>NC_055997.1:485392-1085392 GCF_018446385.1 Zingiber officinale | reverse complement strand
TCCTAAGTGATCCTACAGTGCCTTAGTCTGCTGTCCCAAAACGATTTGGGGTGAAACCTTGCCATTTCGGAAATATTTTCTCGGTAGTCGAAGCCTACAAGTGTCTAAACACTTGTGCTTCGCTTCTACGAGAAAAATACCCATAAAAACTATAAAAATCATAAAAATACAGAAACTTACAGATTTGTAGAATTTCATAAAATTCAAAATAAAACACGTACGCGCTTCGTACATGGCTCTGATACCACTGTTGGATTTTTTGGGCCGCAAAAACCGCTTTTTGCATTGCGGAAACCCCAAAATTCCCATGCCACGGATCCGTGCGAAGAATAAAATTTTGTAAAACTTTCACGTACGAGTTTCTAATCAAGATCTAAACTAGATCTACAAAGAAGAAGAGTGTTACCCTTGATGCGAAGCCCTTCGCGTAATCTCGCTCGTCCAAAGTTCGCCGGATCTCGAGAGTATCAAAGTAGATACTCTTCTATGTGTATCCACACAAGCAAGAGATGGAGAAGAAACCTTAGAGTGTGCTAGCACTCATGCAAGGTCTCGGCAATGGAGAGGAGAGGGAGAGAAGAAAACCTTGAGAGGAAGAAGAAGAAATGAATTCACTTGAATGAAAATGAATTCATTCCACACTAAAAGTGGCCGGCCACTTCATGAGGTTTGTAACCTCCATGGGATACCAAGAGTCACAACTCTTGGTAACTCCCATGAGGTGGCATCCCACTTAATCAAACATGATGATGTGGAGCATCATCATTGGCCTACTCTTTGCCAACTCACCAATGAGGTGGAAAATTGTCAAGTCAAATTTGACCCTTTATCTTCCTCTCAAGTTAAGTCAAACTTGACCACTTCTCTCCCATGGTTGATCTAATCTAACCATTGGTTCAAGTCAATTTTTAATTTAGTGAATCTCTATTCATTGAATTAAATTAATTAAATGAGTCTAAGTCCAAATTAGACTCACTTAACACATGAACCAAATTGAGTCCAACTCAATTAGCTCAATTTGGACTACTCTTAATCCAATTTGGTTCATCACATGAACCTAATCCTTTAGGTTCATCAAATGAACCTAATCTCCATCTAATTGCCCTTTGTGTGTGACCTTATAGGTTCTTGTAATGTTGGCAATGCTCCTAAACCTATTTAGAAGCATAAGTAATGAGTGGTATCTAGCAACACATCATTACTACCCAAGTTACAAGAATGTTGAGATCCAACATCACCTTGTGACTCCTCACAATATATGACATTGTCCTTCTATCCTAGACATCTAGATTGATCAATATGAGGCATAGACCGTGTCATCCTCTAATCAATCTAAATCTTGAACTCCAAGTAGACTCACTCAATCAAATGAGCTCAATATCTCATATTGACTCACTTGGGCATGGTCATGCACTTAGTAGTCTCACTCTATCAAGAATATCGATGTCACTCTCGTCATATAGGAGGGATAGATCCCATCTACATCACTCACAACCCTCCGCATAATTTGTTACATACCCAGTAATCGCCTTTATAGTCCACCCAGTTACGGGTGACGTTTGACGAAGCCAAAGTACGTAACTCCTTATGTAGGGAACCATGGTGACTTCATGTCCAAGGACTAGTAGTCATACTAATTGCCACATGAGAAAGTATATGATACTCATATAACGATCCATGATACTTTCTCATGGCAGGTCATTCAGTATACATTCTCCAATACATACCCATGTGTCAACTTGATATCTCTATATCCATGACTTGTGAGATCAAGTCATCGAGTCGACCTACATACTAGTCTCGTCGCATTAACATTGTCCCTAAATGTTAATACTCGACTAGGAATAATTAAGAGTAGTGTTCCCTATATCATCTCACTATTGATTCAACCAATTGATTGATATAGGTAAGAACCTTCTACTCAAGGATGCTATTATACTTAGTTATTTGGCACCAATACAAGTAAGTATAATAACCAAAAACAAATGTCTTTATTTATATACAAGAATATGTTACAACGAGTCCATACAACAATCATCAAATGATTGGCTCTAGGGCTCTAACTAACACTTCCCCCCACATGAAAGACTAGAGCTCAATAGAAGAGCATTCATCATCTCCTTTAGAGTTTGATTCTTTCACTCAATAAATTCATTTTGCTGAGGTATATAAGGAACTATTGTTTCATGTCTGATCCCATGTTCAATACACAACTCGAGTATTTATTATCACCGCGTGTTGGCATACCTCTTAGGTCGCACATGTTAGTGTGGATTAAGTCAAATGGTTCATTACTTCTGTCAATATATTGAAAGGATGACCTTGTCATTTTCGCTTTAACATAAATCTTACACTTGTGTTTTGGGTCAAGGTGGAATGCAGGTATACTTTGCATATTTATTAATCTATGCAACACATCATAGTTAACACATCCTAGTCTACCATGCCACAAACACGAAGACTCAAGTATATATGTGGAAGATCTTTCATTTTTATTTATTTTAGGCCTAATGGTAATTACATTAAGCTTGAACATCCCATCAGATACACAACCCCTTCCTATAAATATTCTATTCTTGGACAATACAACTCTGTCTGACTCAAAAATAATGCAAAAGTCATGCTTGCTTAACAATGATCCAGACACTAGATTCTTCCAAATTTTCGGAACATACAACACATTGTTCAAAGTAAGGTCCTTATCTGAGGTCATCATTAGCACCACTTTTCCTTGGCTTATGATGTTCGAGGTTGTTGAGTTCTCCATGAACAGTTTATTTCTATTGATTTTTTCAAAGGTGTAGAGAAGCTCTTTATTACAGCAAACATGACTGGTGGCTCTAGTTCAATCCGCCATTATCGTGGGTTTAAACCCACTAGCTTCAACTCAGAGACCACAATGCAGAGGTCATCTATTTCTGGTCCCTCGTTCAAGTTGGCCTCCTACTTCTTCTTCGGCTTTCTACACTCCTAAGATTTGTGACCGACTCAGTTATAGTTGAAGCACTTCCCAGAGTACTTCTTCTTGTTGATGCCTCCTTTGGGTCTCATTTTGGAAGCTTTTGGGTTCTTCCGTTTCAAGCTTTGACCGTGGTCGACTACATTGGCTTTCACAGTAGCTTAAGAGAACAGTTTTCTCTCTGAACTCTTGTTGTCTTCTTCGATACGAAGCCTAACAATGAGTTCCTCCAGATTCATCTCCTTCCGCTTGTGCTTCAGGTAGTTCTTGAAGTCCTTCCAGCCTGGAGGCAACTTTTCAAAATAGCAGCCACCTCTGGAGGTAGCTTTTCAATATAGTAGCCACCTGGAAGGTTTCACTCAGAACCTTTCCTTCTAAATGGATTTCATGCAAGATCACATGAAGCTCCTGGACTTGGCTGATCACCGTTTTAGAGTCAACCATCTCGTAGTCCAGGAATCGACCCACGAAGAATTTCTTGGCCCCTGCATCTTCCATCTTGTACTTCTTGTTCAGGAACTCCTATGGCTCTTTAGTCATTCTCTTCATGCTATACACTACATACAACGAGTCGATAAGGCAATTGAAAATGTAGTTTCAGCAAAGGAAATCAGAATGAGTTCATGCCTCCACTGCACTGATGGTCTGTGCATCAGCATCCTCAACACGATTGGAGGGATCCTCAGTCAAGAATCGAGCCAGATTGAGCGTGGTCAAGTAGAAGAGCATATTATGCTGCCACCTCTTGAAGTTTAGTCCACTAAACTTCTCCAGCTTTTCCCTGTGATTGATTGGCACAGTTCCAATCGGGGCGGAGGGAGCTTTCATGTGTTGAGTCTGTTGCACCTCAACATTTTGTTCTATAGTCATCTCAATAGAATCGAGTATGTTTCAAGATTGTTGGACATATAATCTGTTGGAGATTTTGGGGGTATTAGATGAATTTAAATTTCATTTATCTGTCGAGATGACCTGAGCTGATAATCTTAGACTGGGCGTGAAGAGGTGACCGAGTGAGCGAGTGACCAAGGCCTGCGAGGATCGCAGTTTCCTTAAAACAGATTCGCTCACCTTCAGCTGTGCTTCGAGGTTTACTCAAGTTGTCTGTTTCCTAGGATACAATGGTTAACCGTGATTCCCACCAAGTAATGGTGATCACGACGAATTGAGTGGTACCTGACTGCTATCATAGATACTACGTCGAGCAAGCGTTGCACGACAGAGGAGGAGGGCATGGAGGTGGAGAGCTACTACTTCTTTTTTTGTGTATAACCTCTTTTGCTAACAATCACAGACTCCTTATATATGAGCACGGATCAATGGCTAACGTTAATGATCAATTAATGATCATTACTCGTAAGTCATGCTTGCACACGAGTCAACTTAGTATAGTGCAATCCGGACCTTAGATTTGCACCTCCCTGCATCCCATGCATGAGAGAGGAGCAGAGATCTCCTGGTCTATAATTTTGTGGACCAGAGGATGGACCACATGGAATTAGGACCGGATCGTGGTCGCGATTCTGCCGCAATTAGTTGCAATCCCTCCATGGGTTCACCGTCCCTCCCATGTTATAGTTTTGTTCGAAGTGGGCGGTCGAAGGCCGCCCCTCGCTCGGTGTCCAGCAATCTAGCCATTTGCCCACTACCGGTGGCCTCCGGGCGGCCTCCGGCCGCCCGCTTCGAACCAAACTATAACATGAGAGGGATAGTGAACCCAGGGAGGGATTGCAACTAATTGCAGCTGGATCGGACCACAATCCAGTCGTAATTTCATGTGGTCCATCCCCTCACCCCAAAAAAATATGGACCAGGAGATTCCTGCTCATGAGAGAGAGTCTCTCTCCATGTATTTGTTCACATTATCAATACATGTGAATCAATTTAAACCAACCATATGCCTTGAAACTTTCAATATAAGACTAAAGTCTCATTCATAATTGAGTCTCTTTTCTCTGTCACATTTTCTCCATTCACATATATACAATATCATCTATTTTCGGAAGATACGTGTCCTTTTGGGATGACCTAGTGGCTAGTACATAAGGTGTTACTATCATAAGGTCTGAGATTCAGTAAAATTAAGATAAATACCTCTCTTACAACTGATTAGTTAGTCACTATTTAAAAATCAGTAACTTTCTATGATTTATCCCTTTAACCCTGGGACGAATTAGTGACATGGTCTTCTGCCACCACTTTTCACTTTTTAGGTAGGATCACATCATTTAAAGAATAATAGAGGGTAATGTGTTAATTCATTGCTTTCATGTTTAATTGGCAATACAGACATACAGTGCATGTGTCTTTGAGATACACGTCCCCTTGGATGGGTCTAGTGGCTAGCACATAAAATATTGTTATAATGAGATCTGAGATTCGAATATCGATAAAGTCGAGGTAAATACTTCCTTTATATGCTAGTTACTATTCCAAAGATTAGTAGTCGTTCATGATTTACCTTCTCTGTATTGATCCTAGGACAAATTAGTGAATGTGCTAAGAATAAATGTATTCATCTTTTGTCACAATGTGTCTATGAGATATATGAGATAGACAGGATCATGGTTGAAAATGCTGGCTCATGAAAATTCTCAAATGATTCGTGTGAATTTTTAAGAGTACGTATAATGTTTTTTTTAAATAATGATTCGTGTGGTAAAAACTCATTGATCTAATTCCTAATTAAGATATCCAGTTTTGACTTTGTAGTTTTAAATTAAAATTATATCTAAATTGGCTTGGATGACACCCTCGTGCACAAGAACTTTCTAACCCGTCAATTTTTTACCCAAAATAACTTGATAAATATTTATTTTTCTTCCTACATAGCTAAGTTTCTCTTGTGTCCTTATCTGTTAAGAAACTCTGCACTGGACTTGAAGTGCATAATTAAGAAATTTAAAATTTGTTGAATATTCTTAATTTTCTTGGTTTTGCAGAAGTGATCAGAGCTAGCTCTTTTCTACCAGATTAACATCTAATTCCCATTAAGATACTGGTCCTCTCTCAAGATGGACATGTTTTCCAAATGTTTGATCAGGACTTCAATTGTACATTTGAATTTTTTACACCGGATAGGATAGTGATTATCTTACGGATTAAAGATAGATTTGAGGAGAAGTAAAAAAAAAACATCAAAAATAAAGAAAAATCAATTATTCTCCAGGTTTTATCTAAAAAAAATAAACATTATTATTAATAGAAGATGGTTTCTCAAATAGAAAAATAAGTATTTGTATAAACTATAGACACTACAACTAAAAAAATGAAATGATCAAAACAAAAGGCTTATATAGATGAATCATAATCCATAAATATTTGACATATTAAAAATAACATAAATACAATAAGATGTTAGAATTCTTTGAAAAAGGATCTAAATGGTTTTTTTTTTCAAAATTTGACAGTTAAGGGTTTCCTTAGATCTCTTAATTCTTCATACATGATTACAGATCGAACGTAATTCTGAATCCTGATTTAAAAATTATGAATCATTAAAAATTAAGTACTTAGTACCGTCTCAATTTCACATTTATTTCTGTGATCATTCAAAGTTTGAAGTATTAACTTCAGTCCAATCTCATCACCAACCAACTGTACGCGCCAAAAAGTCTTTCTTCTCAATAAACAAGTGGTTCTGCCACACTGCTGCCTTAATTCCGTCTCCAGATTTCATAATCTCTGACGAGAGTTGAATGCACAGGTGTGGTGATTCACAAAGTATCAGATGAAATTTATTGATCATTTCAAGACTATATTGTCTTTGTTATATATGTGGAGTTTAAATTTCACATGCCCTAAAATATGTGTTTATATGTGGAGTTTAAATTTCACATACTCTAAAATATTTATGCCCAACCATAGTTTGTAAAAGCATGATCTTGGATAGTTGGATTTTACAATCCATCGTGAAGCATAAATCAATTTTGAATTATGCATAATCAATTTATACAGTAGAATCATAACAATATCAATAGGAATCAGAATATGATTGAAGTAGGATTGGTAATAATTTTTAGAGATCATAACTTTTGATTCGGATTGAATCACAAGGCCTATAATATATTAAATTGGAGTTCGTTCAGAAATCTATAGTTAATTATAAAATTTATCCTTAATCGACATCTTATAAAGCATTTTTGAAGGCTTGAAAGATTTTATCCTTTTTTAATTATGTTTACTTTTGTAGAGTTAGGTTTAAGGTTTTGATTTTATTTACAAATTTATTTTGTTATTTTTTATCAATAATACTTTGTCATTTTTTTTTCTTAAAATGATGAGATTTTGGATGTCTATCACTTGATATTCTATGAAATCAATAAGTCTTTAAAATATTATTTCAACATTTGTGTTCAAATAAAAGGATTTATTAACTTTCATTACCTTAGCGATTTTGTTAACCTTTAAATTAAGTCATCTTGTAAAACAAGAAAATATTCTTAAGGTTAAATAATAATAATAATAATAATAATAATAATAATAATAATAATGTCATATGAGGAGCGAGTATATTGGTGTATAAGTAAAATTATTACATCAGAAGTTTGAAAACTATGCCAAAACTCACTTTGGAGAAATAATTAAACTGCAATGTGGAGTCCTAATTAACCTTTTTATAGCGATCGTAGGGCAAGATCGATCAAGGGACACAAACAAGTTGGCCACTAGCGGTTCAAGTTGACTATCCAACCTTAATTGCGACAAGGACAATAAATTAAGCTTCCTACTTGGCTTGATTGGGTTGAAAAATAATCCATTAGGTTGGCGGTAGACACATTTAAGTTGTTGGTCCAAATTGGACTAGGAAACCAACCTAACTGAATTGGATGCCAACTCAGCTAAACTAGTTGAAACCCTTTCACTTGAAATTTTCCCTTTTAATTGACTTCACATAAATCGTTGAAATTGTATTGTTTTTTCTTGAATACAACATATTAACATACATCAAGCAACAAACTAGGTGCACATGAAACACTCCACGGTCACCATCCTCTTGCGCTCGTATGTTCTTGTATATATTAATTAGACCGCAAATATCATCGTTGTTGAACTACTTATTGATTGCCACCCAAGGCAACCTGACCCTAATTTTGTTCGGCAACATCACTAATTTAATGGGAAGAAGACTTCGACAAGGAAACACTAGGGGCACTTGAAACGTCAATAAAAGGGGAGAGAGAAAACAGTCAGTAAGCAAGTCAAGGAAGGGTCCCTAAGTTAGGATCGAGGAAGAAGAACAGTGGCACAAGAGAGAAAGATGATAGACCTGTGTACTTGCATCATCAGAAAAAGACTCCTTTTATACTGACACTTGTAATCTCCGTATTTAATGATATATCATATCACTGCTTGATAACATATCTAATCATCATGTTTCCACTGTATCTTGTAGTACTCTCATCATAGGTATAAGGAAGTATTGCATATTTGTTTGAGAATAAATGATAAATCCATGTACTGCATTAATGGTGAGATGAGCTCATGAGATGGGAGGCTCATTGGACGGCTAGAAGATGAGTCAGGGACAGGAAACCTAGTTTTTCATGGAAAATAAATGGACTCTGATAATATCTAAAGAGAGAGTTGAGCCTTATAGGCAACTGACAAACTGAAGCGCTAGACCCTTAACAGCATGTCCGAATAGATGATGTGGAGCAGGGCCCTCCAGGTGTTTTGTAGAACCTGAGAATTGGACCTCCAAGAATCTACCTGATTGGCTTTTAGCTAATTGGGGGATGACCTAAAGCAAATATTTTCTTCTAATATTTAAATCCATTGATGTCAATATGTTAGTTGGCTACTTTGAGAATTAATCAAAATAACTCAATTTTTTTGGGGGCCGAGCCTTCTTCGATCCAAATGGGCTTTTAGCTCAGACCCACTTGAACTTGCCTCGATTACGACATAATTTAGCAAATGCAACGATTCAATAATTACAAGCTGTATGTGTGGCCAGGTCAAACAATTCAATCATAATCACAAGCTGTATGTGTGGGTGATGCAGATTTTGACAGCAACTTTGTTCGTTTTTATCATAAGCAAGCTTAGCAAAGGACACGAAATTTCTTCTTGGTTGGTTTAATATTCTTCATATTAATTTTTTTTAATACATTTTACTTTTCCATAAAATATGAGCAATTCAATCATCATGTCGTTAATAAAATGATTTAAAATTGATATCACATTCTTATCATATATCCTAACAGTTTCTCTTTCGGACCTCATTCTCCATGTGGCTTCATGAAGCCAAACTTGTATTCTTTAAGGCTCCACGTGCACTTTGACGATTCTACTCCTACCACGACAATCAAACCCCATCGGCTCCATCCGCCAACCCTATTTGCCTACAATTATTGAAAATTGTATCATTATATAATTATATTATGAACTCTTAATATCATATCAAAATCAAGTAGCCAGCTCGTGAATAATAGAAATAAATAAATGAAAGAAAACGGAGAAGAGTAGGAAAAAGGCGGCTCAGAATTTAGCTGCCAACCAAAAAATCCAGTACAAGATTTCGTGTCTTTTCCTCTTTGGTGTCTGTTCCCTCGTTTCCTCCCACCTTCTTCGTCGATGACATCTCCATCCATTTAAGAGGATGATTGGGCACTGAGGAGAGACTGCACGAAACAGAACGGCGGCGAGGGTGAAGAGATCAGAAGGGATGGAGGTGGCGGTTCCGGCGGCAGACGTCCACTTCGACAGCGCGTGCACCACCCCGTACGTGAGCGCGCCGTCGAGCCCCAAGCACCACGCCTCCGGCGACCCCTTCGACCTGTTCCGCCGCTACACCAGCGCTCCCACCAGCCCCACCCGCGCCTCCTTGCTTTATGCGCACTTCGACGCCATCAATTCAACTCCTCCGCTCGCCTCCTCCGGCATCCCCTTCCGCTGGGAGGAGAAGCACGGGACGGACAAAGAGGAGGAGGAGGATGGAGAGTTCGCCTCCGACGGGGGCTACGAATTCTCCTTCGACTTCAGCGGCCACCTTGACAAAGACGGCCTGCCGGCGCTCACCGCCGCCGACGAGCTCTTCGAGGAAGGGAAGATCCGGCCGCTCAAGCTCCCTCCTCGCTTGCACTTCCCGGAGGGCGCCGGAGAGGGGAGCAGCAGGGTCTCCTCCCCGGCCTCGTCGAAGGGAGGATGGTCGCCCCGCCACCGAAGCAGAGTGGTGGCGCGGGAAGAGCGCGACCCCTTCGCCGCCGCGATGGTGGAGGCCACGAGGGAGCGAGGGAGGGAGAGGGAGAAGGCGCCACTCGATCCCCTCCCTTCTTTTTCTTTCTCAAGAAACCGGAAGGGATCGAGATCGCTATCTCCCCTCAGAGGAGAAGGGGGGTTCTCCTTTAAGACGACGACGATGATTCCCGACTCCCCTGCCTCCACCGCTCCGGCGGCGGTTCCCCTGAAGAGCGTAAACGGGAGCAAGAAGTGGCGGTTGAAGGACTTGCTCCTGTTCCGCAGCGCGTCCGAGGGCCGCGCCACCGGGAACCGGAGCAAGGACCCGCTGAGCAAGTACACTCTGTCGCCGTCGCTAAGCAACAAAGTCGATATTTCGGCGAAATTGGATTCGAAGAATTCGAGCTCCCGGTCGTCGACAGGCGGGTCGATGAGGAGGGTGGGCGCGTTCTCGCACGAGATGCACTACGCGGCGAACAGGGCGGCGGCGGAGGATCAAAGGAAGAAGACGGCGTTGCCCTACCGGCAGAGCCTTTTCGGCTGCCTGCGCTTCAACCCGGCCTTGCTCAGTATTACCAAGGGATTCGGCGGCCACTCTTTCGCCCGGCAGTGAAAACCGGCGGCGGCGGAAGGCGGTGATGATGATGTGTCTGTTTACGCGCGTATTATCTATCATTCATTAATTTGTTAAAACCCAAATCAAAATTCTGTTGTACAATTAGGATGGTGTGTGTCCATAGGTCTTTACTTCTATCCGAATCAAATCTTATCTCAAACTTAGTCAAAGTTGATCAATTTCAATGCGAAAATGACTCGCTCACAATTTGATGGTTTTGGACTCAGACATGAACAATTAACTCAATTAAGCGTAAACATTAGTTTGTGTGGATTTGTTTGTGGGCTTAGGGATGTCGATCGGATTTGGATTGGATGGTATATTCTTCATCTTTATACTCATTATATCCATACTCATATCTATAATTATTAAACGATTGTATATTTTCTATATTTTTTTTCTTTTCAATATATTAAAAAAATATATACTTAAAAATAAATTAAACATCTATATAACTTCTAATATTAATAAAAAATATTTAATATTGGAGTAGGATATCAAATATTAATGATCCCTCCCTCCTTTTCTCCATTTAATTGGATATTGAATCCTCTATCAGATTAGGAAATTATCATCCATACTAGAGATTACAACGGGACAGATTCAGGCCGGGTTTGGCCAATCCCAGAAACCCGCTCCGCTAGAAAAAAATAGACTCGAATCCGAATTTGCCTCGCTTAATTTTTCAACTCGTCCCGTCCCAACCCTGCTCAAAACTCGACGGGTCCATAACCTACAAATCCTCTAAGCTTAAAAAAGATATAATTCAACCCTAAGTTATTATTATTATATATTTTATATTATATATTATATATATATATATATATATATATATACACACACACACGAGACAGGTTCATTGAAACCTTTAATCCGTCCCAAACTCGTTTCTAAATTCGGTCGATGAGTTTACACTCGTCTCGTAATCCGTTTGATTGAGTTTAAATATGTCTTGAATAAGACGGATTTAATATGAGACCAAGTTTAAACCCTCCACATTACCATCCCTAATCCCTACTTAAGTCGTGACGTGATGACAAGATGCTCAAATAATTTCTCAAACATTCATAGTTTGAATTTTTATGATATACTGTATGATATTTTCTTTTAGTGAAATGAAAATTTTGAAAGGATAACTATTGACAAGATTTGATCGGTGGTCGGTCTATGAGTCTGGGCATTCATCTCCCGAATTAGTCTCCTAGTGGTCAAGAAGCTAAACTTGACTTGAGAGGCTGCATGTCGAGCAACATGGGATGCCTGCACGCAAGGAGGTCGGAAGACGAGCTCAATCCTTGTGTCCAATATGCTAGATCCAAGGAGCAACGAGTCATATTTGTCTTTCCAACCCATGATTAGTTGAAAATTTTCCAGTGGAATCACCATCATATTTGTCTTTCCAACCTAAGTGCCAATAGTTAAAGGAACATTATATGCCATACCTACAGTTGCCTGTGCCTTCGCAATCACCGATTTGATATAGCTCGGGCATTTGCTTATTAACAACTCATAATCTTTCACCAATTTGGCAGACACGAAGGTATGAGTAGCCCCCGTATCCACCATAGCCTTCACATGTTTCCATTCATTTCCACAGAAATGTATAGGAGTAGAGAATACATCCGCACCATGTCTTCTGACATATTAGTTAGCAGTTCAATAGGCTCATAAGCAACAATTAGATTTATCAATTATAAAGGGTTAACAAGAGTAACAACTTCCTGTTCATACCTTTCCTCATTATCCCTCACCAGGAGGGTATTTAACTTCTCACGTTTGGGACAATGTTTGGCAAAATGAGGGTCATTACACAAGAAACAACCCTGATTTTCAAGTTATCTTTGATTCGAGCGGTAGGATGTTCGATCCTTCCGTTCCATTGGTTACCCATATCCTTCTTGTCGTCATCCTTCCATTCTCCTTTCTTATCATTTCGAATAAAATTGGATTTAGAAGACGAAAAAGTATTCATATTGTCTTTGTTTATGTGAAGATCCACCAAAGCATCGGCAGCAACAAGAGCACTAGGCAAGTCCTTCACATTTTGCCTTTGAAGTTCAATCTGTGCCCAAGGCTGCAAACCATACAAGAAATTATATAATCTGTCCCCCTCAGATATATTTTGAATATCCAGCATCAAAGAATTAAATTCTTTGACATAGTCTCACACATAACCATTTTGTTTGAGACGTTTTAATTCATCTAGTGCAATTCATGAGGTGTTTCCTAGAAGGAATTGATCCTTCATTTCCTTTTTTAACCGATCCCAAGTATCGATTTTTTATAGACTCGAATTAGCATCATCCACCATGCATGTTCACCACCATAACTTTGCATCCCTAACAAGGTACATGTTTGCAATTGTTACTTTCTCGATTTTAGGCACTTTAACAACCACAATGTACTGCTCCATATCCCACAGAAATTTTTTGTGTTCCTTGGCACTCCACATGATGCCTTCAAAGGATTTGAGTTCATGAGCTCTTAACACAAGACGATGAGGCTTCATTTTTGCACTAGAAGTCATTGCTCTTCATAGAACAATAACTTCAAAGCATAGATCCACATTGTTCTTCTAAATTTATACCATCTCCTCCATCATATACTCTTGAAATTGCTCCATATTGGCCTCCAAGTTGAGAATCTTTGCAATCAGATTGCAAATATCCTCTCCCTTTAGAACCACACCAAGCACGACTTCAAGAGAAGAAATCATTTCTCTAATTTTGTGGTTGTCACTAGCCATATTTTTGCGCTTTAATACTAGTTGTCACAGGGGTAATTTCTACTTTAGAATTTTTTTGCGTAGCGACCAAGCACCACACTTGATTCAGCTACAAATGCACTACTAAAGTGCAAAAGAATGCATAAGACAGTCACAATACAAGCACAATCAAGAACGCCCAGACGTACAGGAGAACTCCCAACCTTTTTGTATTAACATTAAAGAATTACAAGTGGACTCTCTTGATAGATTGCTCATATATTCCTCTTTGCTTAGCCATTGCCCAATATTACCTATTTATAATGCATAGGAAGAAGTTGGCTTGGCCGTTACAAGTGATTGCAAGGCAGTTTTATCAAATTGTCATGCCATATGTCCCAATTGCCATCCACATCACTTGCTGCTTTGGCACCATGCCAAAGGCTAGTTTGCACCCTTGTGCTTGGCCCATGGTTCCGCTTCATGGGCTTGGGCAAAACAATACCTTGCTGTACCATCCTTCGTGCTGCATCACATGCACCCGCTACATGCCATGACTCGCATTTTTTGCAAGTTGTGCTTGGTCAAATGCTCAAATTCTATGCGTCCAACTTTCGTATCCTTTCGCCACAGTCAAGTCGATCTCCTGTTCGACTTGTGCTTAGACAACCCTCGTGCATTGCGATAAATCCATCCACTACTTGGTATGCCTTGCGTACATGCCCAATATGCTAAATTTAAAAAGCAACGAGTTAATCCTTGTGCCCAATCTCACTATTGAGTTAAGGGGCTAACATATGATATATGTGCAGACAAAAGCCTCTCATCTAATTATATTTATAATTTTATTAAATTTATGGATTAAGTTGCTGTAAAACTTTTAATATGTTCATATTAGAGGCAATTTCATTTATTATATATTATCCTTCTAATATCATTTCAAACTCTGAACCCTAAGCTATCATACTAAGAGCATCTACACGAGTTCCCATTGTTGACGTCGTGTACTTGAGGTAGCTCTTTCACCTTCTGCAAGGAGCGACTCCATTTTTACAGAGCTGCTCCTTAATTTTTTTTTGAATTTTTTAATTTAAATTGCATAGTGAAGATGTTTTTTAATTAGCAGAGAGATGTGTGATATGGGTTTTTTTTTAATTATATATATAATGTAAAGGGAAGGGGAGCCTTGTGCATTGATAAAATTGTTTCCATGTAACTAATAAGTCATGGGTTTGAGTCCTGAAAATAATCTTTTCTAAAAAATAAGATAAGATTACGTATAATGAATTATTCTCGAGATCTCGCATGATGAATATTTCATACACCGTTCTATTTTTTTTATATAATGTAAATAATGAATAAAATAATGAAATCATAAAAGTGTTATTGAGATTTTTTTTTTTTTAACCGTGGATAGATGCATGATAATTTTACTTGACATAGCGGACTGACATCCTCCTCCCGCGTGCCCATCTTACACCCCTTAATCTTACCTCCCTTGTGATGGCCTTGGGTCAGGTGCGGCGAGAGCGCTGGAGACAAACAATTTCGCCTTTTGCCACATCTTACACCCCTTAATCTCCTGCCACCTCTGCTACAACATATATTTGCTCACCCGCATAAACGAACACGCAGAAATGCTTATGAAATCCCAAGGTTTCTCGAGGACAAATGGACGGCCGCACAGAGAGAGTCGGATAGTTCTCCACAGCCGAGAGTCGGTGGTAGGAATAGCTGATGCAGGTGGATGAGGTCAGTGTGTGCTGGCTAGCTACAGTGTGGACCATGTCTCAGTGAGCTTTTCTTGACTTGGGCATGACTTGGGCAGTACTTGACATGAGTGGCAGTGCTTCCGCGGCCAGTCCTTTTCCGCGTACCGTCTCACCGTCTGCACTGCTTTTTCCAAACAACTCGATCCGCCCCTGTTTGCACGAACATTTGTGCAGAAATTAGGTCCAATCCGGTCGGCTGCACACTGCCTCGGTGGATTAACGGCCGGAGTGGGATGGGCTGTTTGGGTACGGACAGTGTTCACCACCCTTTTCCCAGTAGCTTTCATAACTCAGTGAAAGCCATTGATGATGCCGTGCATGTAGTAGAATTCAGCCACGCGAGGCGTGCAATTTCATGATTTTAAATTAATGCTAATATAACTTTATGGCCTTATTTATAAGTATTGACTAACATTTTTTAATGAAGATTCATTTACCAGCACACCAATTCCTACCTCCATACACAATTAGAATTGAAAGGACTTTCCATCTAATAAATTTGTGCGTTTGATCACCAAGTCGTCCGTCTCCTATTTGTTTTGTTGGACGAGCTTCTTCACGCATGTGGTAGTTGGATCCGATCTGTATTAAAGAACACAAGCGGCAATTAAGTTTGGGTTGCTGCAATGTGAACAAGTGTAGAGTGCCCGCTCATCTTCCACAGACAGCAGCAACGCTATTAGGGCCGTGGATTGTGACATTAATCAATATATTGAGGACGAAGACCGCAGATGGCGGCGATCTGCTGCAAAATGATTGGATTACTAGCATTATAAAATTGGAAAGGGGCCCAGCGTTTGACAGAAAACAAAAGTAATCAATTAATAATCAAAACAAGCCAACAATTGGATTTTAGAATCATAACAAGATAATTCGTTCCATTCTTAGGTGAACCAATTCTTAGTATAATTTTTATCATATTTTATCATATCATAACTATAAGTTAGAAATATACAGAAAGAGAAATATACAAGAAGAAAAGATACAAAAATATTCATTTCATGTTAAAAAAAATTCCCCTTTTGTTCTTCCTTTATTTATTTATTTTTTTTAAAAAATTATCTTTGTCTTTGTTTATGTCTCGGATTGGAACAAATCACTATAATTCGTCCACACCAACAGACCAATCAACATTTTTCACACATTTTAAGAATGGAAGCAACGGAAATAATTTTTCACAAATTTTAAGAATGGAAGCAACCTAATATCTCCGTTAGTCCATCTTCAAACTAACATAAAAGTAATACATCATAAATGACTATTAACCTTAAACAGTTTAAACAAAAGCAATCAACTAATAGCCAAAACAAGCCCAACAATTGGATTCTAGAGTGATAACAAGATAATTCGTTCGACCCAACATCTCCATTAATCCATCCTCAAACTAACACAAAAGTAATAAATCACAAATGACTATTAACCTTAAACAGTTTAACACATGAGGAAGAGCAGACACGCTAAGTGGAAATTAACACTAAATCTCATGATGACAACACTACCATTTGCTAACCACAACAATTGGGTTTTATGCAATGTCAGATCTTTAAGTTTCATAAAGATGTAAGGTGACAATGATACGCGACCTATAAAAAAAGCAAATGTTCTTTAAGTTACATAATGATCTAATTAATACATCACACCTGAACTAATGGACGAAGCAATATGCTGAAACAGAATTAATCTACACGGACATCCGTTTGGTGAAAAATCTATTGGATTCACAGATATTACTTTCATGCCAAGCCTAAGATTGAATCCGGTTCAGCACCAAATGCTGAATACTGACTGACACATTTGATTTCACCCAGGCAAATTAATATGACTTGTAAAGGCCCATGAATGGCTTCTCCCTCTCTTCCATTCTTTTCCTGGCCGCTTCCCTTGCTTTCAGAGCCTCTGCTTCCTCCTTGGATATCACCTTTGCTTTTCCATCATCCCTCTTCCTTTTGTTAACAGCTATTGATGATGGTGCACCTTTAACTGCTCTTGTGGGGTTCAGAGGTGTTGAAACAACCCGCCCAGGGGCAGCACCACCTTTGGAACTGGATGCAACTCCATCTCCTGCACGATGTGTATAATCAACAATATTAGATGCTTCAAACATTTACTTTCATATTGCATGGTATATCATTGACAGAGTTAAAATGATGATGGGCAAAAACTAAATAGAAGTTAATGAACAGGTTTTGTTGATCCTATGATACCCACCAGAGTCAGATGTGCAGGAAATTGACTATTATTACCATGAATGCGCAAAGACTGTCATTTTAACTAAAGACATAATAGTATGCAAATATGTCATCCCAAAGTGATGATAACATACTGGATGTTAGTCTAAGTTCACATAATAGTAAGGAAAAATGGTTAAAAAGTTACCACTTTTTGTTGCAGATGAACTTTGAGCTTCATCTGCACTTTTCTTGTTAGGTTCCAATTCAGCGGAAGGGTCATTACTTCTTTCAAAAGAAGCCAAATCCTTCTGATAACTTTGTTTAGCTTTCTGCAAGGTAGGTTGAAAGGACAGAACTGAATCAAGTGTTATAATTAGCATGACAAAATAAACTCGGTAACAATGGTTATAGTTCAAAGAGAACATACTGCTTCAATTGCCTTGAGAGCTCGTGCAGCTTCTTTTTGTTGCTTCTCCTTTGCAGCACTCTCCTTTCTCATAGTAGCAAGCTTCTTTGAGACATTGTCCTTGTGACGCTGACCAAGCTCGTGGGTTCTTATGCTCAAAGGATTGTTGGAGATGTATATCTTGCAAAAGTCGCACCATTTGTTTCCTTGGCTGACCCAATACTACAAAGTAATTCAAAAGAAGAGCATAAATTTGTTCCTTAGAGATGGTACAAATAACAAAAAAGTGATCCGAGGGACCAGGTACAATGATGATATTTAACAGGATAACAATAGTGGTTGAACTGTTAGCATTACCACATTCCTTGATGTTATGTGCCTGAAGTACAACTGGAACTAAATCCTTTAGTAGCATTTTTGATATCTAGGCGGTGAGGAAATTTCAACAAATTTGCATTGCTTTAGTGATAATAAGGTTGCGTATCTAGACATACCAATCACGTTTTTTTTTTAAAATTTATTTTAAAATTTTTATATCCATAACCAAAGCTACCTATACCAGTCCTAATACATCCCTTTGCTAATCACGCATGTTCTATGAGCTTGTTGGAAAGGTTTCACACTCACGGTACATAAGCCAGCAGACCTCTTATTGGCTCATCACCTGACTGATGCTTGATACACAAATCATAGCACAACATTTCTCCTCTAGAGGAGAAGAAAAATATATATACTGGTGCCCTGAATCCTGATTGGAACTTAAGGATTTCTACAAGATTGACAAGAAATGACTACACAACAACTAAATTTCAAGGTGATGCTTCCTTCCCCATAGTGGTAGAATGAGTTACTGAACTCTTGATCTACCTACCCACACCTCATATTGGGCACCTGAAACTCTGATTAGAAATGCTGAGTTAGGCATTAAATATTTAAATTAAGAGTTTAATTGTTTAAACTATTAATTACTCTATAAAAGAAACAATTGTTTAGAAAATTCAAATTTTTTACAAAATAAATATTACATGATGAAAATTTATGATATCAATATAAAATCAAAAAGTCTTCAAGCTGTCAAGCATCACAAAATAACTTCTAAATTTCAAGCTCCACTTCTCGATCCTAAATTCAGATCAACCCAACCCAACCCAACCCAAAAATATTTTCATAGTAAGATTTTAGGTCCAACCCGATCTGACCCGAATCCTAAAACCCTCAACCCTAACCCGATATTTTTCGCATCGACTTGGGTTGGGTTGGCGGGTTGAGTTCATTTTTGACGCCTCTAGAGTTAGCCGACATTCCCATTGCCACATGAAAATGTCTAGAAAATAAACAGACATTTTCTCTAAATTGGTCTTCTTCAAAGTTAACCACGAATAATACTTTTTTAGGAAAATAAATCTAATTCTTTAATGATAACCATCAAGATGACCTATGTATCATAAAATAAGTTGCATAAACAATGAAGTAATATTGGTTATGTATAAAAGGCAGCCCGCTACACGAAACTCCGGCCAACATGGGTCCTGAGAAAGGATTTATTATATGCAACCTTACCCTACTTTGCAAGAAGTTGTTTCTTTGACTCAAACCCGTGACCTCCAGGTTACACGACAACAATTTTATTGTTGCGTCAAGGCTCCCTTCTAATATTGGTTATGTATAATAAATAATAAAATAGGAAACCATTATTACTGCCATCAGTGTTTCATATGAAGAAGGCAAATAAGATAATGAGATATTACATTACAAGTTGGAACCATTTTATTGTATTCTAACTTAACCACTTTGCCTATGCATCTCCAACTAATGAATCTGTGTGTATTAGTCTTCCCTACTGCAGTTGTCATATAATTTTACAATAGAAAACTTGGATAATGAATAGGACAAATATATTCACACCAGTGGTCGATTCACTCTTAATTGAGAGATTGTTATGTTCTTCCTCAGTCAACATTAGTAAACTCTCAATTCACAGTGACCAGTGTTTTCAAAACTAGACAGGACAGGCAATTCAACTAATTAAACTGGGACTAAAAGTCAATCCAGTTCAGGCTGATGGATAAATCAGATAGAATAAAAATCAGAAATACTGGATATAAAACCATTAACTGAAACAACACTATAACAGGATAGAACCTGGTTCTTGGCATAGAGGTGGGATTTCTCCACTTGCATTTCTCACTCACGATAGAGATTTAATGTCGTCAAAGAACACCCCTTTTCAAAATTATAAAGGGAGGGGACACCACTTTTTTTTCAAAAATAATCAAAGGGGCCCCTATTTGTGGTTACCTACCAATATACCCTTCCTAAATCGATTTGGACCAATTCAAATAAACCTAAATAATCATCGTCTTTGTGTAAGGTCGTCTTCTCCCTTGTCATCAGGTCTCTTCAACCTCTTCCTCACTACCTAGTGACGTTGAAGTCCTCATGGGCTTTTTAGTCATATAACCCTCTCTGCCTCAAGGTAATCTCCTCTACCATCAAATCCATGCTCTCTCCCGAAGATCCTTCCCCTGCTGCTAGTCATGAGGAGAAGATGATAATGGTCTTTTTGAACCAGAATTTATCTAAATGAATAGGGGTAGTAAAGGTAGAATGATACCTTGATAGTTAGACTCTTTTATTTACCCTTTGTACTTGTGTGAGATAAAGCCACTTAGAAACCAAGACTCCAAGTGGAAATTCAATTTTCTATTGGCCATAGGTAATGATTTTAGGAAATAGTCAGAATAGTGTGGACACACACACACACTATTACCAAGATCACCAATGTGGTGTCATTGCCGTTATTACTTTGACACCAGTTTTATTATGTCTTTCAAAGGCCAGTAGTCAATTACTCACTGGAAAAATAGATACTGATGCGGATAGTGTTGGGGGCAGAGAGGGAATAAGGAGGAAAAGAAAGGGCAATTTGGTCTTTTGGGATGTTAAGGGTTTGTATTGAAAAGGCAAGCACTGTTCAACAGAGGGGAGAGGTTTTTTCGGGCGTTGGTTTTTCCGCCGCCAGCTTCCTCACGCGGGTTTCCTCGCCAGCGCCAACGGCGGTTCGGGTTCTGGTTTTTCCCGTCGTCGACACCAGGGTGTCATAGGCCTCCGCCACCGCCTCTCCTCTCCTCTTCCTCGCGTCGCCGGCGGCTCCGGCCCCTCTAGCCATCCCACTTCTTCCTTCCTCTTCGGACACACGACAGCGACAACGAGCAAAGGAGCATGTCCAGTAGAGGAAGAAGATACTTGTGCCGCCTTCGTCGCCGGCCCTGCTAGCCCCACGCCGACGCTGATGCCACAGAGAAGCCGCCGTCTACAGCGAGTGCAAGCCGCTGTCACTGCCTCCGGCGACCATTGCCGCCGCCCCAGGCCGCCTCCAGTGGCTGCGGATGCCACCGACGCCGCCCCCAGCGGGTATCGACACCTCTCTCACACTGCCGGCAGCGAGTGCCTCTACCGGCCGTGGCTTTCAACAGCCGCCAGCGCCTCTCACTGGCCACGCGCCTCCTCCAGTGGCTGCCGCCACCGGCATCACCTGCTGCAGCCACTGCCGCAGCCGTCTCCAGCCACCAGTGCTGTCATCTCGGGCGACCACTGCCGCAGACATCTTTGGGTAGCATCGTCACCCACGGGACAACCGTCATTCGGCGGACCCAGGTTTGTTTATTCCGGCCATCGCGCCGAGATTGGGTTCGGCCATCGAGCCGAGGTTGTTCCGGCCATCGAGTCGTTGGGTTTTACTCTGTGCATCTCTCTTATGATTACGAGCTATCTGTGTTATCCGGCCTGCGTGCCGCGTATCGGCCTACGAGCCATTATGTCTCGGCCTACATGCCGCTTTCCGGATCTAGGGCCACGACGACTTGATCAGTAGCTCGACCAGCTCATCCATCCATCCGAGGGCGCCCCCCTGGGCCAGGGTACGTTCTCGTACTCGGTATCTGTTTATTTTACTACTATTCTGTTATTATCTGGTTACTCATACATCTGTGGTATTCGCCTCGAGCACCGAGGTACCAGAGACCGGGGGAACCCGGTCGCTGGATACAGGTACAGTTGACCGGAGGAGGACTTCTGACGATCCGGTCAACGCAGCGGACAGCTCATCGACCGGATCATGGGGATGCGGTCAACCTTCCAGACACGTCACACCGGCAGGTTCGTTTTCTCAGCTTCCAGACAGGATCAGATACTATGGAATATACAAGTCTATTCTTTCTTTGTGGATCACACAATGCATCCATAGCATTGCAATCTAAGTTTAATTAGACATCCTTGATCTGAAACTTGATTAATTTGTCCCCAATTGACAAATGCTTCTTCTGATCCCAAGTTTCAGTCAAATATCATGTGGATGTGTCCTATTTAAGCATTAGTTCCATTAGAAAGTGCCCGAAGGATTAGTCACTGAGAATTTTCTATCCATTCCAACGAATTATCTGGCACTTGTTTTGACAACATTTGCTGTGGTCATTATTTAGTGATTTGCCTCCCTGTGGAAGGTAAACTTCTTTGGTGTTGTAACATTTTTCGTTTCAGATCCATGATTATAAAAGACAACATACATGCTCGAAATTTATTGGTCACAAGAATTGGATATTGAAAGCCAAATCAATGAATAACCTTAAGTTAGATGTTAAACCAATTAATCAACAAAGGGGAGACAAGAAATGGACCTCTCTTCTGCCCTTCAAGAATGGATTTGAGGCAACATATGATTCTTTCGTGGCCTCTTTGGAGTTTCCCTACTCTGTAGGAATCAGTTCCACAGTCAAGTAGTTCCACAAGCAATGAAATGTTTCCGGAAAATTTGGCAACCAGTCCACAATCAATGGAGGGACTGAGAGGGGCAACAATGGGGGAGGACAGGGAGGACGATGTCAAACAAGGAGGTTTTGTGTCACCGAGAGTGTTGAGAAACAAAGCAGGAGAGAATTTCAATAAGAGGGTTGGAGTGGAGGCTTCATAAAAAAAGGGAGAGGGAGACCGAGATTGATGTTGGAGCGGCGAAATTTATAGAGAAGAAACAAGATAAAGTTTTTATGAGCACAGCTGCTACACAGTGAAGAAACGAGAGAGGGAGAGGGTTTAGGCAATGCTAAAGGAGAGGGAACATAGGGGTGAAAATCATCCAAAATTCGTTTATAATCAACATATAAAACAAAAAAAAAATGGCAATAACAATACTAAACCCTAATTTGAGGAATGAAAAATACCTCTGTCATGCTGGAAGCAATCGGGATTGATTTTGCCGCAGCGAAAAGAAAAATAGGCCTCCAAGACTTCAGAGCCTTTGAGAAAAGGAAATCGGAGCCTCCGATCGAGGTTTACAATGGACAGGCGCGTGGCGAACTCAGAGTGGGATCGCCTCCGTCCTCGACGAGCAGGAGAAGATCACGACACGGAGAAGACTAAGCTATTGTTTCTCGGAGATGCTACAGGCCTTAGTGGTTCCAGATCGCTCTTATCGTGCCGAATCCGCCGTCGTTGCCGCCGCTTCGTATCCTTCCGGTCGATTGGGGCACGCGAGTTCCGCTACTCCAAATCAAGGGTTTTTGATTTTTCTAAAAAAACCCTTCACATTTCCAATTTCTTGTCATTTGAGCCAGTTAACATGGGCCAGAGCCGCTGAGCGAAAGAAATTTTAAATGGCTGGCTGTTTAGTTTATAAATATCTGAAATATTATTGTGTAAATATATATAAAAGGCTAGGGCAGAGTGAAAGTGCTCCTCATCGAAATGACTTCGCTGTTAACTCTCGTCTCTCTTTCAGATCCTCGGCTCCTCCCTCGCGCCTCCCGACTTTCTTCCCGTCTGGAGGGACCCTAGCAGGGTTACGTTCCATGGTTTCCGGACTAACATGCGGAAAGCTTGCTTCTTGGACGATCGCCGCCGTCCTGCTTCAGATCCTCGGCCTCTCGTTCTTCATGATAGGTTTCTTCCCCGTTAAACCTACTCTCCCGGGCTTCAGGTTTGGTTTCGTTCTCTCTTCTGTGTTACTAATCGAGAAAGAGTAATATAATTCAATCTAATTTATTTGGGGGTGTCGTTATTTTAGCGGGCCAGAGAGCTATCGAATGCCAACATGTGAACCAGTGTTGAACGCTCAGGACAGCGAGCTACCTCCGGAGAAGCTGAGATCCTTCTACAAGGTTAGTTTTTGTACTCACGTTTAGCTTCCTGATTTGATTTGGTTGGCTAATACAACTCTATGATGATGGAAATATCTACCCAGGAATGGTTGAACCAGTTAGTTTTTATTATCTTTATCACACATTTAGTAACGCAAACCTTATTTTTTTTTTTTTCAGTTTCACCTTGTATAATGCGAGCAAATTTCTCTATCTTTGAACTTATTAAATTTGTATCATAAAAACAACTCGAGATAGGTGTGTCAATGGTCTGTTTCTCGGCCCGCGACGGTTTGGTTCAAGTTGTGTTGCACCCTGTGACAGCCCAACAGTCATAGAAATAATATATACTTGATGCCACTTGGAGTATTATGTTCTCAAGTTGTTTGCTATAGTTTTATATATTGGGTGCCAATTGTTCTCTTTTAATCACAATAAGACAATCTTATCCCTCACAATAAGATTATTTTGTTAGGTGGCATTTCTTCCCCTTAAATGTCATATTAAGGGCAGTCAAATCATACAATCTTTAGATTTCTAGAATAATCCTGAAGAATTTCATGTTAATAACATTATATTTATGCATTTTTGACACAGGAACTATCTAAGGTGCCTCCATCATATGATCGACTTGTATTAATGGTATGACCCTTGTAAACACATTGCTCTCAATTAAAAATGCTCCTAAGGTCATGGGGGATTTTGTTGTTTTTCATGCATCTGCTAGTTTAGGTTATCGATGGACTGCCTGCTGAATTTGTTCTGGGAAGAGATAACAAGCCTCCAACCAAGACCATGACGGAGGCTATGCCGTATACTCAATCTTTGTTGTCAGCTGGAAAAGCTAGAGCTTATCATGCTAAAGCTGAACCTCCTACAGTTACCATGCCTAGGTTAAAGGTACATTTAAAATTTTAAAGTAGTTCCTATTCCTGTATGCCTCATTTATCTATTGCTTACAGGCTATGGTTTCTGGCGCAGTTGGAGGTTTTTTGGATGTGGCATTTAACTTTAATACTCAAGCTCTATTGGATGATAATCTCCTTGGTTCGTCAGATGATTTCCAGTTTGCCTTGACAAAGTGGCGGAGATTTTCTTAATTGAGTATTAATCTTAATCTTTCTAGCAGACCAATTCAAGCGTATTGGATGGAACCTAGTGATGCTTGGGGATGAAACATGGATTAAACTTTTCCCTAAATTATTTATAAGACAAGATGGAGTGAGCAGCTTTTTTGTAAGTCTACCATCACTTGTACATTTCATGTATAACAATTTTAAGTCTTTATACCATGCCGATTCTTACACACTGTTTTCCATGTATGTATATACTTGAGGTCTGTTCGTACCATTTCTTCTGTGATTTGAAATTAAGTACGAAAAGTGACATAATGTAGTTTAATAAATAAGAAAAAAATTGAGAAAGTAATTTAGATGAATTGATGTAAATTTGTGCGAGAGCTTTGTATATCTTGGATCTATTCTTCAACACGGAGATATTGATGAAAATTTATTCAATAACATTATGATTTGGCAGTTGATTCGTAAAGGGGCTCCTGCCTCCTGCATATGTTTGTCGATGTCACTGTTTGTTCCTTTTAAGATAAAAAACATATATCTGTGGTATGATCCTTCACATTGTACCTATCAATGAATTGAACAATTAGAAAACTATGCATGCACAAAATTAATATAGCAGAAATGAGAATGTTAAAATAGTATATGAGGGTTTTAGAAAGATGAATTCAAATACTACTATCGAAGAGCAATTAAGTTTAGTTTTAATAGATGGTATGATGAAATAAAATAGGTTAAGATGGTATTAACATGTTCAAATACAACCAAAGGATATAATAGTTTGATAATTTGCAAGTAGTATCGATAGAGTTGAGGGGTAGAGAAAGACTAGAAAATTCTAGTTGATGTTATAAAAACGTGGTTCAACTGATGTGAATATTATTGGTGATAGAACTGTGCATAAAGTTTGGAGTGATAATCCATGTAGCCACCCCCTAATAGTTGGAACAACACAACTTGAAGGATGATGATTCAGATCCTTCCCCAAATTTTTAATGGTATTTGTATCATGTTTTTAGCCTATCAGGTTCCATTATACATGCCAAGATAGCATGAGGTCTATAAATATCGATCTTTTATCAAAACAACAGCGGCGTTCGCATGGGACATGACTGATGTAGCACAATGCTAGCATCACCAGAAGCATCTACAATAAATAGCTACAGTAGTTTAGCATTTCAATCAATTACTTGTGCATATTATTTCATTTACATTTTAGATTATTTGATATACTTTTGCACAGTCCAAAGTACCATCCTAAATGCATAATGTTTTTGATGTGTGCATTATACTATTATATGATACATAGTTGTGAATCTCTAGGCCACACATATGATGTGCCGTCACAAGGTTTTTGTTTTTGCAATGTGAGTCGATGAAACAAGATTCCTTTTTTGTTTTGACTAATTGGTTTTGGATGGACAATCAGCAAACCTCCAAGATTATTTGTCTGCGAAAATGAGACCTATTGAAAACATTGCAATTTTAAATGTGATATCTCATTCAATATAGAATGGTTCTTAGTATGGCATTACAGCTGTGGATTTGTCACCATTAACTTTTTTACTTAAAATATTATTGTCAGTTGGCTATGCAGCTCTTGCACAAGATTCATTCATTCAGTAAAACAACATCGTTATTTATCTGTAATATCATAGCATCAGTTTATCGTAGTTTCTTCATTTCCCTATTGTTCTTCGATAAAGAAGAATGAAAAGGACCAACCTCAACACACAAGATTACCTAGGAGTTTGATATGCTAAAGTTTCTTTAATATAGATATATTTTCTTCTGGAGCGAGTTCCTTGTAGTCGTAGATATTTAACATATTATCCCAATTCCAATTAGTGTAAGCCTAGGACAATACACTTTAGATTCTTGCATAGTGGAATATGCAACTCATGTTTTTATTCATTTAATTTTACGGATAACCTGAAAAGGATATAAGAGGCCGCATTTGTGATCTATCATTGCTTTAGACAGTGTTTATTTCTTATTATGATTGTTTGGTCTATTTTGGTATAGATTTTTGTATAATTATTGATTATTTTCCAACATAGTGTCTGATTACCTCTTGTTTTATGTGTAATATGTCACTCCTCTTGATGGAAAGTCAAAATCATTTGTGTTTTTGTTTCTTATTAGGTGAAAGATACAATTGAAGTTGATTTCAACATTTCTCGTCATCTGGATGCTGAACTGGCTGCTGAAGATTGGAATCTCCTGGTCTGGCATAGTTTCTTTTAGTCCATTACTGATATATCTTGTATATTATAGTGGGATTCTTTGATGCTTATCATAGTTTGGTAGCATAAAAACCTATTTATCCTTATTGTCGCAATATGCCAATTTCTACTTTGAGAAAAATAAACTTAATTTGAACTAACAGTTCTGCTGATTCTTATTTATCTTCTAATTTCATAAACTTTTACCATTTCCACTTTTAAATACCAATCCTAGTTTGGATTGATTCTTGATTTCTGATTTGACTGGTTGAATTCTGTCGGCTGGTCTGTTTTTAATGAAATTGGTTGACTGTAGAAACCATTGTTGAATCAGGATGGACTTCTTGGATGAAAGAAGTTGATTTAGGAATTGGATGTGTTGGTTGGGTGAGAATTTGATTGAGGATCATTAAATTTGGGTAAGGTAACATGAAATTGAAAAATATGGATCAGTGAATTTGGTTAAGATAACATGGATCCTTACCTTAGGAGGGGTATGTGCATGAAACTTCCACTGTTTTTGTATATGTTCAAGAAAGTGAAGAGAGCAGGTATCACTTTCAGACAAGCTATGTTTCTGATAGATTGCTAAAGCAACTGAAACCTCATTGTATTCAGCGAAATGAGTTCTTATTAGCCAGATTCCATGATCACTTATAAATCTGCTCTCTCAGATTTTCTTTTTATATTATCTTTGCATATCTCTCATTGTTATGTGAATATTGTTGTTCGCATCTTCTTTTCCTTTTAGCTCTTTCCATGTAGATAAATCAAAATTGGCGATGTTAAGCTATCTTACTGCACAAAACCCCAAAAAAGAGAGTTAACCATTTTGTTTCCTAATGTCAAGTCGAATCACTTGTATTTGATTAACTTTTTTTTGTGGTAACTCTACTTCCCCAATGATTTATTTTTTTTGTTTCTTTTAATATTGTTAAAGGAAGAAATAAGTACTCCTCAAGAAACCCTAGGTAACACCATCTATCTTTATATACATATTGTTGATAAATAAGAATATTAAAATACACCTTTGTCTATTAAATATTTACATAATACTCTATAACACTCTCCTCTCCTTAAGTGGATTCAAATATACTATACAAATTAGCTTGTTATAACTATATTTAACTATACAACCAACTATACTAATTTGGGACTTGAGAAGTTCAGATATACATGGAGATAATTCTAGAATGACGTTGAAAAATTGTGGAATGATGCATACTAAGAGAAGAGAATGTATCTATCTTGAAATTTTTGTGGAATGACGCATGCAAAGAGAAGAGAGAAAATCTGTTTTGAAATATATGCAGAATTATGCACATGGAGAGAGCAAAGATAAGATCCGCATAGTGACACAGGCAGATGATGTGCAAAATGATCTTGCTTGCACGGAGCTTGACCAAAGATGACGCATGGAATGATCTCATGCAGAGGCTAATCAGAAATGAGGCTGCACAAAATGATCTCGCGCAAAGACTTAACTAGCAACAATGATGCGCAGACTGACTCACAGGCAGGGGCTCAGTTGCTGATGATGATGCATGGAATGACATGTATAGGGGCTCAACTGAGAATTATCATACGAGTCTGACATTTAAAGACAACAAAGAATTGCCAATCCAAGGGATTGTCAGATTGTTGCATGTTTTTAAAGTTGTTCATTTTGACAGCATCATTTTTGGCTTCAACTTCCATAGATTTCTGAGATTATGCTTTGTGTTGGTTAGCTTGAAAGTATGCATTGATTATATGAGATAAATATGGTGTGGAAACTTTATCAAATTACTTTAACAAACCTATGTATTTGCATGATTGATGAATAGTGACAAGGTAGATAGTTAGATTCATCTAATGGTATTGGTTTTGACCAAAGTTTATTATAACTATTAGCACAAGTTCTTATTTTTGATGTTCTTTTTAGATTCTTCATTACCTTGGCTTGGACCATGTTGGCCACATCGGTGGACGACATAGGTATGTGCTAAAACTATTATTTTCATCATTGTGTTTGTATGAAATTGCTTCAAGATTGGCTTTTGTTTTAAAATAGTCTTGCAATTTCAGTATACTGATGGCCCCAAAGTTGAAGGAGATGGATGATGTCATTATGATGATTCATACGCACACTATTCTGCATCAACGCAATAATGCTGCAGACACATTATTGGTTTGTTAGTTCTATCTTGTATTTCCATAACATGGATAATGTTGTGATTTTAGATCCTTGTCCTACTAAACTTGATTTTTTTTTTTTTTTGAGTGTATGCTTGCCATGCCAATCTTTTACACTATCACCATTCCTTTACATTTGTCATGCCATCTTCAACAAAAGGAATCTCTTTCTTTACTATCTTTTTCACAATTTTTGTTAAATTAAATATAAATTGCATTATTTTTTTTAAAAGATTAAGTTTATGCTGAATGCATTAAGTTGTGATAAACTAAACTTTGTCAATTTGCCCTAATGAGGCTATTGCAAATTGAAACTACAGTGAATATATGTGTGTCGGGGGGTGCTTGTGGCTATATGAATTGTTTTCCGATATAATGCATGTTAGAAAATTTGATAGGTGATAACTTGTACAATAGCTTTTTTGATAGCATCCACCCTCATGGCCTTACATAGAAAGCCATAGTATTTCGTAAAACCAGTTATTGCAAATTTTCTTAACTTACATAGAGAATATCCCGTAGTAGTTCATAATCCCAGTCATTACAACTTTCCTGAGCGCCAAAGCTTATTTCTGATAACTACTAACTGTAGTTCAGATGCTTCGTCTCTGGGATCCATACTGGTTGATTACAAACAGCTATTGTGTTTTCTATCAGTAGCACAAGCTTATAAGTTTGTCAATATTTTAATTTTCCTCTTTTTTCTCAACAGTAATCGATTACTTTTGTGATCTTTTTCTCTTTCTTTCTTGTTAGGTAGTTGTCAGTGACCATGGAATGACTTCTAGTGGAAACCATGGAGGATCATCATATGAAGAAACTGATTCACTAGCTCTTTTCATTGGTCTGTCTATTGAGAATTCAGATAGTGCTTTCAATGTGCCAATGTCTGCTTCTCAGGTTCCCTCTAGTCTTCGACTGCTATGTTTGTGTTCTCTACTAATATCTTTTATTGTTGAGGGTTTATGTAATTCTTTTATATGTTTGATTTTCTTTTGTTTTTGATCTTGAAGCCTTATGCTTATTGGTGGCTCTGAGTACCCCTCTGTTGGTTAGTCACAAGAGAAACAAGTACAAACATGCTATTGGCATTGAAACATAACTGTAATTCTCAATTCAAAAAATATTGTAGATGTAATACTTGTTACATAGGTACCTTGCTGTTTAGCCATTTACCTTTCCAATCAATCGCCAATCAGTGGAACTTATAGCTCATTATTGATTAATTCATGGTTAAAAAGTAGTTACTATGACTTGCTTGATTTTTGTCAGTGGAACTTATAGCTCTTTTTGAAGAGGAGACTTGGCGCAACGGTAAAGTTATTGCTATGTGACCAAAAGGTCACGGGTTCGAATCCTGGAACAGCTTCTTGCAAAAAGCAGGGTAAGGCTGCGTACAATGGATCCTTCCCCGGGATCCCGCATGGTGGGGGCTTCGTGCACCGAACTGCCCTTTTTCATGTTTAAAATAATAGCTAATGATTGCTTTGCTGACATACACATCTTTAGGATCCTAATTTTAAAATAGATGAAAGGTATGGAAGCATAGTTATATGAAGTTCAAATAGGCATCTGGGTTATTAAAGGCGAGGCGCGCTAGGCGCACAAGGCGCTGGGGAAAACGCCTTGCGTGACGCGAGGCGGGCGCTGTTCGCCAGGTGCGCGCCTAGGCGCGCCTCGTGCGCCTTGGCACCTCAACGAAACGCGAACGAGGCGCGATTGAGGCGTCGCGATTGGAAAAAAATCTGGATTTTAAACCCAAAAAAACATTCCAAATCTTGTTTGGAATTAGGGCACGGGAAAGAGGAACAGAAAAGAACGCAGGAAGGGAAGAGAGGAAGAGAACGCAGGAAGAACCTGAATCCATTTCCGTCCGCCGCCGCGCTGAGTTGCATCGTCGCCCAAGTATGTTTTTTTTTCTTTTTTCTGTTTTTTCTGTTCTTCCCTTCTTCTTCTTCTTCTTCTTCTTCTTCTTATCTTCTTTTGCGTCTGTTATCATCTTGTTCTTCTCTTATTCTCTTCGCTTCTTCGCTTCTTCTGTTATTCCTTCTTCTTCTTTTCAATTTTCTGTTTCTTCTTCTTTTCTCTGTATCTTCTTTTCTTCTTCTTCGTTTTCAGTTTTCTTTTTATTCTTCTATTCGGTATCTTCTTTTCTTCTGCAGTTCTGCTTTTTTGTTTTTTGGTTTTAGTTGCTGGTTCGTGTTCACTGAGCTGCTGTGCTGCTGTGTGGTTTTGTTTTGATTTGGTTTCCTGTTTTTTAATTTTGTTTTTGCTTCCCAGTTCCTACTGCTGTCTGGTTTTTTAATTTTGTTGCTGTGCTGCTGTTCATATTGGTGCTGCTGTCTGCTGTCCGATATTTTGTTTTTTTACTGTTGTTTCTTGCTGGTTCGTGTTCGCTGAGTTGCTGTCCAGTTTTGTTTTGTTTTGATTTCCTGTTTTCTAATTTTTGCAGGTTGTGTTTTTGCTTCCCAGTTCCTTACTGCTGTCCGGTTTTTTACTTTTGTTGCTGTGCTATGTCTGCTGTCCAATATTTCGTTTTTTAACTGTTTTTTCATTTTTGTTTGTCTTGTTTTACTTTTTGTTTTTTTACTATTTTGTTATTGCTGGTACTGTACAGTACTTTTCTATTGCTGGTACCATATTAATTTTATTTTATTTTTAATTTTTCAGACTAGTTTCTTGTTCAATTATCATGGAAGGTAGTAGTGATACTCCAACATATATATCAAAAGATCCGGGATGGAATTATTTTCAAAGAGTTAATCCAGATAATAAAAATGATTTAATTTGTAACTTTTGTCAAAAAGTTACAAAAGGGGGCATTTAAAGTGCAAAACAACATCTTGTTGGGGGGTTTCGAAATACTACGACTTGCAAAAAATGTCCATCTCATGTACGTGAAGAAATAAAAAATTTCATGGAGAAAAAGGCAGAGAAAAGTAATCTTTCTCAACTTGCAACATTGGACTTTGAGGATGTAGACCCTCTTGGTGATGATATTGATATGGATAATATTGGAGCTAAAGGTGTGCCACCTATAAGTACAAGTACAAGTTCTAGATCAGTGAATATGCAAAAAAGGCCCAGACAAATAGGTCCAATGGATACGTATTTTGCTCCTAATGTACAAAAAATTGTTGAAAGTAGAAAGGGTAAAGAAAGACAATCTACGATAAATGAGGCATACAAGAAAGAATTGAGGGAAAAAGCTTGTATGGCCATAACTGAGTGGATGTATGATGCGGCAATTTCATTTAATGCCGTTAACTATTCAAGCTTCAAAAGAATGTTGGACTTGGTTGGCCAATATGGTATAGGTCTAAAAGGACCTAGTTATCATGAGGTGCGGGTTCCTTTTCTAAAAAAGGCTATTGATAGTGTGACAAATGATTACATTAAGTCGTGTGAAACAGAATGGGCCAAGTATGGTTGTAGTTTGATGGCAGATGGGTGGACAGACAAAAGGCAGAGAACATTGATTAATTTTTTAGTGAATTCTCCTAAAGGTTCAGTTTTCATCGAATCGGTTGATGCTTCTGATTATGCAAAGACTGGAGAGAAAATATTTCAATTGCTTGATCGATTTGTGGAGCGTGTAGGAGAAGTAAATGTTGTTCAAGTTGTTACAGATAGTGCAAGTAACAATGTGCTTGCTGGTAAGAATCTATTTAATTATTTCTTATCAATATGCTTTTTCTTATATATGTTAAATTTATCTACTTTTCTAACTTCTTTTGTAGGAAAATTATTAGAAGCAAAAAGGCCACACTTGTATTGGACTCCTTGTGCTGCTCACTTGATCTTAGAAGATATAGGGAAATTGCCTGATTTTAAAGCAACATTGAAGAAGACAATGAGTGTGAATGCTTACATTTATGTTCGCCCTGGCATGGTAAATATGTTGAGGCAATTCACAAGACAAAAAGAGCTTTGTCGGGCAGGTGTCACAAGATTTGCTACTGCTTTTCTTACTCTTGAAAGGATGCACCTACAGAAGCAAAATTTAAGAAAAATGTTCATTTCAAAGGATTGGATAGAGAGTAAATGGGCAAAAGAAGCGGCGGGGAAGAAGGTAGCTAAAATCATCATGACACTTAGATTTTGGAGCAGTATTGTGCATATTTTAAAGATATATGGCCCTTTAGTCCGTGTTCTGAGACTGGTTGACGGCGAAAGAAAACCTGCAATGAGTTATATTTATGAGGCTATGGATAGGGCAAAAGAAACAATTATGAAGGCTTTCAAGGAGAAAGAAGAAAAATACAAAGAAGTGTTTGAGATCATTGATGCGAGATGGGAATGTCAACTTCATCGGCCTCTGCATGCTGCAGGACATTATTTGAATCCAGAATATTTTTATTCATACACAGATTCAAATATCTGTGGAGAAGTGGTGAATGGTTTGTTTGAAACTATGGAGAGATTGGTTTCAAGCGTTGCCGAGCAAGATAAAATCACTACCCAACTCTCTATATATCGAAAGGCAGAAGGGCTATTTGGGAGGAATGTAGCAATTAGACATAGAAGAGCATTATCTCCAGCAGAATGGTGGGAATGCTATGGAGCAAATACCCCAGAATTGCAAAAGTTTGCTATTAAAGTGCTTAGCCTCACTTGTAGTGCTTCTGGTTGTGAGCGCAATTGGAGTGTATTTGAGCAGGTATGTAATAAATATAAATGTTTGATACTATTAGTATGCTACTTTTATATGTAGAAAATATTCTTTGATATTTTATTATACTTATTGTGATTTTTGACATTTTGTAGATTCACAGCAAAAAAAGAAATAGGCTAGCTCAGCAGCGCTTAAATGATTTGGTATTTGTGAAATACAATCGTGCCTTAAAGCTTCGGTATGATGCACGTGATAAGATTGACCCCATCTCTTTGACAGATATTGATGATAGTAATGAATGGTTGATGGGTAGAATGGATGGAGAAAGTGATAATGAAGAAGATGAGTTGGTTTTTGAAGGTGATGACTTGACATGGGATGTCGTTGCTAGGGCTAGTGGAGCTGAAGAGCCTGAATATTGTACTAGAGGAAAAAATATTGCAACCATGACCTCTAGTTCTAATGCTAGGCCTAAACAAGTCGAGAAGGGAAATGCATCTTCCTCTATGAGACACTCATCTCTAAGATTTAGAGATGAAGAAGAAGAAGAAGAAATTGAATTTGAAGAAGATGAAGATAACGAAGAAGAAGAATACAATGAGGATGATCTTGAGCTTGATGATTAATTTGACTTATTACGCTTGTTTTGATGGACTTTGTTAGTTTAAATTAGAAAGTTGAAATTTGAAAGTTTGAAACTTTTATTAATTTTATCATGGTGTTGTTTTGCTTGTTATATTTGATATTGATGTGTGTGGAATATTAATAGTTATCATATTTGACATAGTATATGAGTGTGACAATAGTCTGGTAATCATCAACCTCATGTTCAAGAGGCGCGCGCCTCGGGCGAGCCTCGCGCCTCGGGCGCCTCGCGCCTCGGGCGCCTCGCGCCTCGGGCTCTAGGAGTTTTTTGTGCCTCGGTGCGCCTCGCACCTCTAACAACACTGATAGGCATCACGTCTCTCTATTGTTACATACCTGTGATTCATTATGTTTTCTATTTTTTATTGATAAAATTTGAAAATGTTTTGTATCAGTCTTTGCCATCCCTATCAATGCAAGAAAATTGGATCATTAGAAGAAATATATGAGCATAAAACACACCTTCTTAGCTGTATCCCTACATAATTTTGATATCTTTGGAATGTCCAGATTAGCTTTATTTCCTGTCATGCAACATTGTCCCTACTAATACAGGTAGATGTTGCTCCAACTCTAGCTCTTCTTTTTGGCGTGCCCATTCCAAATAACAATATAGGAGTCATCCTGAGGGGGATGCTTGATTCATTGACAGGTTTGTTGGTCCTATTGTTTAGTCCTCAATATTTTAGAATAATTGAAATAGCCAGCATTTTCCCTGTTGAGTTTTGACTTATTAGTTAGCAACTTATTATAGTCTGGGTATTTTGCAAATCGTGTATGGATTTGAACTCCTACTTAATTTTTCTTTGTAAGTGTAAATGAAAATGAAAGAAATGTTGTTTATGTTATATTTTCAGTGACATTTCTAGTGAATCTGTTGTAAATTTCTTATAGTCTTTTAGTTATCTAGAATTCCTGCTTATGAAAAGGTAATCCTACTAGTTTGGCATTAGGAAGTCTCCTCATACAATAGTTTTTGTTGAAAATTTCATAGGACTTATCATCACACAAACATTTGTTCCTTTGTTTTTTTAACTTTGTAATATATAGAACACTTGCAGATGCATTCAAAATTTAAGGTACTACTTCAATACAGTCTGCTGTAAATCCATACCATATTATTACCATTCCATATTAACATGCAATAAGGGTTGATACATGACAGGCCATGTTTTGTATTAGTCAGAACAAGTGATATGAACCATTATTAGGACGATCCACGCCCATTAGTTCCACGTGGACAGGTGCGGTGATTCATTATATATTGATATCATTCCTGAAAACTCAAGGATTTGAGATAAGTGGCTAGCCAATCAACGACAACATTCTTCATAGCTCATGATTATTGGATCTGACCTAAATGTTAATATAATCTATACTCAATTGTTAATTACAAGCTATCTTTGTCATGCTACAAAAGAAATATACTGTAATTTTTTATAATTAATATGTTGACGTAGAGAGAAACTAGTAGGCTTCCACATATTATATCATTTTTGGGTGGTGTGGAACCTTGTCTTTTGCCATCCGTTGATGCCAGTCACTATTATGTATTCTTTAAATTAATATGGTCAAGTGAGAATCTTAGTAATCTCCAAATTGCAACAAGAAGAGCTTTGGAAATATGATGAGTGTGTTGACATATTTATGAATTTGCAAGTGTTATAAGACAATTATTTTTCTTACTATGCATTTCAATAAAGATAATTTGTTGATCTGTTTTTTTTTAATAGATGAGCAAAGGCTTCGAGCCTTACAGTTGAATTCCTGGCAGATGTTAAGATTATTGCAAGAACATTCACCTGGCTTACTTTGTGGGAATTTGACTGGCATTGGTGGTGACATTGGTTTGTTAACTAATCAAGATGTTGACAGCACAAACGAAAAACTAGGTTACTTGTTTTCCAAAGCTACGTCGTCTCATAATATGTGGTTACTCCGTCAAACTTCTGATGTAACGTAATTGGAAGTTTACATTTTGTGTATATATTTACATAGATGCATTTGTTCTTGACATCGTTTCTAAAATATTTATGCTAGTTAATTTTCTCTACATTTGCAGATCAAATTCAAATGATGATCTTGAACTTGCTGTCAGTTCATATTATAAATTTCTAGGAAATGCGAGTGAGTGGCTGTCTCACAGAGCTACTGATGTAATTTTCATTTCCTGCCGTTAGTAAGATCCATTAGCTTGATTTGGTTGTGTTCAATATTCTTGTGTGTCTGTGTGCTTATTGTCACATATTGGCAGTGTTGATAAGCTGTCAGTCATGGATGACATTATAGGATTGGGACCATATCTGTTTGCTTGATAAGTTTTTGTTCATTGAGGGTGAAGATTACTAACTCAGAAATCTGATGGTTTTGCAGAAACCCATCAACTTGCTTCTGTCTGGTATTGCTATAATGCTTATCTCATGTATTCTACAACTGAACATCGTGTTTAAGTTATTCAAAGAAGTCTTCATTATAGAGAGGAAGCATTTCTCTCTGTCAAAAGAATTGAATCAAGTGTGGCATATTGATGAATCTTTTACTCTTATTGGAATATTAATCCATGTTCTTAGCCTTGGTGCAAGTTCCATGGTGGAGGAAGAGCAATATACTTGGCATTTCTTGACATCCACACTCTTTTTGATATTTCTCTTATCAGTTATCAGATCCTCTCTAAAAACACCTGCATCATACTTCATGAAAAGTAACAAGCATGAAAACAACCATCCTCTTCGCAAGTCACTGTCAAATGAGGAAAGCGGTCCCACTACCAATGACAAATCATCTCGATCAAAACAACTACATGAAAATTATCAAGCATCCTTGATACTACTTGTTCTCATTTTGGGAAGAGTATTAAGAGGATGGCATCAAGGTGGTGTTAACTGGGCTCATCTTCCTGATATATCAAAGTTGCTGATCCAAACTGGTGATTTCTATATTAAGGCTTTTCAAATAATCACATTACTTGGTCTCATGGTGCTTGGTTCATTTGCCTTTTCACTTGTGCGACGAAGGATATCCTTAGTTTACATTGTTTGGATTAGCTATTTCATATGTGGATTTCTTGTTTTACTACACATAATTGATAGTCAGAGCAATATTATAGGACCAACATATTCTAGTGTCAATTCAATGGCTCAAATCATCTATATTTGTGTTGGAAGTGTGATACTCTTTACTGTGTTTGTATCTCCATGGGTTCTTCCTGTTGATCATGAAGTGGGTAGTGTTATAACTGGATTGAAATCAAGTTCACAGAGTAATGATATGCAAAGTTCTAGTTTTCTGCTGGGAGTTAGAGATTGCACATACCTGATTGGAACCACATTCACTGTTTTTTGGTGTTTGTTACAACTGCTTCTGCAGCAGCGAATAAATGATATACCAGTGCTGATAGTTTATTTACAAGAAATGGCCAGCATAATCTATTTCTCATCGTATAGAACTAAACACCGGCAGTGGGTTGAGGTCAGTTTTCATCAGATGTATTTTCTGGCACACAGAATTAGTTAACTTCTGTATTTATAGTACATGTGTCACTTGATGGTTGATATTTTGTCATCTACATGGTTTAGAATTTATTCACTTGCAGATATTATTGTTCCTACTACCTATGTTACTTGATGTTTGATGTTATGGAAATATTAATAGTCTTTTTAAATGCACAACAATATTTTAATATTTTTTGGTTTCCCACTTATCTATATTTAAAAAAAAAAACGTAATTTGAAGCATAATGAGCACGGTTTCCCTTTTGCACGATAAGAGAAAGTATTGTTTCTTTTTATTTTAGATGAATAAAAGATTGGTTGCCAAATCAAAATGGAAACTGCATTCTGCCATATAACTTGTAAAGGATAAGTTGCCCCCGGGGCTACGTTGCAGTGGAAGGGCGCCAAGTTGTCACCTAGGCATCCACGGTCGATCCCTAGCTACAACACATTTGCAGAGATTTTTCCTCCAAATGAGACACACAACCGCGGAATGCTGGGATTTTGGGTTGCCTTGATTTAACCTGGCGGCCTGTGGGGCCGGGCTGGTTGCCCTAGGATCGGTGTTACCTGGTTCGACATTTTTTGTAAAGTATAAGTTGTCTTTTGGAGATTCTACATAATTGACGGATCATTTGTAGGCATTATTTTTTTTGTCATTCGAAAGAGACATCCTAGAAGGTTTCTTATGGTGTAAAATTTTTTATTTAGTAACAATTTAATTTACTTGTACAACATACCTGATTCAATGCATAGCAGACTGTTTGAGGAGTTGAGACTTGCAGAAAATAACCTTTATCCTTACAGAAATGGTAAAAGAGTTCTATAATATTTAATGAACTGTAGATTTGCAGTTTCTCACTTATTACTTTCATTATTGGGTAATGGGTTCTTCATCCATATTTATGTTCTGCACATCAAAGTAGCTCACTAGAGCAATGAGTTGTGACAACAATCTTATGCCAAAGTTCTTTAATGGTTTAAATCTGTGATTCCAAATCAGTGGTATTTTTGCAAGTGTAGGTGGTTATACTGGTATCAACTAGATCTAATCCAAGTTAAATTGGTCTATGGCGAAGTGTGAATAACTTAATCTTGACAAAACTGACTCCATTGTTGCTGTAATCTGTTCAATTTTAAGCTTGAAGTGACCAACAGTCTCTTTCAAAATCTGGTTGGAGATTGGATAGGCCAGGAAATGTGATAGGCAGAGGCAACCTGAAAGAGTGAAAAAAAAGTGGCAAGGAAACAAAATATTAGATGAGATGAAAGAAATGGAGATGATCAGTGAAAGGAATATTTAATTGCTTCCCTGTTCTCCTTGCCATAAGTCATTAAAAAGCTTGTGTGATCCAACATTTAATGAACAATTATGAAATTCCATACTAAACAAGTGTAAATTTTGAAAATCTTCAATACCTCTTGGCTTTTTAATGGTCAACATGTATCACACTGGTTAAATTGTTAAATGGCTCTTTATCATCATTGACATGTTGTTGACTCATCCTTGTTGGCGATACAAATATGTGCAAGTAGAAGCTAACATAGTTTACTGATGTTACCAATGACAATAAAGAGATTGTTACTGGAAGAATGTCTCAGTAGATTGTAGCAGTGAATTGTTAAACAATCTTTGTGCAAGTGTCCCAAGCTTTATAGCTTGTTCAGTTGTCAGCAGTGTTGTAAAGGATGAGAAAGATTAAGTGATTGAACGCCTATATTTTTATTTGCTTGTGAAGTTGCAGAATATATCTTTCATATGATTAATATATTATGTTGTTGTGCATGATGATTTTCAAAATGCCCCCAACATTTATCAGTTATTTTTTTTTAAAATGCCCCCAAGGTTTGATTAATGTCAAAATGCCTCCTACCATTTTGGTTATCAAGATACCCCTTATATAAGATCAAAAAATACTTACTTTATGCTTCAAAATTACCATCTAAATCATTCATTTGTTAATGGATAGAAGGCATTTTGACAACAAAGTGAAAACCGTAGGGGCCCTTTGACATCAATTAAATCTTGGGGGGAGCATTTTTTAAAAGATGATAAACATTGGTGGACATTTTGAAAATTACCTTAATATCCAAAGGACTAGGATGTGGTACTTGCATTTCACATATATGATTCAGCGATCCTTATCTGATGATGCACAAATATTTTGCAATTTGCAGGTTGCTGCAATGTATTTTTTAGGAATGACAGGCCATTTTGGTCTGGGGAACAGTAACAGTCTGGCTACTATTGACGTTGCTGGGGCATTTATTGTAAATTTCTTTACCGTGCAGTTCATATATGAAAGACTAGTTCACTCTGACATTACCACTTATTCATCTTATTTTCACTATTTGCTGTGTTTTCTTTTTCTGTAGGGTATCTCAAATCATTCCACCGTTCTTTCTGGCATACTGATGTTCATCATCACCTATGCAGCACCTTTGTTAGCATTCCTGAGCATGCTAATCTATATTTCTGTAAAGGATATGAATGATCTTTTACCAAACCACCCAGGATTGGATACATTACATTTGATGATTGGATTTCCTTGTCTGCTTCCCTTGGTCTTAAATTCGGTGGTTTTAGTTGCTTTCACTATCATATTGCTGCTTATGAGAAACCATCTGTTTGTTTGGAGTGTCTTCTCACCAAAGTAAGTTTTACACTGATACTCCATTTTACTTTCAGCTTAAATTGGTTTGTTAACAGAGGATTCAGATTTTTTTTCTTCCTTCTATTACACATTACTTTTCACCAAATAAATATCTAAGATTTTAGTAGATATGTTATGGAAAAATGATTATGCTCAATATCCTGCTTACTTTTCCTCAATTGTAACCCAACTTACCATGATGTTTCCTTTCATGATTTCTTTCCTGGTTATGTTTCCTTTCTGTCATTACTATCACAATCACTTGTATTAAATAAGATTTTTTCCAATTCATAAATCTAGAAAAGTACTTTTGCACAGTTTGTACATGGTATATTTTTGTTCATTTGATCGCTGTTTTCTTTTATCTGTTATATGGTACAATGTGGTCGTGTTATAGCAATTGCAGCACTCTTGTCCTCATACACCACATTTCCCGTTATCAATTCCATTCTAGCAGAATCTTCCATAGACATTGTCCCTTTGTTGTTTGTCCCTTCCAACTGCAAGGATTTTGTCACCCTCAGTCGCAGATTTGCGACTGAAACTGTACTGCGTCTCACCCAATTGAGTCATCCATGTACACCCAGATCTGAACACAGCTAATCTGCTCATCGTTGCATCTGCTACTTCCAGCAACTTGCATCTACAAGCACCAGGTAGTATTTGATGAAACTGCATGTGCAAACTTGATAGTGAGTCCCAGTCTTAGTTGTGTGTAAGCTCTAGATTATTTTTTATTTTAGTTGTTGGATCTTTTTGAGTTTTCCTGATGAAAGAAAAAGAAATGGCGCATGCCTTTTAATGTTTCCCCAAAGTGGCGGCAATTTGTTTTCTTTTTCTTCATATTTAACAATAATGCTTACATCATCTATCCAGTTTGGCAAATGTTTGTTTTATCCATTAAGGTACGGGATGCTTTAGCCTGTCACATTATTCATTTGTCGAATAAATTGATTTCCATATTGCTATCGCATCAATAAGTTATCAAGATCTAGGAAATTACTTTGAAAAGATGTGTATGTGGCGCCTTCTTAAATGGTGACGCTAAAATCTGGCATTTTGGTTGTTGTGTTGTTTCATGAGTTCTGTTTCTTACTCCTGTTTACCAATTTTCCTATTTTTCTCATCAGTTTTCTATGTATATTATTTTACCACTTCTGAAGGCTTTCCTAGCACACATTTTGCAGCTAAATTATAATTTCTTTGTCAAAATGCAACAGGTATCTTTATCTTTGTGCTTCAACAGTGTGTGTTTACATCGGGGTACTCATAATAGCTTTCACTGTGGTTTACACTAGATCTGTATTAGCTGTGAGAAGTGGTGTGAAATCAAGTCTGTACACGAATAGTTTGGATACAAAATCTGTATCAGACGACTAAAGAGCAATTTCTTCAGTGATTATGAGTCGATGCATGTTGGCAACCCATTCTCGAGGGCAATAATCACTCGGTACTGATTCATAACTTTTTGAATGACTTTGTTCTTGAGCAATTCTTAAACAGTAAAAGGATCTACCATCACTTTGTCTTCCTTGAATTGTATTATATGATTTTTTAAATTTTATTTTTAGAATTGACACCAGATGCCAGTTTGATTGCTTGTTTGGGTTGGCTTGCTATGGGTGCTTGAATCTTTAGGTCTACTAAACTCTTTGTTATGCTTGAATCTTTGATCTTTCTTTCTTGACTCACTTGATTTGTTATGCCATCCTGTCTGCCTCGGCACGTTGCAGTACCCTTAGTCTGTTCAGCTTGCTGATCTTCTCTAACAGAGTTTTAGTTTACTAGAGAAGGAATGCTTTATTCCCACCTCATCAACTTATGAAATGTGAGAATCAAATGAAGCATTCTCATAATGCTGATTCCACTTTAAATTATCTATTAGCATATTCATGGTCCAGTTCATATTTCATCCTACTAAACATAGGCAAGTAGTGCCTCTAGTTCTTAAAATTTATTAATTTATCCCTATGATTGATATTGTCGAAAATCAAGTCACCGGTCAATGAACAGGTTAATGTGTACGCTCTCTGGAGATTGTTGGTGAGGAGGATGAAAGGACCTGAAAGGTACTTCAGAAGAGAATTAGAATGATGTCGAAGAGGGTTCCGGTAAGTCATTTTGATGCTCAAGTTAAAGTTTCTTCAAGTACGAAACTAGAAAAAGAAGAAGAGAGTTTAGTGGAGTTGAAGAGGTAGCGAGAGTCCTTCCTGTTTACCTTCTTTAGTATTTATATAGCTGTTAGAAGAGTATTTCCACATTAGACGTTGCATTCTCCTCCATCATCCTTATATGCGTCAGTGAAGGAACTAGATCCGATAGCTATTAGTTTTCTCTCCATTCATCGAATGCCACGTGTTTGGAGGAGGGTAACCAGGAGATTAGATCTGCCAATTACTTAATCGCTTCTCCATTCATTTGGTGCCATGTGTTTCAAAATATTCATAGTCGCTCGCATTTTACAAGAGAGAATATCTCATTGAGGAGGTGGTTATGCTGCCTCGTTAACCGCATGCCCTTCACCTATTTTCGATGGGCCACATGGGGTGTATGGGCCCAATCCGAGGATGGATGAGGAAATGAGGTTGGTGTTGAATAGCCTTGAGGATAGACAATGTTAGTGATTGAGATTGAGACAGAAGTAATGTTAGTGATTGAGGTCGATATATGGAGGATGTCAACTGCTAATGCAAAGACAAGGACGATGTAGGAATCTGAAGCAGAGACATGAATGATGTCCAAAATTGAGGTTGAGATAGGGAGGATGTTGGTGATTGATGCTAAGACGATAGGGATTCAAGGTTGATGTATAGATGATGTCAGGATTTGTGGTCGAGATAGGAATGATGTTGGCAACTGATATCGAGACAGAGAGGATGTCAATGATTAAGGTCGAGACAAAAAAAAAATGTTGAAGGATGTCAATGACTAAGTTCGAGACAAAAAAAAAAAAATATTTACTGAGGTCAAGTCTTAGTAACTATCTTGTTTTCAGACAAATTCTATTCCTTATGTGAAGTGCATTGAGTAAGTCCTATCAAATCCGAATTTCATTTGGGCTGGGTCGGATTTTTTAGGTTGTCTAACCCGTTTTGATTTTAATTGATATCTCTGTATGACTTTAATCACATGGGGACGATACGATTCTACGACAAAAGATTGCTTTCAAAATATTTCATTAGTTAAAAAAATGAATTTGAAATAATTGTGATTTTCTATTTATAGGAAATAGGTCGGGTCGAATGGATTAGGTGGGCATAGTAAATTGATAGGGTCTAGGAGAGTTTGTTGGACTAGATAGGTTTAATGATTCGATTAGATTAGAAAAAGCCAAGTGAGATAAACTAAAGGGACAGTGCTGATTTGATTGAACGAGCGGGATTGAGTCCGTGTGAGCTAGACTAGTTGGATCAATTATTTTACGTAGGTATATAAATTATATTTTAAATTTTTTATGCTACTATAAATCAATCATAAAGATCCAAATCAAATTAATTAATTAATTTATTTTGTGAAGCATTTGTTAGTATTTTTTGTTGTTTAGGCAAAAAATTACAAGGGCTCTCGTATTTATAGAATAATCAAGATAGCATCCTATATTATTAAAAGGACGTTGTAGTAGTTACGAGTTCACAATGATTATACAGTTATAGTAACTATGTTTTCATAATTATAATTGTGATAGTTACGATTTTATAATTGCTACAATGTGAATGTTAGGTAAATTTTGAGATATCATAACTTTTGACTCGGGTTAAATCACATGATACATAATATGTCAACTCAAAGCTCGTTCAGAGAACGATGTTACTTATAACGACTCAGTCTTAGGCCAAAAAACGTAGTTTAAAGTCCTGTTCGAGGCTCCAAAAAATTTTAGTTCTCTTTATTAAAATTATTTTTTATGTTGCAACAGCTACGAAACCTGAGTTGTTACAACTATTGTAATTGTAACAGTTATGAAATCGTAACTGTTAAAATTATTATCTCAGTTATGAAATCATAGTTGTTATAACTATAACAGTTATAGCGTGTAGTTATAGTAATTACGATTTCATAGCTACTATAACGTACTTGATCAATATAAAATTTAGACGGAAGATATAAATTTGAAAAAAATAGGATACTCTTTTATTTATACCCTTTAATTTTTTATTTTGAACTAGTTCTACGCTAGTGATGCCTCAGTTGTTATTTTTATTTGAAGTATATTTTTTGACAATTTACTAAAGGGTGAACCTAACTTTATGAATTGATTAAAGATGTATTATAGTTTGGTAATTACCAAAGGACACACTAATTTATTTGGTTTTCCCATTCTATCTCTCGTGTCAAATGCATGCAACCTCAACCTCTCTCTCACTCCTCCTTTCTCCACTCCCCTTCCTCTCTCTCTCTCCACTCGCGGAAAGAAAATCTCTCTCCCATCTATTGATTTATTTAATTCGAATTTATTTGTTTTATAATAATGGTTGACATATTTGAATTTCTTATAATCTTATAAATTTACAAGACCTAAAATCAGTACAATCGAAACTCTCTAGGTCAATTAGTGAGTTTAGGTCGAAATCCACTGATTGACTTAGAGAGCTTCGATTACACTCATTTTAGGTCATGTAGATTTATAAGGTTGCAAGAAGTTAAAATATGCTATCCATTGTTTATTTCGATTTATTCAGAGGTGTTAAAATATTATTGAAAGAATCGGTCGAAATCTTACATTGACCCTTATATGAGTTCACATTAGGTCCACGAAACCCACTGATTGACTTAGAGTTCCGAGTACATTTATTTCAGGTCCTATGAATTTATGAGATTGCAAGAAGTTTAAATATCTCATCTCGATCTTTTCTATTAGTGGTACTTTGAAAAAATAAATTTGAGTAGAATAAATCAATAGGTGAGAGAGAGATTTTCTTTCCACGAGTAGAGAGAGATGTTGAGATTATATAGAGTATCAATATCAGGTACTGTATTCAAAATTTTTATCTTAATTAAATTTTAGATAAAGTAGTTAAAAATCTTTGCATCAGCTATTCATTCTCTAAATTATGTATTTATGAATAGTACTTCTCTACATGTAGGAAATAAAAAAGAAATAGAGAAATTGATATATGATATATTAAAAAATAGATATATAAATTTAATAAAATATTTTTTTATCTTAAATTATATATTTTAGATAGAAAAATTATTATGAATGCTTTAGGAGGGATAGAATGAAAAAAACCAAATAAATTAGTGCACTTTGATAATTCTCAAAATATGATACGCTTTTTTTCCTTTTTAATAAATTATCCGATTATTTTTCCTTTTGTACGGGTTCGCTTGGAAATGACTTTCAATATGATCATGAAGTGACCGATGAAGCATATATTTCATCACCTACCGCCCGGAGAAAGAACCGTGCTCGTTCATGTGCCGACAGTCAGCTTGACATGTTCATTCATGATCACGACGACCTGCACTACTGCATATTGCAGTCATCATCATCATCATCAAACCGAGCATGCCAAAGAGAAATAAAGCCTCCGAATCTAATCGAACCACTCCATTTCCTGCTAAACAATATCAGAAAATGAACTCGCACAGGGGTTTCTTTTGACTTTTTTTTCTAAAACAAAAGGTCGTCGACAGAGAATGCTTCACAAACCAGAAAACTAAGAGTTCGACGGCAAATTAAAGAAGACAACTTTAATGTCTTTACTAATTAATATTTTCGTCATTCAATCGCCAATCACCGTAAAAAGAGTTCTTTTCTAGCTTCAGAGGAGAACAGGAAATCTCAGAAGACAGCGAGCATGCATGCACAATGCATTAAATAATAGCACATGCCATCCGTCGCCTGGGTCGCCTCCTTCTTTGACTCTTCTCGGATGCCAATTTGGATGAGGAGGAACGGGCAGGTGCAGAGCACCCGACACGGTGTGGGGATGGCGAAAAGTAGGGCACTGTGCACCAGCGGCTTAAAGCGGAAGGGATGTAACTACACATGGTAGGGCAGAGCTGTGCCCATCCCTTTCGATTCAAATTTATCTAACTCGATTAAATACTTGAATTCCACTTTGCCATCCCTTTCAATTCTACCGTTTTGTCTTCTCAATTGATTAATCCATTGGATTCGGTCGTTGTCGTTGCGCGCGCTCTTTCTGGCTAGCTATCGCGTCATCAAAACTCTGCATGTGGCTGGAGAACGACAAAGAATTGAGGTCGCCGGCCCTCCTTCTTTTCCACCGTTCAGTTCAGTCGAAACTTGGATTTGTTGTTGGTGCAACAAAGTCAGACTTTGATATCGCTTGACATTGCCGGTTCTACTTACTACCATCATCGGACTAGTATGAGTGCCAAGGACATTCATTCTTTCTTTCTTTCATTGCGTTTCTGGGTTCATGATGTCGTGATAGGACATCTAGATTGTCATTCAGGTGTTCACAGTTCGAACTCCAGTTACAACGTATTTGTAAAAAAATTTTCTCCAAATGAGGAGGGTGTAATCAAAGGATGCTGGACTTCTGAGCTGATCGCATATAGTGGCGTAGCCAGGATTATATTTTAGACTAGAAGGGACAATTTTTAAAATTCTAAAATTAGTATAGATCAATTTTCACTCTCTAGAAGTTTAAATTTTGAATTCAATAAGTTAAAAATGAACTCAAATTTGAAAATTTTTTAGCTTAGCCCTTGATTTTAGTTAAAACAACGATCTGTCAATCCTCTGATCTTATCTATGACTCAAAGTCGAAGAATCATTTAGGTGGAAAAGGCAGAGGAGAAGGATGTAGTAGAGGGGAAGATGACCTATTTGAAATAGGTATTTCTCATATTTCTTAAAATACCTCGACATTCATATTTCATCTAATTTATCATTAGAATAATATTTTAAACGCATAATTACTTAATTTAATGACTATCTTTTTTCCAACCATTCAAAAATAATAATAAAAATGATAGTAAACAAATAGCATATTTGACTAGCAAATAAAAATATGAATATGAAAATTTGACACTATATATATTTTTTAGCACTAAATCTGTAACGAAAAAAATCAAACAAGAAAATTTCACCATAATTAAAACGTGTTTGCTGTGGAGAATTGGTGTAGTGACGATGATGATACTCGTAGCAAACAATGGCAGCGCTGACAATAATATCATGTGGTGACAATAATATGGGCGGTAGTGGTAGAGGGGAAAACACAAGGAAAAAATAAAAACATGATATTAAAGACAAATAAAAAAAATGGGAAGGAGCCGGGAAAAAGAAATTAGGGGAGAGAAAAAAAAATAAAACATGATTAATTTTTCATTAGATTTTTTTAATATAAAAGTCCATAAAATTTTAAAATTTATAATTAAGTCTTTTTATTTTTTTCCCAATGTAAATTATTTTTTTTCCTCAAATTTCAAGGGATGCGGTTGCACCCCCAAAGCTCCATCTAGCTACGCCCCTGCCGTCATGTATATTTTCTGATTTATCCTGATGATTGATGGAAAACTTCCTTGGGATCAGACTGATCATCCAGAAATAACCAATGAAATTAATTGAAATTATCATTTTTTTTTTTTCCCTTATGATTGCAATGACGACCACTTTAATGAGTGGCTTTCAAAGATATATCCTCCCCGTTTCTTTATATCCAGACCAGACAAGAAAGCATCAGGCTCGACACGATGTTAGTATATAGAACACAGCGAGCAGAATCAGGCAAAGTACATTGCAATTCCCTCACAAAAGGTTCACATTTTATGCTGCAAAAAGGTGATGTACAAATTGCACAGCTGGGTGTCGAGGGGCTTATTCTCATGTAAACCTAAAAAATATGGTGCACAAACTTCTGCTGCTCATGAATGCAAAAATAAAATTCACTTGGTTTCGTTATTTGAATTTAATTGTGGTGTTTAAAAAATAACTGTTTGCAAGCCAACTTTACGCTGTTCAAGTTTCTGCCTAATACATTGGCTTGTCGGGTCCTACCAGACCAATTCGCTAATTTAGCTCAACAAATTACCAAATTCGCTAGACTCTTGCCCAACCGACTCGACAGGTCACATCCAAATTGATCAACTCAGCGATATGAAGTTCAGCTCAATAGACTTGTTTAACACGACTGCCCACCTAGCTTGATCGAATTGTTTAATCCTGTTTAGTCTTCTCGCGGCCCCACCTTTACCCTAAACTTTAATAATCATTTAACACCAAGTTTCTTTATAGTTTAAAATAATGTTTTTTTTAAAATCAAAATGAAATTATTTCTATTTGATAATTGTTTTAGCTAAAGAATTCTAAATACTCCCTTTGAGATCCTCATGAAATAATCATGGGTGATACAGCAGAATTATGTAACTCTTGTGTGTTTCATAGGAACTAGAATCTTTCATAAGGACTACAATCGTGCTGAACGGTCAATCAAAGTCAAGCTGACTCTCAAAACATCAAGCTAAGCCTAGGTGAGATTTGAGTTTGATCAAATTCGCTCATTCCCCATATACTCATGTTTGATGCAGAGGATACGTGCCCCTCTCAGCATCTTGGGTCTCAACAATCTTTTTCAGATATAGGTCTCAGGGATCTCTCTCTCACAGTCTTAGGTCTCAACAACGTTTCTCTCAGTCTTAGATTTCAACGACATTTCTTTAAGTCATAGGTCTCATCAACCTCTCTCAAATCGAAGTCTCAATGACCTTTTTTAGTCAGGTCTCAGTGACCTCTCAGTCCTAGGCCTCAACGACCTCTCTCAGTACTAGGTCTCAGCGACCTCTCTCTCACTCTTAGGTCTCAACAAGCTCTCTTAGTTTTATGTCTCAGCAATTTCTCTCTCAGTCTTAGGTCTTAGCAACCTCTCTCAATCTTAGGTCTTAGCGACCTCTCTCAGACTCAGGTCTTAGCTATTGGATCGTGAAAGTCGATAGAAGGGGGGATGAATATTGATCGAAAGTGTTCGTAGAGAGTACGCAGCAGAAAAAAAATAAAAGAACAACTCTAACACAAACCGATTTACTTGGTTCGGAGTCTTCGTCGACTCCTACTCCAAGGCCCACACTCGTCGAATGCTTTCGTTGGGCAATTACTAGCAGTTCGTAAAAATATTACAAGTGTAAGTACAGAAACTTTTAAAAGGAATACTAACAACAGAATAAAAGAAAAGGAAATTCTTAGCAGTACATTGTCGGAGAAGCGTCGTAGCGTCACAAGAGCACAATCGTTGTTGTTTGAAGCCCTGGAGAAGACCTCCTTATATAGGAAGCTTCGGGCGCCCGGATTCCTTCCAGGCGCTTGGACTATGACGTAGCCCAGCCAACCAGAGCGCTCTATGTTGCAACGTCGTTTCAGGATAAAATTTGCATTCCAGGCACTCGGATCCCTTCTGGGTGCCCGAACCTTTATTTTCCAGCTACTTGCAAGAAAACATTAGTGTAAGGTGAAATGCAAATTATATTACCTTGCAAAACAAAGTGTTAGCATAGTTATATAAGGAACGAGTACTAATTAGATTCCATCTCACCGAGACCGGAATCTAGTCAAGATCTCAACTTAGAGTTTTGAAATAGTTCTAAGTTGGATTGGCTCCTAAGTTCCCTTCCCGGGAACACGCTCTCACAGTGACTCCCGTCCAGTGACTTACCTTAACTTACCTGTAAGACGTCCAGTCAGCCCTTTGACCCGTTTGGACTTCGTGCCAACTATCTGGTCAGCTCGTCGACCTAGCTGGACTTCATGCCAGACATCCGGTCAGCCCGTCGACCTGTCTGGACTTCGTGCCAACAATCTGATCGGCCCGTTGACCTAGCTGGGCTTCGTGCCAGACATCTGGTCAGCCCGTCGACCTGTTTGGGCTTCTCCTGCACACTTGATCAAAATATTAGATCACAATGAAACTAACTTAACTTACTTTGTCATTCATCAAAACCTGAGTTAGATCATTAGTGCTAACCGCACCAACAATCTTATCCTTTTTGATGCAATGACAACCTGGTTAAGTTAGTGAAAAAATATGCAATAAATAAACACTTACAAGCACTGATGTTAAGTTAGTCTTGTTTTATTTTTGGTAATTTTTCGTTGCTAACTAACTTAAACCAACTATCCCTCCTCCTTTGACATTTATCAAAAAAGAACATAGGATAGATAAAAATATGTGTGTAAAAATAGAGAATCCGAAGTAAAATCAAATTGACTTGGGGGAGTTTAAAGTAGAAAATTTTGCTTTAAAATTTTCTTTTAAGTTTTTCAAAATAACTAAGTTTTGAAAAATAGCTAACTTAGGTCGAAAATCAACTTAATTTCAAAATAAGCTTGCAAATGGAAGATAAAATTAAAGAACAATTTTTAAACATAAGTTGTATAGAGGCTAATTTTCAAAAAGTAAGATAAATAAAGCTAATTTTATAAAATTTTAAAGCTAAGTGTGTAACATCCAAAAAGTTAATTTTTAAATTAATAGTATTAAGTTATGAAAAAGTTAGTTTTTCTAAAATAAGTTTATATAAATTTTCAAAAATAAATTTATATAAAATTCATCTTTGGATTATAAAAGGTAAGTTCACAAACTCTGATTTTCAAAGTCAACAAAATCCAATTTCCAATTTTCAAAAACTGAGTTTGTAAAATCTAATTTTCAAAAACTTAGTTTATAAATATTTTTCAAAAGTGGATGTAAAAAAATATTTTTCAAAACTAATTTTATAAAATATTTTCAATAAAACAAGATAAGTCAATATCTGAGATGCAATATAATTAAGTCAAAATACAATAGTCACGATAAAGTACACATAGTAGCGATCTAGTCTATCGGGATGATAATGAGGGTGATCCGGACCCCAAGGAGCGTAACATCTCTATCAGCTCAATATGATGGGTCCGGTCATCCTCTCGGGAGCTGGATAGGTCACGTCGAAGGTCGAAGATCTCCTGTCGCACGTCTCGTCGCAAGTCGGAGACCTCCTGTCACATCTCCCGTCGTAGGTCGGTGACCTCCTGCCGCATACATCGATGAAAATCAGAGACCTCCTAACGGAGACTCGTCATAGATAGCTCAAGTCCGACAACTCGGTCGCCTAGAGTGCGAGGAGCGGGACGTGGTGCTCGGGCTGGGGGTGGTGCTGGGGTCGGAGCGACCTCGCTGAATAGTGCGACCATAAACTCCGGCTCTGCCTCCTCCTCCTAGGCATCTAGGTCAGGCTGGTGTTGTACCCCCCTTCGCCAAGATAGGACACCCTCATCATTTATATGGATACCTCCTAAAGAGAAATTCCTAGATCCTACAACGTCAAACTCAGTCAGGACCCAGACATCACCTCTCGTGATGTCAATACGTTGGGAGGCAATATATGCCGTCAAAATGTGACAATACGACATGTGAACTCGTGCGCTGGTGGTGACTCCAGCTGAGTAGATAATAGTCTGAAAAATATGTAGGCTAATGTCTATATCTAATCTATGGCAAAAGACATAAAGGAGAAAAGAATGAAATGGACACATCATCGCGATGTCGCAAGTGGTCAACGGTAAAATGCAGGAGACTAAAACCCTATAGAGTACATAGTCGTGAACTCGAAGGGATACTGACCTAAACATAGTAACAGTGGGTATTCGTTCTCTCCCCCAAAAATATAAATAAATAGTATCAAGAGTAATGTGTTAGTAAGGATCACCAAATAATAAATCCCTACAAGGGTAGCACTGAAAAGTGCACGTAGATGGTCGTAGACCTAAAAAGGTTTGGATGATGGTAGGGGATAGCGTGATATCAGTACCAGCTATCTTAGTAGTATATGTAAAATCATCTACCCTGACTAAGTTGTTGTACAATTCAGCACACAAACTAATGTTTACTGAACTGGTACAGTAAACAAGGTTCTGCAAGCTATAGTAGTTAATGACCTCTACAGCTGGAATGCCGGAACGTAAGAAAAACTATCTATCTAAACACTTGGTCCAGATAGGCATATAAATGGTAGAGTCAAACCTAATCCTAAGTTCGTCAGTAGGGAACCTAGGGTCGGTACTAGTAGTAGAGGGTCCAACACCAGATCTAGAACGTTTCCTAAATTATTAAAGAAAAACTAAACTAAGCATAAAATATTAAAATGAAGCATTTTAGAAACCTGGGAAGGAGAAAAAAAAATTACCGAGGCATCGTGAATAAGAATACTAGAAATGACGACCTCAGTTGTCTAGCAGTAGCGTAATAACCGAAGAAAGAAGGAAAATTTTAATTATCAATCCCTCTCGCGTTAAGGTTCAGTGAGAGCCTTTTCAAGAAATGGAAAGATGAGATGCAAGGAGAGAGGGCACCCTTGTCGCCCCTTATATAGGGTTGTTCGGGCGCTTGGAGTCACTCCGGGCACCCGGAATGGGAGCTCGGGCGGGGCGCCCGGACTGCCTTCCGGGCGCCTCGGAAGACAATACAAGGGGTGCCCGCCCCTATTTTTTTTATAGTTAACAAATTTTTAAGTTAACAGGATTTTAAAACAAATTCTCAAATAATTTTTTAAGTTAAAATAATTTTTTAAAATATTTTTTTAAAGTTAAAATAATTTTTTTAAGTTGAAATAATTTTTAAATTAAAATATTTTTTAAAATATTTTTTTAAGTTAAAATAATTTTTAAAATAATTATTTAAGTTAAAATAATTATTTAAGTTAAAATAATTTTTTAAAATAATAATTTTTTAAGTTAAAATAATTTTTAAGTTAAAATAATTTTTTAAGATAAAATATTTTTTAAGTTTAAATTAATTTTTAAAATAAAAAATTTTAAATTAAAATAATTTTAAAATAGTTTTTAAGTTAAAATAATTTTTTTTTAAATGATAATTTTTTTTAAAGTTAAAATAATTTTTTAAAATAATAATTTTTTTAAGTTGAAATAATTTTTAAGTTAAAATGAATTTTTTAAAATAATTTTTAAGTTAAAATAATTTTTTTAAGTTAAAAGAATTTTTAAAATAATTTTTAAGTTAAAATAATTTTTCAAGTTAAAATAACTTTTTTTTAAGTTAAATTAATTTTTAAAATAATTTTTTTAAAAATATTTTTTTAAATAATATTTTTTTAAGTTAAAATAATTTTTTAAAATAATAAATTTTTTAATTTAAAATAATTTTTAATTTAAAATAAATTTTTTAAGTTAAAATAATTTTTAAAATAATTTTTTAAGTTTAAATTATTTTTTCAAATAATTTTTTAGTTAAAATAATTTTTAAAATAATAAATTTTAAAGTTAAAATAATTTTTCAAAATAGTTTTTAAGTCAAAATAATTTTTTTAAAATAATTTTTTAAGTTAAAATAATTTTTAAAATATTTTTTAAGTTAAAATATTTTTTTAGATAATAATTTTTTTAAGTTAAAATAATTTTTTTTTAATAATTTTTAAGTTGAAATAATTTTTAAAATAATTTTTAAGATAATAATTTTTATGTTAAAATATTTTTTTTTAAAAAATTATTTTTTAGTAATAAAAAAAACTTAAGATAATTGTTAAATTAAATTTAACCGAATGTTAAAGTTAATGTGAAAGTTAATTTATTTCATTTTAATTTAATTTAATTTAATTCATTTAATTTAATTTTATTGATTTTATCATTTTGGTCCTTAGGCATCTTATTTGATCTAAATTTTCAATCAGAGAATCCTATAATTTTGTGAGATGAGTTAAATTCGATTTTTATGGTTTGGTTTAACTTTGTGTTAGATTCAGGTTTAGCTTTAGGCTCAACAAATAAATATTTTTTGGATAAACTTATGGGCTATGGTGAGTCACTTGGATATCATTATAGTAACCATGCCTTCGAGGTTTTTCAAATAGTCCTATCCATTAAACTTAATACAAAGTCTTGGTTTAACTGTTTAGGATCCGTAAAGGGTAGTTTCGGTTAGTTCCACTAAACCAAATGTACCAGGTCGAAGTCATATCTTCCTAGACATGCATAAACAAAATTTTCCTAATGTACTATCATCCAAATTTCACCAGTACCGTTGGTCAAGTTAAACTGTTATCCCTTTAAACTAGTCCTAATTACTCTGCCGGGTAGGTTAATTTTTGGTTACCCTGTCGGGTAGGTTAGTTTTGGAGGTGTCAGCTATTCTAGAGCCTCCCCCTGAATTATTGGCCTGTATTTTCAAGTTTTAGTTCTAGGTTTATGTCTGTTACTTTTATAATTGTATTTAACTTGATGATAGTCTAATTTTTGGTGGGTTTTAAAATATTTTGATTTTGATTTAGTTAGTCTAGGTTTGTGTTTTGAGTTTTGATTTGGTTTATCAGATTTTATATAGTATATTTTATCTTTGGGTATTTAATATTGGTTAATTTCTACTTGTATGGTTAAGCACGCTTTTGGAACCCAAGTTTTAGTTTTTTTGTTTGTGTTGGGTTATTAGTGATTTAAACATTTTATTTAAACTTGACTTATAGCCAAGTCCGGTTCTATTGTAGACGGTTTTTTGACTATTTAAAATAAAATCTAAATTTTTAGATCTTGTTGTAAATTTTTCTAAAAGCCCTTTTAATTTATTAATTTCTATTTTTAGTGTTGAATTTTCCACCTCAAGTGTTAGGTCTTGAGTTGGATTATAATTTATGATTTGTTCCTTGAGGTTCTAGTTTTCCTCAAGGAGTAATTTATTTCCATTTTCAATTGCAGTTAATTTTTTATCTAAACAAGTAATAATTTTAAAAAATTTCTTATTTAAGCTATGTATACCTCTTCGGAACCTTCGGAAATAAATACGGACTTGTGGCTTGATTCGGGTTCGGACCCGTCTTCCGATTCGTCCTTCGATTCTTCTTCGCGAGCCATCAACACGAGGTGGCTTTGATGCTTCTGATCTTCGACCTCCGATTCTTCTGAAGACGAGTCGTTCCAGGTTGCTTTGAGAGTTTTCTTCTTAGTTGTTTTCGACTTGTCGCTCTTCAATCTTGGACACCCATTCTTGTAGTGGCCTTTCTTATTGCACCCAAAGCAAGTCACGTTCCTTGGTTCAGTCGGGGAGTTGATCTTCTGCAAGTCCCTTTTGCTGAAGTTCTTCTTCCTCTTGGTGAACATCTTCCTTACCAGGTTTACTAGGTACTCTTCATCTTCAGAATCTTGGTCGGACTCATCTTCAGGTTTAGGCTTGGTTTTTGTCCTTTCCTTGGAGGAACCTGCAAACAAAGTGATACATTTCTTGGTTCTGGCGTTAGTTTGCTCATGTAATTCAAGTTCACAAAATAACTCATCTAATTTTAATTTAGAAAGGTTCTTTGAAATCTTGTAGGCATCCACGATGGATTCCCACAATGTATTTCGCGGAAACGCGTTTAAGGCATACCTGATTAAGTCATGATTCTCCATCTTGTGGCTTATCGCGTGAAGTCCGTTGAGGATGTCTTTGATCCTCGCATGAAGTTGACTTGCTATTTCATCTTCTTGCATTTTAATATTAAACAGTTTATTTAAAATAAGGTCATGCTTGGTTACCTTGGCGTCGCTCGTTCCTTCGTGAAGTTCGACCAGTTTGCCCCATAATTCCTTCGCATTTTAGTGTGGACCCACTCAGTTCGGCTTTTCCCTCGTCAGCTTGCATTGCAGTGTGTTGAGGGCTTTGAAGTCTGTCGAGGTTTTCTTTTTTGTGTCCGGAGTCCACTGTTCCGGGTCCAGTGGATTTTCAGAGTTGTCGACCGGCACCTTGTAGCCTCTGGTGACACTGAACCACTGGTCGAAGTTGGTCTTCAAGTAGACCTCCATTCGCTTCTTCCAGTAGGGGAAGTCGTCCCCGTTGAATAGAGGAGGATAGACTGTGCTGAAGCCTTCGATTTGAGACATTTTTTACCTTGTACACAAAAAAAACAAGACGTCCCAAGACTTGGTCTTGAATTAGTAGTGCGATATTTAAATAAAAAGTATCTATGACTGAATTAGTGTTGCACCAATTCATATTTATTGCTATGAAAAAATTTCCAAAAAGGTAATGATACCAGTTTGGATTATAACGTAAAACTGAAAATCGAAAAAAATGAAAAAGAATTTCACCCCTTGTTTGATTGGTGGTTGCACCAAATCAAAGCGGTACCGGCTCTGATACCACTTGTTGGATTGTGAAAGTCGATAGAGGGGGAGGTGAATATCGATCGAAAATGTTCGTAGAGAGTACGCAGCAGAAAAGAATAAAAGAACGACGCTAACACAAACCGATTTACTTGGTTCGGAGTCTTCGTCGACTCATACTCCAAGGCTCGCACTCGTCGAGTGTTTTTGTTAGGTGATCACTAGCAGCTCATAAAAATATTACAAGTGTAAGTACATGAACGCTTGAAAGGAATACTGAAAACAGAATAAAAGAAAAGGAAATTCTTAGCAGCACGTTGTCGGAGAAGCTTCGCAGTGTCACAGGAGCACAGCGCAGTAGAGCAAACGTTGGAAGATATTGTCATTGTTGTTTGAAACCCTGGAGAAGGCCTCCTTATATAGGAAGCTTCGGGCGCTTGGACTATGACGTAACTCAGCCAACCAGAGCGCTCCATATTGCGATGTCGTTTCGGGATAAAATTTGCATTCCGGGTGCCCGGATCCCTTCCGGGCGCCCGGATCCCTTCCGGGCGCTCGAACCTTTATTTTCCAACTACCTGCAAGAAAACGTTAATTCGAGACAAAATGCAAATTATACTACCCTGCAAAATAAAGTGTTAACACAGTTATATAAGGAACGAGTAATAATTAGATTTTGTTTCACCGAGACCGGAATCTAGTCAAGATCTCAACTTAGAGTTCCGAAATGGTTCTAAGTTGGATTGGCTCCTAAGTTCCCTTCCCGGGAACGCGTCCTCACAGTCACTCCCCTGTAGTGACTTACCTTAACTTACCTGTCTGACGCCCGGTCATCCCTTCGACCCGTCTGGACTTCGTGCCAACTATCAGGTCAGCCATCGACCTAGCTGGACTTCGTGTCAGGCATCCGGTCAGCCCGTCGACTTGTCTGGACTTCGTGCCAGCTATCCGGTCGGCTCGTTGACCTAGCTGAGCTTCGTGCCAGACATCCGGTCAGCCCGTCGACTTGTTTGGGCTTCTCCTGCACACTTGGTCAAAACATTAGATCACAATGAAACTAATTTAACTTACTTTGTCATTTATCAAAACCTGAGTTAGATTGTTAGTGCTAACTGCGCCAACATTAGCAACCTCTCTCAATCTTAGATCTCAGCGACCTCTCTCTTAGTCTTAGGTATTAGTGACCTCTCTTTCAGTCCCAGAGCTTGACTTCATCTATTTCCGAGATCATTCCACATCCAGTTCATCTTTATTCACCCCAAGACACCCTACACAGGCTAGCTAACAACGACTACAAATATTCCAAGATGCGTATCAATCTAAGAATGGAGGGGCGGGTCTCTTAGATACCTCCCTATTGACATGTGACGATAGATAATTGGGAAGCTACTAACGTCTATTAGATCTAGTTTTCTTTTTGACTCTCACAATGATAGCGCTTGAGCTATCAATTTGGGTTGGATCTGTTGGGTTGACCTGTCTTGATAAATAATTTAAATGCATTGGGTTAAAATTTTATCGATTCATTTAAAAACGGGTCCAAGCGGATGAACTCGCTTGGGCCCACGACCTGCAGGGGTCAACCCGTAGGTTTAGGAAAAAAAGATAAATTAGGTTGTGTTAGACGGGAAATTTATCCTTTTAATGGGGGTAAATGAGCATTGTGAACAAAATGTTTCCATGATAATTGCATTAGATGCGGATTTGTCTTGATGTCTCTACTCATCTATTTATCGTGTTATTTGCAGCGGTCCATGTTGAAAAAAAAGTGCAAGGCTCATGCAGTCTGTTAATTGGCATAAGGAGTGTGAAAAGGGATGCTGCAGTAGACTAACCATCCTTCAGCCACATAAGCATCGATAACAATGTTGTTGATGTCATGCATTAGTTCACAATCAAGAACTTCTTTTACATAAATTAGACTGAGGAAAGACAGAGGCGATAAAGATAACTTACAGAGAACTACATCAGCCAAAGCCAAACACCAAGGTAGCGACAAGGGGGATCCTTTTTGATTTTCTACCCGGTTCTATCTTCCTAGTCTTTCTTAGCTTTTTCCACACACTATCTAGAAAAAATCTTAATTTGAGCATCAAAGTAGCCCGAGATCCATCTCACGACTAGTATAACTTTCCATCTCAGTGTATTTCAAGTCCTCTCGTCTCCTTCCTCAACGATACTTGGAAGAATGTGTGTGTCAGCATATTCACTGATTGGTGGCTTGACCGATCATGATATTTGGTTGATATAATTGGTATAACTTCACATGAGATGATTTTATAATCAAAATGACATATTTCAGCTATCAAAAAGTTTCCTTTTCACAAAATCTCGGATACATATTTCTAATAAATTATAGCAAAGGTGATTACTCTCACTCCAAACGCCCCTTATAGTCCGTCTCCAAGTTATATGAATTGAGGTTGATGCGAAGAATTAAGTAGAGCTCCGGGAGTTGGAGTCGAAGTCAAGAAGGCCATGTGGCGGTCAAAGTAAGGTAGGGATCAACAATCAGGAATAATCACGCTACCCTAGTTCCTCCCATGAATATGGGAAAGGCATGCTGACTTACTCTGAGCGGACGAACATCTTATCAGACGCTGTTAGAGTGTATACTAAAAGTCTAGCTTTTTATATCAACATATAAGAATCACACTGGTCAAATGTCTGCATTTATATGTTAAGTGTAGTTGTTCAATTAATTTATATTGTAAATAACATGGTGTGTGGTGTCACACACAGAAGATCATGTTATCAATTCCTTATAAATTATAAATAATAGTTCACGACTAAGATGGAAAGGAACAAACCATTAGAGTAGTCATAGTGTAATTTGATATTAGTTTATCTTAACTATAAAATTATACTAGTACACTCTGAGTGTATTGAGCTGGACCATTTAAGATAAGTTCTTTTTATACTGACTTAATAAAAGAACAAGACCTTTGTTATTATGGAAGTGCGTGCTCTTAATCCTGATATAATAACAAACACATATATCTAGTATTTATTTTTTTTTGTCTTATCAATGGGTGAGATTTAGTTCGATAAATCAAGGGCCCGATAAGTTGGGAAATGATATTATTCATAGTTTGTGTTGTTGATTATAGAAGGAAACTGTGTCCTAGTAATCTAGGTTGATGATGTCCCCAAGAGGAGCTAATAAGGATTGTCATGTAAACCCTGCAGGTGGACTTAATCCGCCATGATAATGAAGTTGAGTGGTACTACTCTTAGAGCTAGATATTAATTAAGTGAGTTGTCAGTAACTCATTTAATTAGTGGATAGTTTATATCTTAAATACAAGGAGACTAATACACTCATAATAAGAATGAGCCCAAAATGTAATTTGGGATTGGTGCGGTAGTTCAATAATAATTTTTTAGTGGTATGAATTATTATTGATGAAATTAAGTTGGGTGTTCGGAGCGAACATAGGAAGCTTAATTTCATCGGGAGACCAAAACCAATTCCTCCTCTCGGTCCCTATCATAGCCTCTTATTTATAAAGTATTATACACACTCATACCCACCTTCTTACCCATCCTTATATGGTCGACCAAGCCAAGCTTGGAGCCCAAGCAAGGGCCGGCCAAGACATGGCTTGGATGGGTTGAAGTGTGGCCGGCCCTAGCTTGAGTCCAAGCTTAGGTGGCCGGCCACAATAAAATTAAAAGGATTTTATTTTTTAAAATTTTTCTTATGTGGATTCCATGGTTTTAAAAGAGAGTTTAAAATTTAAATCTTTCCTTTTATAGCTTTCTACAAAAGATTAAGTGAAAGGTTTGATATCTTTCCTTATTTGTAGTTGAAAGGAAGATTTTAATTTTTGATAAAACTTTCCTTTTTTAACCATCCTCATGATTTAAAAGAAAGTTTTAAAATTAAATCTTTCCTTTTATTATTTCTACAAAAGATTAAGAAAAGATTTGATATCTTTCCTTATTTGTAGATTGAGAGGAAGATTTTAATTTTAAAGATAACTTTTCTTTTTTGAAATCATGCACATGTTTTAATAGAGAGATTTTAATTTATAAAATTTCCTTTTATAACCAACCATGAAGGGAAAATTAATAGAGAAATTTTTATTTCTGGAAACAAATAAGGAAGTTTTAATTTTGTGTTTAAAACTTTCCTTACTTGGATGATTGAGAGGTGGTCAGCCACATTAAAGTTTGAAAGGGAAATTTTTTATTAAACTTTCCTTTCATTAGCTAAGAGAATAAGGAAGTTTTTTATAAAATTTTCCTTATTTGCTAAGACCAAGGAATATAAAAGAGATGGTAGAGATGTCTCACCTCATAACTTATGTTCTAGTTTTCCTCTCTTCTATTTCTTTAGTTGGTGGCCTGCCCTTCTCATCCTCTTCCTCTCCTCCTTTTCTTCTTCATTGGTGGTCGGCGACATCAACTCTCAAGGAGCTTGTTGTGTTAGGATGTATACTAAAAGCCTAGCTTTTGGTATAAACATTTATCTAGAAATAAGAATCACATTGGTCAAATGTCTACATTTACGATAAATGTAGTTGCTCAATTAATTTATATTGTAGATAACATGGTGTGTGGTGACACACACAGAAGATCATGTTATCGGTTCCTTATAAATTATAAACAGTAGCTCACGACCAAGATGGAAAGGAACAAATCATTGGAAGGTCGTAGTGTAATTATGTATTAGTTTATCTTAACTATATAATTACACTAGTACACTTAGAGTGTATTGAGTAGGACCATTTGAGGTCGTTCCTTTTATACTGACTGATCCGGCGGTTAGAACGGGGGACCCCCATTCTGAGAGGTCCATGCCACGTTGGAGTCAAAAGGCCAAGTGGCCGACCGGATAGGCAGACCAACCGGTGAATAGCTGAGGCAATAGGCGCCCCGACTAAAGTCGGGGTTCCGACGCTCAATGAAACAGTAAGTAGTGGCCGAGTGGAAGGCCTAAGAGAAAGCAGGACGTAAGTGTTGGTGCAACCTTAGGTCAAGGTTGACCTGGTTGACCCGACTCGAGGTGACTTGACTCGAGTTGTATTTTGATGTTTGACTTGGGAAGATTGTCGGTGCAACCTTAGGTCAAGGTTGACCTAGTTGAGTTGCATGTCGATGTTTGACGAGAAGAGAGTTGTATTCTTGATGTTTGACACGAATAGGTGTTTGGGAGATTGTAAGTGCAACCTTAGGTCAAGGTTGACCTGGTTGACCTGATTCGCGAAAAGTCCAAGTATGGAGACTTGGCACTGGAAAAGTCCAAGTACGGAGACTTGGCACGGGGAAAAGTCCAAGCAGGTAGCTTGGCACGCGGAAAGTCCAAGTATGGAGACTTGGCAGTGGGAAAGTCCTAACTGGATGTTAGGCAATTGGAAAGTCCTGGTGAGTGAAGCCAGGCAGTGAGAAAGTCCTAACTGGGATGTTAGGCAGTGTGGAAAGTCCTGGTGAGTGAAGCCAGGCAGTGGGAAAGTCCTAACTGGGATGTTAGGCAGTTGAAAAGTCCTGGTGAGTGAAGCCAGGCAGTGAGAAAGTCCTAACTGGGATGTTAGGCAGTGTGAAAACCCTAGTGAGTGAAGCTAGGTGAAAGTCCTGGTGAGTGAAGCCGGGCAAGGGAAAATCCAGATCGATCAAGGATGATCGGACATCTGGTGTTGAGTAGGTCAAGGGAGTGACCGGATACTTGACACGAAGAGAAAAGTCCAAGTGGGTCAAAGGGATTGACCGGACACTTGGTGAGGAGTCTTAGCAGGTCAAGGGAGTGACCGGATGCTAAGCATGATGTACCAACAGGTCAAGGTTGACCGGATGTTGGTTTGGGAGAATTGGGACTTGGTTTGGGCAAAAACCAAGCTCTGGATCGGTCTGCAGACCGAGCCAGAGCTTGGTATCCGATCGGTCCGGTGACCAATGATAATCACTGTGGGTCATTTGATCGGTCCGGGACCGATCAGGAGCCTGATCGGTCCCGTGGACCGATCAGGAATGGATCGGTCGCCCAGTGATACACAGAGTCTCACTGTGGGTCTTTGATCGGTCCGGGACCGATCAGGAGGCCTGATCGGTCCCCACGACCGATCGGATCAGCCCCAGACCGATCAGATCTGTTGCGTAGCAACGGCTAGTTTCTTCGCCTTCTTCGCAGTATAAAGGGGTCGAGAGCCGCCGCTGCACCGGACTTCTTCTTCTTCTTGCGAAGTGCTGTTGTGCTTGAGCTTTGTTGAGCTCCTCCTTGTCGAAGCTTCGCGTGAGCTTCATTCCACGACTGGATCAGCTGCTGCTGAGTTGCTTGTTGCATCTGTCCGTGAAGTTGCTACTTCATCCGGGACCCCAGTCGACGAGAAGGCAAGCTACTGTGTTTACATTCCTGTTGTATTTTGTTCTTGCTATTCTCTTGTACTCTTAGCTTGCTGTTGCAAGTGATTGTGGCGAGGTTTCTCCACCCACAAGGAGTTTGATTTAGCCGGTTTTCCGGGGACTCATCCACCGACGGATTGATAGGCTTCGTCCACCTTACGGACACGCCGAGGAGTAGGAGTTTCATCTCCGAACCTCGTTACATCCTTGCGTAGAGGTTTGATTTCTTCTCCTGTTTTCTTTCTGCATTTAGTTTCCGCTGCGCTAACCCTAGTTTGTAGAAAGAAACGCGAGCAATTGGGGTCGGCTATTCACACCCCCCTCTCTAGCCGTACGAAGAGATCCTAACAGTAAGGGGCGCGCCGCCCGACCGGCGCAGGGGATTAGAGCCGTCCGGACGGCGCTCTTCGTCGAGCCGGCCGGATGGACGTCTTGGCTGGCGGTGGGTAAACAGGGACAGGAACATCTGCTGACAGCCGTCAAGTCGTATGGCTAAGCCATACTCCTAGTCTGACAACGGGGTGTCCTGTTGTCCCATCGAAGGCGCGATGGGACTGTTGCAGTATGGCGTCAGGTAAGCTTTCTGACAAATACATACCGAGGTATGGGCTGCAGACACGTACGCGCCTCAGTAGGCGTGTAGAAACTCTTTCACCGCTCTATATAAAGAGCTGTAAACTTCGTCGGAGGTACGCACTCTACGATTTTTGGAGCCGTTGCTTTGTTGCTTGCTTGCCTGACTTGAGCGTCGGAGGGTCGCCGCCGGGAACCCTTTCTCGGCCCGACTTCTGTGCAGGTTCGCCGAAGCTTCTGGAGACTAGCCGAAGATCTACGTCAGCGACAAGGAGAGCGCCCCGTGCCCAGCGTCCGTTGATTCAGCGTTCGGACAGGATCAATTTGGCGCCGTCTGTGGGAACGCTCCTGCATCCGATCGGAAGCAATGGACGAGGCTGGACGATAACACATGGTGACGCTTTCGAACGAGGAACTCGACGCTCTGATCGAGATAAGGGCCGCCAAGCTCGTGGAGCAAAAACAGAAAGCCATAGCCGAGCGGCCGGAGCAGCAAGCAACATCAGCGTCGGGTGGTCGAGCTGAAGCACCATCGGCCACCGTTGCCTTTCATCGAGCCCTATTCCGTACCCCTAAAGTCGTACCAGCTCATAGAGATAGGGGATCTCCTTCGGATGAGATGCCTAGACGAGATGACAGAAAGGGGAAAGCCCCCCGAGCGGACGCATCACCCGAGAGGATTAATCGCCAATTTTCAGAGGCTATTCTGAGAGATCCTCTACCGAAGCATTATGTGCCTCCGACGATCGGCGAGTATAATGGGACAACTGACCCAGATGATCATCTGGGTAAGTTTGATAACACAGCTACTCTCCATCAATACACAGATGGAGTAAAGTGCCGAGTTTTTCTTACCACCCTCTCGGGATCGGCTCAATGGTGGTTTCGGAGGTTGTCGGACGGATCCATCACCAGCTTCAAGGACTTCCGAACGGCCTTCCTCCATCATTTTGCGAGCAGTCGACGCTATCAGAAAACGAGCGTGAGCCTGTTCGCCATCAAACAAGAAGCCCGTGAATCGCTCCGAGCTTACATCCAGCGGTTCAACAAAGTGGCGATGGATATTCCAACGGCCACTTCGGAAACCATGATGAATGCCTTCACACAAGGCCTGGTGGATGGGAATTTTTTCCGATCACTCATCCGAAAGCCGCCCCAAGATTACGATCACATGCTACACCGGGCTAACGAATACATCAACGTAGAAGAAGCGCAAGCGGCCAGGAAAAAGGAAACTCCAGCCGAGCGGGCTCCTCCGGCCGAGCGGAAATCGCACGCCGCTCATCAGCCGCCTAGAGGACCAAGGGCCGAAGCAATCCGATCCCCCCACGCCAGGTCCCATGTGCAAGAGGTAGCTGCCGCCCGGCCCAAGCCAAAGAAGAGATGGACCCCGATGTTCTGCTCCTTCCACCGGACGGATACGCACAACACAAGGGATTGTCGAAGTCTTCCCTTTGTGGCTCATCCTGTGCCCCGGAATGCCGGACGACGGTCTCCCTCAGTTGACAGGCGACAGAGAACTCATGGAGCCGATCGGACACGAGCTGATAGGCCACAGCAACAAACTCCCGATCGGCATCGTTCTCCGAGGCAGGAGAATCGCCGAGCGTCCAGAGAACGGTCTCGACCGTCCGCTCGGGAAGAGGAAAATAGAAGCAATACTTCCCGAGGCGAGATCAACGTTATTGCTGGCGGGCCGACCGGAGGAGACTCCAACCGAGCTAGGAAGGCGAGCGTCCGGCAGCTCCAGATTCATGCGGTCGGCTGTAGCCGAGAACGAGCGGAAGGACCCGAAATCAGTTTCGGGCCCGGGGACTTGGAAGGAGTTGAAGTACCTCACGACGATGCTCTGCTCATCAAAGCGGTAATAGCCAATTACACTATTCACCGCGTATTTGTTGACACAGGGAGCTCAGTCAACATCATATTCAAGAAGGCGTTCGATCAGCTGCAAATTGATCGAGCCGAGCTGCTGCCCATGACAACTCCGCTCTACGGGTTTACGGGTAACGAAGTTCAGCCGGTCGGGCAGATTCGGCTGGCTACCTCGCTGGGAGAAGAGCCGCTCAGGAGGACAAGGACAACAAACTTCGTGGTGGTCGATTCTCCCTCGTCCTACAATGTCATTTTGGGAGGACCGGCGCTCAGCGAATTCCGAGCGGTCGTCTCAACCTTTCATCAGAAGATCAAGTTCCCCGTGGAGGACAAAGTGGGAGAAGTACGGGGAGATCAGCTAGCAGCTCGGCGATGCTACATCGAGATGGTCCGAGCAGAAGCCAATTTCGCTCGGAAGGCGCCCCGGATCGAGGTAAACGCCATCACCGAAAAGCCACCCTCTTTAATTTATGAAGAAAAAGAGGAAGTGCAGATTCACCCAACCCGATCGGAGGCTACGACTTTTATTGCGTCCGATCTGGAGGAGAAGCAGAAAGAGGAGCTGATCCAATGCCTCCGAAGAAATCATGATGTCTTCGTCTGGTCGACACATGAGCTGCCCGGAATCTCGCCGAGCATAGCGCAGCACGAGTTGCATGTCCGACCGGACGCTCGGCCCGTAAAGCAAAAAAAAGGGACTTCAGTGCCGAGCAGAATTCCATCATCCGAGCAGAGGTGGAAAAACTTCTGGAGGCCGACCATATACGCGAGGTGCAGTTCCCGAGCTGGCTGGTGAACGTAGTATTGGTCTCCAAGCCGGGCAACAAATGGAGAGTATGCATAGATTTTAGGGATCTCAACAAAGCTTGCCCGAAAGATTTTTATCCTCTGCCCCGGATAGATCAGCTGGTGGACTCTACGGCCGGCTGCGAATTAATCTGTATGCTCGACGCCTACCAAGGCTATCACCAAGTGTCGCTCGCCCGTGAAGATCAAGAAAAAGTCAGCTTCGTGACGACCGACGACACTTATTGCTATAATGTGATGCCGTTCGGATTGAAGAATGCGGGGGCCACATATCAGCGCTTGATGAATAAAGTATTCAGAGAGCAGATCGGGCAGAATCTAGAAGTTTATGTGGACGACATTCTCATTAAGTCCGTCCGAGCGGAAGACCGTCGAGCTCCGACGTTAAATATCGAGAGACGAGCCGACGTCTATAAACGTCCGAGCGGAAGACCGTCGAGCTCCGACGTTAAATATTGAGAGACGAGCCGGCGTCTATAAACTTCCGAGTGGAAGACCGTCGAGCTCCGACGTTAAATATCGAGAGACGAGCCGGCGTCTATAAACGTCCGAGCGGAAGACCGTCGAGCTCCGACGTTAAATATCGAGAGACGAGGCGGCGTCTATAAACGTCCGAGCGGAAGACCGTCGAGCTCCGACGTTAAATATCGAGAGACGAGCCGGCGTCTATAAACGTCCGAGCGGAAGACCGTCGAGCTCCGGCGTTAAATATCGAGACGAGCGGCGTCTATAAACGCCCGAGCGGAAGACCGCCGAGCTCGACGCGTTAAATATCGAGAGCGAAGTCGGCGTATAAACGTCCGGCGGAAGACCGCCGAGCTCCGGCGTTAAATATCGAGACGAGCCGACGCGTCTATAAACGCCCGAGCGGAAGACCGCCGAGCTCGGCGTTAAATATCGAGAGATGAGCCGACGCCTATAAACGTCCCGAACGGAAGACCGCCGAGCTCGACGCGTTAAATATCGAGAGATGAGCCGACGTCTATAAACGTCCGAACGGAAGACCGTCGAGCTCCGACGTTAAATATCGAGAGACGAGCCGGCGTCTATAAACGTCCGAGCGGAGGACCGTCGAGCTCCGACGTTAAATATCGAGAGACGAGCCGGCGTCTATAAACGTCCGAGCAGAAGACCATCGAGCTCCGACGTTAAATATCGAGAGACGAGCCGGCGTCTATAAACGTACGAGCAGAAGACCGTCGAGCTCCGACGTTAAATATCGAGAGATGAGCCGGCGTCTATAAACGTCCGAGCGGCTCGCATGCGAAAATCTAGCGAAAACCCCTTTGAGGTAAGGCGCGAAGCAAAAGATGGTTAATCGGAGTTAAAAATGCGAGCAAGTGAACAAGTGACGTTCGCGCACCGAACGGCTGCTCAGTCGCATAATGAAAGACGTTATTAAAGACAATCGACTTGTCTGACAGAGCGTGGTGCCGAGCGGAGGAGTTTTTAAGAACACTTTAGTTATAACGAGAGGAAAATTTCTCGCCAAAACAAAAGCTGAAGGAAAGGAAAAGATTATCTATTAAGCACAAGGAAGTTACAGCAAAGATAAGTTTGGCCGAACGGCGGGGATACAAAAAAAGTTCATAAGAAACACTCCTCATGCGTCGAAATCAAAAAGAGCATCAGGGATGGCGCTCATCACGATCGCGAGGTCCTCAGGAGGGATGGTCAGCTCGGCGGGCAGGTGGCCTTTGGCCTTTAATTGATCGACAGCCGCTTTGATCGCCTCTTCAAAGGTGAGGGAGATCTTGTCAGTAAATTTCTCCCCAAAAGCATCCGAGCGGACGAATGCCTTCCTCACCTCGTCGGAGCGAGCCGACTCCCCCTCTTGATACTCTTTGAGCTCGGCGTGGGCAGCGTCGCTGGCAGCTTGGAGATCCTTCAATTCTCCATCAAATCTTTGAAGATCGACCGAGCGGCTCTCCTTCTCGGTGGCCAGAAGAGAATCCAGATCCTTGATGCGTTGCTCCAGCCCTCAGATCTCCACCTTCATTCGATCCATGTCATCGATGGCCTGGCGCTTCCGAGTGATCGCCGTCTTGATATCCTTATCTCGTTGTTTGACCATCGCTTCGAGCCGAACGACCTTGCTCGCTAGATCGGAAGCCCGTTTCCGTTCGGCTTCCAGTAATTTTTTGGCCTTCTCCAGAGCGGCCGTCGACTGTTGGCTGTCCCCCGCGGCCTTGAGCTTTTTCAATTCATCCTCCAGCTCGGCCAACCGATTGCTAACGGCAATCTGCTCCACCCAGTTCTACGAGCAAAAGTGAACAGGTTAAAAACTTAATTCAAATACACGAACAAAGGAAAAGAGCATACACCGGTGGCCTGTTGAAGGTTGCTGTCGCCGAGCTGCCCGGGAGTCATCGCTTTTATTCGGCGCCGAGCGTCCTCCCAAGCTTTTGCAAGAGGGCCCGTCAAGGTAATCTGCTGCTCGGGGACCACTGGCCGATCAGCAGCAGCCATATATTCCTCTGAGGGGAGGCGCAGGACGGTTTTAATTAAGTTCTGGCCGCTCGGCTCGCCCTGAGAGGCATCGGCCTTACCAGATGGCCCACCGGTGGACGAGGAAGGAAGCTCGCCCAAACGCCTGAGACGGCGCAGAGTTCTAGAAGGGCTGGACGGCGGCACCTCAGAGCTTGCCCTTGGAGAGTCATGTGGGGTCGGGGTACTCTCTAGGGAAACTGTCCCGGACAACACCGGGGCATCCGTGCTCCGCTCGGGCTGTGGCTTATCAAGTGGAATTGAGGCAGATGCGGATTCCGGTCGTCGGCGCTTCCGAGTGACTAGCGAAACATCATCGGCCGAACGGCCCTCCCCCTCGGCTTGGGTAGAAGGTTCTGTGCCGCCCGCTGCCTCGTCGTGAGCGGTAGTGGCTGCTAAGGCTTCAGGGGCATCCTGACTCCCCTCTCCTAATTCGCCGGTCGGATCGGCTGGATCAAGGCCCCTCTCGTCGACCTCCTTGTTCTTTACCGCCTCAATCTGAGCGGCTTTCAATTTGAGCTTCTCGGTCGCCTTAGCACGCCACATGACTTCAGCTGCAGAAACAAAGATTAAATCAATTAGAACAAAAGAAAAAGGAGGGATGAGAATCGCTTACTCATGCTGCAGGGCAGATCGACGGGGGTAGAAGACAAGCCGAATATGTGCATTACTCCCGGAAGGAGCAGCTTGTCAATATGATAGCGCTGACCAACCAGCCGTTCGGCTGCATGAAGGTAGGCCGCGTCGCCTCTAAATTTGCCGAGCTCCGGTTGCGCTGGCATCGCCGTCTGCCACTTGGTGCGAAAAGTTGGCCGCTCGGGAAAACGTATATATAAAAAATGCTCATTCCAATGTTTGTTGGAGCTCGGCATGTTATCGAAGAGGACGAAACCTATCCTAGACTGGAAAACAAAGGTGCCCCACTCGGCTTGCTTGGGATAAAAAAAAGTAGTGGAAAATCTTAGGGTCGAGGGGAATGCCGTTCAGTTTGAATAAAATTATCACCCCGCTCAGCAGCCTTACGGAGTTCGGAACTAGTTGGCCGAGTGGGATGCGGAAGTAGTTGCAAACTTGCAAGAAAAATTTATGGGGTGGGAAGCGTAGCCCGGCCAAAAATTGGTCTCGGAAAAAAAGAACTGTGCCGGGAGGCGGTTCATGAGGCCGATCGGCCGGTGTGGCTAATACTATTTGGTGGTCAGAAGGAATGTCGTAAGTCCGAGCGAGACGCAACGCGTCCTCCTCGTCAAAACGGCTCTCCATGGTCGTGTACCATAGACCCGAAGCGCCGCCGGTCGACTGCGAGGTGCTAGTCATGGTCGAAAGACAAGAATGCGGGACCAAAAGGGAAGGTTTAAGCAAGGAATGGAGGAAAACCGACTGAAGGAAACGATTAACAGAAAGAAGAAAATGTTGGGAACGAGAAAGAGGGTCTTACGAGCAAGAGAGATGATCGACGGGGGCCTGGGGGTTGCCGAAGAGTTGAGGGGCGAGGTCGCCGGAGAAGAAAACGAGCAGAGGAGCGCCGAAGGAGGATGAAGCAACAATGCGGCAGAAACGGAGTCGCGGGCTTTATATCGCCGCCCGGGAGCAACCTCCACCTTCCGATCCAGGTCGACGATAACGAGGTCATCATCCAGCCGTTCATTTCAAACGGCGGCTGTCCCATCGGAAGTGACGCCACCGCCATACGCTGACAAACGCACGATCGCTACGTGTCAGCAGGATATTGGCCGCATTTAATGAGCTCCCCTTACCGTGTGCAGCGCACGTGATGGGTAGTAGGGGAGAGCATCGGACATGGATTCCAAGAGAACACAAGGCACGGACAAGATACCGCCGAACGGATGAGTATCCCTATGCCCGGCCGAGCGGCTTAATGCAGTGATCATTGCTCAATCAGATCGGCAGTCCAGTCAGTCGGACTTCGCCTCCTTCGACTAGAATCGAGGGGGAGGCAAGTGATCCGGCGGTTAGAACAGGGGACCCCCATTCTGAGAGGTCCATGTCACGCTGGAGTCAAAAGGCCAAGTGGCCGATCGGATAGGCAGACCAACCGGTGAATAGCTGAGGCAATAGGCGCCCCGACTAAAGTCGGGGTTCCGACGCTCAATGAAACAGTAAGTAGTGGCCGAGTGGAAGGCCTAAGAGAAAGCAGGACGTAAGGGGCGCGCCGCCCGGCCGGCGCAGGGGATTAGAGCCGTCCGGACGGCGCTCTTCGTCGAGCCGGCCGGATGGACGTCTTGGCTGGCGGTGGGTAAACAGGGACAGGAACATCTGCTGACAGCCGTCAAGTCGTATGGCTAAGTCATACTCCTAGTCTGACAACGGGGTGTCCTGTTGTCCCATCGAAGGCGCGATGAGACTATTGCAGTATGGCGTCAGGTAAGCTTTCTGACAAATACATACCGAGGTATGGGCTGCAGACACGTACGCGCCTCGGTAGGCGTATAGAAGCTCTTTCACCGCTCTATATAAAGAGCTGCAGACTTCGCCGGAGGTACGCACTCTACGATTTTTGGAGCCGTTGCTTTGTTGCTTGCTTGCCTGACTTGAGCGTCGGAGGGTCGCCGCCGGGAACCCCTTCCCAGCCCGACTTCTGTGTAGGTTCGCCGGAGCTTCTGGAGACTAGCCAAAGATCTACGTCAGCGACAAGGAGAGCGCCCCGTGCCCAGCGTCCGTTGATTCAGCGTTCGGACAGGATCACTGACTTTATAAAGGAACAAAGACCTCAGTTATTATGGAAGTGTGTACTCTTAATCCTAATATAATAACAAGCACATATATTTGATATTTATTTCTTTAATTTATCAATGGGTGAGATTTAGTTCGATGAATCAATAAGCCCGATAAGTTGGGAAATGATATCACTTATAGTGTGTGTTGTTGATTATAGAAGGAAACTGTGTCCTTGTAATCTAGGTTGATAATGTCCCCAAGATGAGCTCATAAAGATTGTCATGTTAAACCCTGTAGGTGGACTTAGTCCGACATGACGATAAGGTTGAGTGGTACTATTCTTGGATTAAGATATTAATTAAATGAGTTGTCAGTAACTCACTTAATTAGTGGACATTCGACATCTTAAACACAGGGAGACTAACACACTCATAATAAGAAGGAGCCCAAAACTATAATTTGGGATTGGTGCGGTAGTTCAATAATAGTTCTCTAGTGGAATGAATTATTATTGATAAAATTAAGTTGTGTGTTCGGGGCGAACACGGGATGTTTAATTTTATCGGGAGACCAAAACTAATTTCTCCTCTCGGTCCCTATCATAGCCTCTTATTTATAGAGTATTATACCCACCTATACTCACCTTCTATACCCACCTAAAGGGGGTCGGCCAAGCTAGCTTGGAATCAAGCTAGGGCCGGCCTAAGCATGGTTTAAGGTGGCCGGCCCTAGCTTGAACCCAAGCTAGAGGGGGCCGACCATATTAAATTTAAAAGAATTTTAATTTTAATTTTTATTATGTGGAAGATATAATTTATTAAAGAGAATTAAAATTAAAATATCTCTCTTGTAAAGGATCTACAAAAAATTAAAGAAAGAGATTAAATCTCTTTCTTTATTTGTAGATTGGTGAGATATTTTATTTTCTCTTTAAAAATTATTCACATGTTGAAAAATTAAAATTATAGAAATTTCTTTTTATCAACCATGAAGAGATTTTTGAAGAGAAACTTTATTTTTAAAATTTCCGGAAACAAATTAGGAAGTTTTAATTTGTTGATTAAAACTTGTCTAATTTATTCCTCCATGATGTGGCCGGTCATTATAGTTTAATTGGGAAATTTTATTTTATTTTTCTCAATTAAATCATGTCAAGGAAATTAAGGAAATTTTATTGTAATTAAATTTCCTAATTTACCAAGACTAAGGAATATAAAAGAAGGGGTGGGGGTGCCTTCAAGAGACACAACTTCTATTATTTCTCTTCCTCTTTTCCTTGGTGTTGTGGCCGGCCAACCTCTTTTCTTCTCTTCCTCTTTGTGGTGGCCGAATCATCCCTATTGCTTGGAGATCTTGTGGAGGCCGGATACTACTTGGAGAAGAAGAAGAAGAAGGAGAGAAAGCTTGCATCCCTTGGAGCTTGGTTGGTGATTTGTTCTTCATCCTTGGTAAAGCTTCCTTGTTGTGGCCGAACCTAGCTAGGAGGAGAAGAAGGTGGTTGGTGGTTTCTCATCTCAGAAGATCGTTGCCCACACAACGTCCGAGGTTAGAAGAGGAATACGGTAGAAGATCAAGAGGTCTTTCTAGAAGGTATAACTAGTAATTTTTCCTTTCCGCATCATACTAGTTATTTATGAAAATAATACCAAATACAAGAGGCTTACGATTCTAGTATTTCGAATATGTTTTTCGATGTTATGTTCTTTTATTTTATTTATCCTTGTGATTTGATTGTTCTTTTCGGTTAACCTAAAGTTATTTTAGGAAATTAAATGTTAGCTTTCCATAAAAGGTTTTGTCTAGTCGGTGGCGGTTGCTCCCATATCCAAGAAGGTCGTGTGCCTCGCCACGTCAGTACTGGGAACCAATTATGGAAATTAATATTTAATGGAATTAATAACTTAAGGTGATTTGGGTCGAACGTGTTAAGTTCCGCAGGAGACCCAAGTCAAAACCTAAAAGAACGAATAGATTAAGTTTTGGATCAAACGTGTTAAGTTCCACAGGCGATCCAAAATTTAATTTAAAAGAACACATGGTAGCTAGGAGAAGGTTCAGACCTTTGTACAAAATTTTTGTACAGTGGAACCTCTAGGTTTTCCGAGTAGCAACCAACATGTTGGTGGCCGGATTTTGCTTGGAGAACGAGAGAAAGGAGGTTTTGTTTCTAGCATCCCTTGGAGCTTGGTGGTGTGGCCGAACCTCATCTATTCTTGGAATTCTTGTGGTGGTCGAAACTCACAAGTAGAAGAAGGAAGCTTGGGTGGTTCTCGTCTCGGTAGATCGTCGCCCACACGACGTCCGAGATAAGAAAAGGAATACGGTAGAAGATCAAGAGGTTGTTGCTTACAAATAAAGGTATAACTAGTAATTATTTTCCGCATCATACTAGTTTTCTTTGTATAGTTTTTGAAATACCAAACACAAGAGGCATATGATTCTAGGTTTTGAATTTGTGATTCGAGTTTGTGTTTTTTTTTTTTTTCAAATTTGTGATTCGATTGTTCTATTTGATTAGACCTAGGGTTATATAAGGAAATTAAATATTAGATTTCTTTAAAAGACTTTGTCTATGTGGTGGTGGATGATCTCATACCCAAGAAGGTCTAGTACCTCGCCATGCAGTCTTGGAAGCCAATTTTAGAAATTAATATTTAATTGAATTTGTAACATGTGTGGATTTGGATCAATAATGTTAAGTATCGTTTGTGATCCAAGTCTAAACCACTAAAAACAGATAAGTTAAATTTAGAATCAATATTGTTAAGTTCCATTTGCGATTCCTAATTTAATTTCTAAAGAACACAATAGGTTATTAGTAAAGGTTCATGACTTGTACAAAATTTTTGTATAGGGGAACCGGTATGATATTCCGCATTGCAACCTACAGACGCCTCATCCGATTAGATCCCGAGTCCTCTTGGTTTGATTGGATCATGAGTCTCCCTGATTTGATTAGACCCTCTGGACTTATTACCCAACCAGAATCCTTATCTGATCGGAGGGAAATTCCAACGAGAAGGTTGATAGAAGAAGAAAATTCAAGTGGGTCAATGTTAACCAGACACTTGGTGTGAAAGTACTGGTGAGTGAAGCTAGGTAATTGAAAAGCCCTAGTGAGTGAAGCTAGGCATATGAAAAATCCTGGTAAATAAAGCTAGGTGAAAAGTCCTAGTGAGTGAAGCTAAACAGTTGAAAAATTATGGTGAGTGAAGCCAAGTGAAAAGCCCTAGTGAGTGAAGCTAGGCAGTTGAAAAATCTTGGTGAGTGAAGCCAGGTGAAAGGCCCTAGTGAGTGAACTTAGGCAGATAAAACTCTTGGTGAGTGAAACTAGGTGAAAATCCCTAGTGAGTGAAGTTAGGTACATGGAAATCCTAGTGAATGAAGCTAAAAGATAAAAAATCCTGGTAAGTGAAGCCAGGTGAAAAGTTCTAGTGAGTGAAGCTAGGCAATGAGGAAGTCCTGGTGAGTGAAGCCAAACGGTTAAAAATCCAAGTGGGTCAAAGATTGACTGGACACCTGGTGATTGGAAGTTCAAGTGGGTCAAGGCTGACCGGACACTTTACATGAGTAGAAAAGTCCAAGTAGGTCTAAAAATTGATCGGACACTTGATACAAGGAGAAAAATCTAAGTGGGTCAAAGGATTGACCAAACACTTGGCATGAGGAGAAAAGTCCAAGTGGGTCAAAGGATTGATCGGACACTTGGTGAATAAGTCTCAATAGGTGAAGGTTGATCAGATTCTAGGAAAGGAAGAGTCCCAACAGGTCATGGTTGACCAGATGTTGGGTGAAGGGAACCCTATACCTAGGTTTGGAAGTTAGGGTTTGATAATCAATTAGGTTAATTGATTACACTGTGTGTTAAGCGATTAAGCTGTTGGCTTAATCACTTAAGGCTCAAAATCGTGAGAATAGAATGGAGCTGAATCGATTAGGATAATTGATTCAACATAGCTTAATCGACTAGGATAGTCAATTAAGGCTTTTCTGTGAGGAAACAGAATGTTTGAAAAGCAATTAAGTAGGGAGGCTTAATCACTTACTGCTAATTCTCACACGAATAGAAAGCTTCATAATCAATTAAGAAGGCTTAATCGATTAGGATAATCGATTAAGTTTCAGAAAATAGCTATTATGCAGCTTGTTAACATGGTAATCGATTAAAGAGATTCTTAATTGATTAAGGCGCAAATGGTAACCCTAGAAAAGGGTTTTTCATGCACTATTTCATCAGAGCTCGTACACACCTCTCTTCTTTATTTTGCTCGCCGATTCTTGGAAGTTTTGGGAGATAAAGTGCTGCTGCATTTTCCACCTTTAAGAGGCATTCAAAGCAAGAAAAGCTCAAGGGATTCAAGGTTCAAAGTATATTAAGTTGTTTTCGATTTGTATTCACATTTGTTTCCTTGTTTCGAGTTGTATTTCTTATTCTTGAGTTATACGAGATTTCTCTACCTCCAGATTAATGAGTGTTTACATAGTATAGAGTATGCTCGAGTGTGGATCTTTGGATTAGTCACTTCTTCTTGAGGTAGATATTAAGTAAATCAATGTGTTAGTATTGGTGGAGCTTTGCTTTGTGCTTTCTACTGCAAAAGATCATCATTCGAAGCGAGCAAGTTATTCACTCCTCCACCTCTAGCTCTGAAGTGTCCCAACAAACAGAAGGGACTCGACTGACCCACCATTGAAGTATACCAATAGCCCAATATACCCTTTTATCGTCTTGCGTAACCACTGTCAGAAAATTACTGGAATAATTCATGTGTGATTTGTATGGTGGAAGTTCCACCCTACATGCACAAATGCGGTGGGGATAATTTAGGAAAGATAGTGTTAGATTGGTTTGTCCTATTTTAGAAATGAATTGATATTCGTATAGAGAGAAAATATCACTATATAAGGGGTCTCCACCTACAGGAACAAGTAAGCTTCACTATTAGAATTCATTATTCATCGTCCTTGTTCTTCACTCTTTTCTTCAGCTCCCTATCTAACTTAAGCGCCGAAGTGCTTATGTTGGGGACCTCTCCATAGCCCGATCACTGACATTTTCTTCCTCCTTCATTCTTCTTTGACACGAAGGATTGCTTGTGGCGCTAGGTTCCGCATGCTCAGAGTCTTCCTGCAGCCAACCTCGAAGCCACATAGTCAGCATGCCAACTTTTTCAATTTTAGACAGGATCAAATTTGGCACCGTTTGTGGAAACTTTACCTTGTTCTAAAACGTGAATATGGAAGAAACTAGATGGTTCACAACAATTACCTTTTCACAAGAGGACCTGGATTTACTCGTAGCAGCCAAAGCACAAAAGTTGGTGCAACAACAATAAGTAGCCGAGCGCCCCTTACCCAATGACTCGACATTGTTGGTGACAAGCCTGCACACTTAGCGAAGGACTAGGGTGGAAGGACAGATGGGATTCCCCCCAAGACCTCCTCCTTCGGTCATTTAACGCAAACATCAGTATAGTCGATCAGTCTTCCTCTCGTGCCCCATCCCCACTCGCCTACCACAAGGCATTGTTCTACACACCTTTTGATGATATGGGATGAGCGGAAAGACCCCAGGGATTATCTTCAAGGGATGCACCCGCTCGAGATCCTCTGAAGGGGAAGGCTCTAGTTGCTAATAACTCCCCTGAGTGGGTAAGTATATTGTTCTCCCTAGAAATCTTAGAAGACAAATTGGCAATCTATTTATGACCTTTGGCGATTGAAGAATATGGAGGCATGACTGATACGGAAGACCATCTGCTCAAGTTTAAAAATATAATCATCCTCCATTAATACATGGATGGTGTCAAGCGTCGAGTATTCTTAACTACTCTTTCAAGCTCTGCGCAAAGATAGTTCAACTGACTCTCGTCAGACTCCATTTGTATCTTTAAGGATTTCAAAAAAATGTTTCTTCACCACTTCTCTAGTAGTCACCGATATCACAAAATCATACTAAGTTTATTCTCCCTCAAGAAAGAGCCTAAGGAGGCATTGAGAGCATACACCAAGTGATTCAACTAAGTGACTATAGATGCCCCCTCGGTTATTCCAGAGATTTTGGTGAGCGCTTTCTCTCAAGGGCTCACAGATGGAAACTTTTTCTAGTCCCTAATAAAGAAGCCCCTAGGGATTTTGACCATCTACTAGGAAGGGTGACCAAATATATCAATGTAAAAGAATCACAGACCACTCAGAAGAAGGAGGTAGTCGCATCTGCTCCTGTGCTATCTTAGAGAGCGGAGCTCCTCTCCTTCCTCCACATAAAGGACCTCGATTGTGCCCTCAACCACATCCTCATGAGTAGAGGCCGAACACAATCCAACATGTGCAAGCTGTTTAGGCTTTGTTTGTCGAGCCCCACCGAGGGTCTAGCCTTTTTACACTTGTCATCAAACGAGAACCCATAGCACCCATGAGTGCTATAGGTATAATCAAGGGATACACTGAGCGACCTGTTGGATCGTAAAGTCGCTAGAGGAGGGGGGTGAATAGCGTTTGTCGAAAATTATAAGTTAAAATGAGTTACGTAGCAGAATAAAGAAAATAATGGTAATGCTAACAAAGCCAAGTTTTACTTGGTTCAAAGTCTATGGCGACTCCTAGTCCAAGGCCCGCAATCGTCGATCACTTTCATTGGCCAATAACTATCAGTTTAAATGATGTGTTACAAGCATTGAGTACAAATACTGAAATAATTGTTATCGACAAACAGAAAGGGATTTGAAATCTTTTGTTCTTCGAACTTTGGAGTAGCCTTTTAGTGTTGTCGGATCTTTTTTGGAGCAACACGCAAGAATAAAACTTATAGTAGTTGATGTTTTATAATTACTGGTCGAAGGCTCTTATATAGGCATATTTTGGGCGCCTGGACCCCTCCAGGTGCTTGGACCATGCTGACGTGGTGACCTCTCATCGAAACTTTATCCACAAAGTTTAATCCACCTCTGGGTGCCCAGACCCCCTTCAAGCGCCTAGATCGTTGACGTGGGCTTGGCTACTTGACGCACTCTAACTCAGCTCCTGGGTAATTTTTTTGGTTCGGGTGCTTGGACTAATTCCGGGCGTTCAGACTGCCCGAGTGCCTGCCTAGGCACCTGCCCGGGCAAGCTGGTCTCGATGCTCGGATCCCTTCCGAGCGCCCAGGCTCTCCTTTTCTCACTTCTCATTCCTGCAAAAAAGAGTTAGTCCAGACAAATAAAAATATATTTATCCTATAAAATATAGTTAGCACAACATAATAAATTAGGAGTAGTAATTAGATCATGTCTCCTCGAGACCAGGATCTATTCAAGGTCTCAACTTAGGTTTCCCAAATGGACCTAAGTTGAATCGACCCCTATAATTCTCTCAACTATCGGATCCCACAGACCTAGCTGAATTTCTACCTGGTGTCAGGTCCTCTAGACCAATCAACTCCTGCACACTTGGTTAAGCAATTAGATCATAAACACTCTAATTTTAATCCATTTGTTATTCATCAAAACTTAAGTTAGATCATTAGTACAAATTACACCAATACAACCAACTAGGTATCGACAGCGATCGCCATCCCCGAACAATAGACGCTACCAACGCTCGAATGAACCCTAAGAAAGGGTCCGGGGAATGTCGATTGGATCGAGCAAGAACCCTAACAACATAACAATCGAACCCCCAACCCCCACCCTTGCTGAGCCTCCACGTCAGCAGACTCGACAGAAAGAGAACCGCAACAATATTGCTCATGGGGGCATAGACATGATAGCTGGCTCGACTGATGGAGATTCCAACCGGGCCAGAAAGTCACACACACGCCAACTAGAGATTCACATCATCGGTTACAACCAAGAACAAGTGCAGGGATTGGAAATTAGTTTTGGCCTTAAGGACTTGTAGGGGGTGGAAGAACCTTATGTTGGGGTTGTAGGTTGCAAATATAGTCTCACATTGAAAACACATGGGAAAGATCGTGGGTTTATAAGAGAAAAGATATCTCCATTGGAATGAGACCTTTTGAGGAGAGCCCAAGAGAAAAGCCATGAGGGCTTAGGCCTAAAGTGGATAATATCATGTCATTGTGGAGATATCTAAATTCTTTTTGATCCTACAATTGGTATCAGAGCCCGGACTGCCAAAAGGTTTAGCCGCCGACTGTGCACAAGAGCTATGGTATGATTGAGCCATGTGGGTACAAGATTGACCTCGAACAAAAAAAATGGGGGCTCCTATGTTCGGATCAAGAGGACCAGACACCAGGTAGGAAGTCCTATTTGCGACTAGGTAAGGAAGTCCTAGTAGGTCGGGTGGACCGAGGGACAGAAAGACTTGGTGGGTCGAGGATCGAACGTGGGAAGCCTGTGGTCCTTTGTTTGGGGGGGAGGGGATTGTTAGGGTTGCAAGGTTGCAAACATAGTCCCACATTGAAAACACATGGGAAAGATAATGGGTTTATAAGAGAAAAGATATCTTCATTGGAATGAGACCTTTTGGGGAGAGCCCAAGAGCAAAGCCATGAGGGCTTAGGCCCAAAGTGGATAATATCGTGTCATTATGGAGATATCTAAATTCTTTTCGATCCTACACCCCATAATGATGCCTTGATCATCAAGGTTGTTATAGCCAATTATAATATACATCATACTTTTATTGATGCAGGAAGTTTTGTTAATATCATCTTCAAGGAGTTTGAATAGCTATAGATTGAGAGGAGTGTACTTCATCCCATGATGATGCTCTTGTATGGATTCATCGACAATGAAGTGCAGTCGATTGGGCAAATTAGATTAGTTGTTCCTATCGGGGATGAACCCCTGATGAGAACTCGACGGTCGACCTTCATAGTGGTGGATGTTGTAGGATCGATGCATGTAAGAGGAGGGTGAATCAAGTGATTTTAAATAATTTTCATTTCAGTTTTTAAAATGAGTGCATAGTAAAAAAACAAATAAAATAAGATGAGAAAAGAAATGAAGACACAATCGGTTTACTTGGTTTGGAGCGTTTGACAACTCCTATTCCAAGACTTAGGTCCCTCAGACCTATCAATAGAAAATCTACTAAATTCTCTATCATTAAGCTCTCGGTAGAGTTATTGAATATAAGAAGAAACTATGATAGTGTAACAAACTACACTTCCTTTAAGCAAGAATAATATTAACAAACTACTAGTAGCCTTGTAATTGGTCAACTCGGTCTTTACCGCTTCTATCTCTAGCATCCTTGGCATCCAAGGCTTGTTTCTTTTCCTCAAGTTGTAAGTTCTTCACGATCATCTAAGCTTCTATGGCTGCCAACTCGGAGGCATGAGTCATTATGCTTCTTTTAACTTTGACGAGAGGGCTCTAGCTTCGACATTCTTCTGGTCTAGGTCTGATATGACCTTTACTTTTTGAATGCTCTCATACTTGAGGTGGGACTCGGCAGTCTATAGTTGGTTCTGGGTTTCTCCAGGGAAGCCTCCTATGCGAGTCTTCTCTCTTATTCCTCAGTAAGAACCCTCTCGGTTCATAGCAATAGGTTGTTTTAGCTCTCCATCTCCTCCTTTATATGAGCTACCTCTCCTTGTAGCCGCTCGGAGGGAGCTTGGGAGTCTCCTACTTCTCTCGCATAGCCCTTTAGGGCTTGATAAGCTCAACTTAAATCCGCTATCTTTTGGCATATGGACAGCCCCATCATCCAAAACTGACAAAACGGGAGAAGTTGAAACGAAGTACAAAGAATGAGAAAATTTATGTGATAGAGAAAGCTCACCCCTGTGACATCTTGAGAGAAGTGGTTAGCTAATTCCTCTAGAGAGCAATTTGTCATGTGTGACACATAGTCTACCCAGATCTGAGCCAGTTGGCTCTTCATCTTTATCATATGATGGGGTGAGAGGGGCTCAGAGGGATTTTTACAGAGCCAGCTCTGAGAAGACAACCTTAGCGTGACACTGACTTTACGGGGCTTAGACCCCTACGAGCTTGACTTGGGTCTTAATTTGGATTTAGATGTGATTTTGGATGTGGGGCCTTTCTCGTGAGGCCCTATTGGTTTTGTTAGTGGGGGATGACGTTAGTTTTAGCCGAGCGTTCAATAGGGAATGGAAAGACTTAAAAGGACACAAAGGTCTAGTCAGTCGAGCTTGCAGCTTCCTTCGACTAGATTTGAAGGAGAGGCTTGTGATATAGCGATAAGGTAGGGCCCCGGGAGTTGGGGTCAAAGTCAAGAAGGCCAATTGATGTGGCGATTAAAGTCAAGGAGGGGTCAACAATCGGGGATAATCATGCTACCTGAGTTCCTCCTATGAATAAGGGACAAGGCTGACTGACTAACTCCGAGAGGACAAACATTTTATCCAATCGAATGCCTCGTCCAATTGAATCCTGAGTCCTCTTAGTTTGATTGAATCTTGAGTCTCCTTGGTTTGATCGAACCCTCTCGACCTATTACTCGACTGGAATCCTTGTCCGATTGGAGGTTGAGTCCTCAAGGTGTTTAACCTTCCGCAACCAACCAGACCCGTTAAAGAGTGATGCTTGATCGGATAACAGAAGGGACTCGGTTGGCCCACAATTGAAGTATAACAATAGCCCAACATTCCCTTTTGTCGTCTTGCGTAACCGTTGTCAGAAAATTACTGGAATATTTCATGTCCAGTTTGTACGGTGGAAGTTTCCACCCTGCAAGCGTAAAGGTGGTAGGCATAATTTTGGAAAGTCTGTGATGTGTCAGCTTGGTTGGTCATATTTTAAAAATGCATTGATATTCGTATAAAAAAAATAACACTATATAAGGGTCTCCTGTTAGGATGTATACTAAAAGTCTAGCTTTTGGTATAAACATTTATCTAGAAATAAGAATCACATTGGTCAAATGTTTACATTTATGATAAATGTAGTTGTTCAATTAATTTATATTGTAGATAACATGGTGTGTGGTGTCACACATAGAGGATTATGTTATCAGTATCTTATAAATTATAAACAGTAGCTCACAACCAAGATGGAAAGGAACAAACCATTGGAAGGTCATAGTGTAATTAGGTATTAGTTTATCTTAACTATATAATTACACTAGTACACTTAGAGTGTATTGAGTATGACCATTAGAGGTCGTTTCTTTTTATACTGACTTTATAAAGGAACAAAAAACCTCAGTTATTATGGAAGTGTGTGCTCTTAATCCTAATATAATAACAAGCACATATATTTGATATTTATTTCTTTAATTTATCAATGGGTGAGATTTAGTTCGATAAATCAATAAGCCCGATAAGTTGGGAAATGATATCACTTATAGTGTGTGTTGTTGATTATAGAAGGAAACTGTGTCCTAGTAATCTAGGTTGAGAATGTCCCCAAGAGGAGCTCATAAGGATTGTCATGTTAAACCCTGCAGGTGGACTTAGTCCGACATGACGATAAGGTTGAGTGGTACTATTCTTGGACTAAGTTATTAATTAAATGAGTTGTCAGTAACTCACTTAATTAGTGGACATTCGACATCTTAAACACAGGGAGACTAACACACTCATAATAAGAAGGAGACCAAAATATAATTTAGGATTGGTGCGGTAGTTCAATAATAGTTCTTTAGTGGAATGAATTATTATTGATGAAATTAAGTTGTGTTCGGGGCGAACACGGGATGCTTAATTTCATCGGGAGACCAAAATCAATTCCTCCTCTCGGTCCCTATCGTAGCCTCTTGTATATAGAGATTTATACCCACCACATACTCACTTTCTTACCCATCCAATGGGGCCGGCCAAGCTAGCTTGGAACCCAAGCTAGGGCCGGCCAAGACCAAGTGGCTGAGCCAAATTGGTGGCCGGCCAAAGCTTGGGTCCCAAGCTTAGGTGGCCGGCCACTAGAATATTAAAAAGGATTTTTTATTAAAATTATTTCTTATGTGGATATCATGTTTTAAAAGAGAGTTTAAAAATTAAAAATTTCCTTTTATAGCTTTCTACAAAAGATTAAGAGAAGAGATTAATCTCTTTCCTTATTTGTAGATTAAAAGGATGGTTTTAATTTTTGGTAAAAACTTTCCTTATTTGTAAATCATCTACATGTTTAAAAGAGAGTTTAAAATTTGAAATCTTTCCTTATTTGTTGATTAAAAGGTGGATTTTAAATTTTAAGAAAACTTTCCTTTTTAACCATGTTCATGATTTAAAAGAGAGTTTAAAAATTAAATATTCTCTTTTATAAGTTTCTACAAGAGATTAAGAAAAGATTCGATATCTTTCCTTATTTGTAGATTAAAAGAGATTTTAATTTTAAGAGATAATTTTTTTTATCCACATGTTTAAAAGAAAGATTTTAATTTATTAAATTTCCTTTTTATAAACCAATCATGAAGGGATAAAAATTATTAGAGAAATTTTTATAAATTTCTAGAAACAAATTAGGAAGTTTAATTCTTGTTTAATTAAAACTCTCATTGATTTGGGGAAATAAGTGGCCGGCCATGTTATAATGAAAAGAAAAATTATTTTTAATTAAATAAATTTTTCCTTTTCATGGCAAAAGAATTAAGGAAGATTTTATTTAAATTTCCTTATTTGCCAAGATCAAGGATTATAAAAGAGGGGGTAGAGGAGGCTTTATAAAAAACGACTCTATTCTTTTCCTCCCTCTCTTCCTTGGTGGCCGGCCTCTTCCTCTTCTCTCTTCTCCTTCTTGTGGCCGAACCATCTTGTTCTCTTGGAGTCCTTGTGGTGGCCGGATCTAGCTTGGAGAAAAGGAGAGAAAGGAGGCTTCGTTCTTGCATCCCTTGGAGCTTGGTGGTGATGGCCGAACCTCATCCTTTCTTGGAGTCATGTGGTGGCCGAACCTTGCAAAGAAGAAGAAGGTGTCTTGGTGGTTCTCGTCTCGGAAGATCGTTGCTCACACAACGTCCGGGATTAGAAGAGAAATACGGTAGAAGACCTAGAGATTTTTGTTTGCAAAAGAAAAGGTATACTAGTATTTAATTTCCGCATCATACTAGTTTTATTTTTTGTAAAAATACCAAATACAAGAGGCATGCGATTCTAGTATTTCGAATTTGTTTTCGATGTTGTGTTCTTTTGTTTTTCTTTTGTTTGTGATTTGATTGTTCTTTTTGGTTGACGTAAAGTTATTTAAGGAAATTAAATATTAGCTTTCCTTAAAAGGCTTTGTCTAGGCGGTGGTGGTTGTTCCCATATCCAAGAAGGCCATGTGCCTCGCCATGCAGTCCTAGAAGCCAATTTTGGAAATTAATATTTAATGAAATTAATAACCTAGGTGATTTGGATCGAACGTGTTAAGTTCCGCAGGAGATCCAAGTCTAAACCTAAAAGAACAAATAAATTAAACTTTGGATCAAACGTGTTAAGTTCCGCAGGAGATCCAAGTCTAAACCTAAAAGAACAAATAAATTAAACTTTGGATCAAACGTGTTAAGTTCCGCAGGCAATCCAAGTTTAATTTAAAAGAACATATGGTAGCTAGGAAAAGGTTCAGACCTTTGTACAAAATTTTTGTACAGTGGAACCATTAGGTTTTCCGAGTAGCAACCAACATCTCCACCTATAAGCGCAGGGAAGCTTCGTTATCAGAATCCAATGTTCATCTCCCCTATTCTTCACTCTTTTCTTCAGCTCTATGTCTAACTTGAGCGTCAAAATACCTGCATCAGGACCCCTCCCTGGTCCGGTTGCTGACGCTTTCTTTCTCCTTCGTTCTTCTTTGACACGCAGACTCACTCGTGGCGCTAAGTTCCTCCTGTTAGGAGTCTTCCTGCAGTCAACCTCGAAGCCACTAGGCAGTATGCCAACTTCTCTGATTTTAGATAGGATCAGAGGTAAATTATGGGATCAATTATAACCGATCATCAAATGCCTAGGGGTTAGAAAGATTTTTTTTCCTAATGACATACATTTATTAAAAATTGATCTCTATTTTATTATAATAAATCTATCACTTATAATTAATTTGACATCTGTGGATAATTTTATTAATAAAGAATAATCATCCACCATTAGCTAACTAATACTCTGCATCATCAAATCACATGATTCCAACTCCTTCATATTAAAATTTCGGGGTCATAATTATAATTATAAATGTCTAGTGGCATCAATTAAATAAGTCATAATTTAATGTGATAAAATTTATGATTAAGAAATATGACTTAAGGATATAATTTTTATGAATATATTAATGTGGATACCATGTGTAATTTCTAATTTATTGAGGGGTCAACTTAGAAATATGCAATCTTAGGCTTCTATAAATAAGGGTTATGTGGCAAGATCCGACTGCATATTATGGACTCTGGTACTCTTCCATAATTTTTTCTATCCAATTTATAATTTCTTAAGAATTGAATAGAATGCATAAGATTTACATTGAGACTTCTCAATCCATTTTTATATCAATTGGTATCTTAGGAAAATAATTTTTGGTACAAAGTTTTATCTTTGTGTAATTTTGGTTTTGGTTCATGATATATTATTTTGTGATTTTATTTTATCATCGCGATTTTCGGCACTGTTCTGTGTCGCAACCGGCTGAAAAAATTTGCGACAACATCGCAACTTCCACCGGAGAAGGGAAAGCGTCACGGGAGGTTGCTTGCAATCGGTTTCTTGGGCCAGTGACGATGTCCAGGATGGCAGGCAACACGCTAAACGCTGCTTCTTGCATTTTCTGCTCATCGCGAGAGAGTGCGGGTGACCAATAGTGGGCCACCGGCGACAACGTCATGCTAGAGGTAGTTTTCCAGGGCAGGATAAGGAGTTACAGTTGGCCGGCGAGTTGGTTGTGACTTCCTCTCGCTGTTTATGCTAAACAGATGCCAGCGACAAAGGTGGCTAGCATTCCAACACTGAAAAGGGCCGGCGACTACTCTGGTATGCCATCAGTTGGTTGTCGTGGTCGACAACCGCGGTTGTGGCGGTTCGTGCTGCATGGAGGCGTGCGGCAAAGAAGAGGCAGAGATGATGTACAGTTGCATCATTTCGAAAGTTGCGTGGTTTTAGAAAAAATGTGGTTACCAATAAGGGATTAAAAAAAAATCACGTTCTATTGCATGATTTAGAGAGGAAACGAACCCACGTTTGTTTTCAATTATATAGGTAAAATAATTGCCCTTATTTTATCCCCTTTAAAGATAATCCATTAAATTTATTATTTGGATAAAATAATCAAAATTATTTTATAATATAATTTAATTGGATTATAAGGGTTCTATTAATATCAATTATTTTAAATTAAATTAAATTTGAATTATATGTTATCAAAGTGACTTCTATTATTTGAATTTGATTTTATTTAAAATATTGAGGTATTAAATAAAGTGTAAATGTGTATATTTATGTGAGTATTAATCGGCCCAAAGGAAGATTTATACTTAACAAATTATACAATTACTTGTGATAATAAACACGTAATAATTATTAGGTTTTATTTGTTATGTTTCATGTATATAATAAATCGATCTAAAGATAGGTTTATTATTTGTCATGTATTATTGTTTGTATTTGATTATTATATCAAGAGTACCACTTGCAAATAATATTACTGTCCAAAGAGTTGATATTATTGTTGCACTAGGTATCTTTAGATGAGATTTACCATTTGTTTAAATTGATTCAAAATGAGCATGTTATTTATGTTATAATTCTTGTGTTTCTCTTTTCAGCAAGTTTTGCTACTGTTTCTGCTAACTTAAGTTCAGTGTCGATCCTTAATGGTACAAATTTTTGATAGGATCGAGTAGCGCGATAGAGGGGGGGTGAATATCGCGTCCTTTTAAAACTAATCGTTTCTTGAAATCAAAGTCGTGCACAGCGGAAAGTAAAAGGAGACAGTTTGTTTACTTCGTTCGGAGCCTAGCTCGACTCCTACTCGAAGGCCCGCGGTCCTTGACCGCACAGATGGACAAGACACTAAAACTCTTCTCTCTGAAGTCCTCGGAGAGAAGCAGATCGTACAGGTACAATAGAATAAGATAGTAACAAGCCTACTATCTTATTTGCAATTAAGTGAAAAAATAAAATATATATATACCGACAAATGAATTGAAGATTTAGCGTAGGTCGGTGCTTTCGAATGATGTAGCTTGCTGTACTGATGAAGATGAGTCGCTTGCAGAGCAGTAACTTGTGATCAGAAAAATTCTTACTGGCCTCTGACCTCGAGCCTTTATTTATAGGTGCACTGAGGTTCGGTCGACCGATCCCTCTGTTCGGTCGACCGAACCAGCTCCGATCACCCACAGCTGGAGTCTGACGCTGGCTCGTAAATTCTGCATTAACTGAATGGTTCGGTCGACCGAACCCTTTTATCGGTCGACCAAACAAGCTTTTTCCTTGTTCGCTGAAATCTGCCGAGATCACCCTTTAATGCTGATTAAATGCTGATTGGATCGGTCGACCGATCCCCAGGTTCGGTCGACCGATCAGCTTCTATTTTCCTTTGCTGCTGATCGGTGCTGACATAACTGATCTGTGCTGAGTCAACTTGGTTCGGTCGACCGATCCCTCTATTCGGTCGACCAATCCGGCTATACCTGCAACACAGAGTTAAGCAAAGTATCCCTGCAACACAAAGGTTAGAACAGTAATATATAATGCATGAGTAGTATAAAGACAGTAGGACTGTCTTGATCTCAACTTGGAAACCTTCCCGGTTTTTTCAGTTGGATCAGCGACCTTAGGTTGTTCCCTTTGGGAACCCGACCTCACTGTCGCTCCTCTAGTTGTTTACCTCAACTTACCTGCCAAACATGCTCCTCCAGACATGTTTGGACTTTTGTCTGCTCAGTGTCTGATCGCCTGATCCACTAAGACTTTTCCTGCAATACCATATTAGCCAACAGCAATAATAGTAATATAGAAAATAATAGTAAACCTAAACCTAGATTTATCGAGATTCGCTGGTCCGGTCGACTGCGCGTGGTCGACCGGAAACCATCCGATCAACCTTTCTTGGAGTTCACTCCTCCAAGACTTCTCGTTACCTAAGGTTACCACCCCTTAGGATTTTCTCCACTTGGCTTCACTCACCAAGACTCAGTATTCGGCTACCCAGGGATCAAGTCCTCCAAACCTATCCACCTGGCTTCCACGACATACCAAGATTTCCCTTACCTAGCCTACAACTAGGACTCAGTATTCAGCTACCCAGGGATCAGGTGTTCCAGACCTATCCACCTGACTTCCACGATATACTGAGATTTCTCTCCTTGCCTAGCCTCCAACTAGGACTTCCCTTGCCTAGCCTACAATTAAGACTTCCCTAGATCAAGCTCCATACTAAAACGTTCTTACTTAAATATATTTGTCTGACATTAAAACCTAGGAGGTCAATTGCACTAACAATTTTAAGGATTGGAAGGAGAACGTTTTAATTGTTCTTGGCTACATGGATCTAAATCTTGCGCCTAGGATAAAGCAACCCACTACTCCTATAGATACTAGTTCCTCTGAACTGAGGGCTAAATACGAGAAGTGGGATCGCTCTAACCACATGAGTCTTATGATCATCAAGCGCGACATACTTGAGACTTTTAGGGGTGTGGTGTCTAATAGTATCACCAAAGCTAAGGAATATCTTGATGAGATTGAAAAGCGCTTTGCCAAAAGCGATAAGGTGGAAACAAGCACAATTCTGAAGAGCTTGATTTCCATGAAGTATAAAGGCAAGGGAAATATTTGGGAATATATCATGGAAATGTCCCACCTTGCATCAAAATTGAAGGCACTTAATCTTGAATTGTCGGATGACATGCTTGTGCATTTAGTGCTTATTTCTCTTCCGAATCAGTTTAGTCAGTTTTAGATCAATTATAACTGTCAAAGGGAGAAATGGACTCTTAATGAGCTCATTTCATACTGTGTTCAAGAGAAAGAGAGGTTGAAGTAAATCAAGGCTGAAAATGCTTATTTAGCAAGCACCTCTAAAGATAAGGGCAAGAAAAGAAAGAATGAGGCTACTAAAGGTCCTTATGTGAAGAAACAAAAGTAGGATACTGACAAGAAAGGTTGTTTCTTCTGTAACAAGCCTGGCCATGTCAAGAAACAATGTCCTAAGTACCATGCATGACGTGCGAAAAAGAGTACATTTTTTAATTTGGTTTGTTCTGAAGTAAATTTAGCTTCAGTACCTTGAAACACTTAGTGGTTAGACTCTGGTGCTACTACTAACATCAGTGTTTCAATGCAGGGTTGCCTGAGCTACCAAAAGCCAACTGATGCTGAAAGATGTATTTATGTGGGTGATGGCAAGTCGGTTGAGGTGGAAGCAATAAGACATTTTAGATTGTTGTTAAACACTGGTTATTATTTAGACTTAATAGATACTTTTGTTGTACCGTCATTTAGATGGAATTTAGTTTCTGTTTCTCATTTGGACAAATTAGGTTACTGTTGTTCATTTGGAAACGGTTAATTCAGTTTATCTATTAATTCTATTATTGTTAGAACAGGTTCACTTATAATTTATGAAAATCTATATATGTTTGATATAAATGCTTCTTATACTGAAACCCTAAATGTGGAATCACGTGGTACTAAGCGTAAATTTAATAATGAAAACTCAGGTGCCTTATGGCACAAACGTTTAGGACACATCTCTAGAAATAGAGTTAAACGACTTATATCGGATGTAATTTTACACTCCATTGATTTTACATACCTAAATGTTTGTGTTGAATGCATTAAGGGCAAACAGACCTAAAGAAAGAAAGATGGTGCATATAGAGCTACGGAAGTATTGGAATTGATACACAGATGTTTGTGGACCATTTCCAACACCTTCTTGGAATAGTCAACAATATTTTGTATCATTCATTGATGATTATTCTCGATATTCATACCTATTTCTTATTTATGAGAAGGCTCAAACATTGAATGTTTTCAAATCATTTAAGGTTGAAGTTGAGAACCAACTAGACAAAAGAATTAAGAAAGTTAGATTTGATCGTGGTGGTGAATACTACGGTAGATATGACGGTTCATATGAGCAATGTCCAGGACCTTTTGCTCAATACCTAGAGGAGTGTGGAATCATCCCACAGTACACCATGCTAGGATCACCAAGCATAAATAGTATATTTGAACAATGTAATCGAACTCTTAAGGATATGGTAAGGAGTATGATTAGTCATTCAACCTTACCAATGTCACTCTAGGAAGAAGCATTAAAGAAAACAACTTATATTCTAAATCGAGTACCCACTAAAGCAGCTACTAAAGTACCTTTTGAGTTTTGTACAAGGCGAAATCCAAGTCTTAAACATTTTCATATTTGGGGATGCCCAGCTGAGGTTAGACCGTATAGGCCACATGAAAATAAACTGGACTCTAGAAATATGAGTAGCTACTTTACTGGATATTCTGAGTGATTACGGGACTATAAGTTTTATGATCCCAAAGTAGAGACCATCTTTGAGATGGGAATCACAACGTTCTTTGAGGATATTGAGTTTGGGGGGAAGAATAAAGTAACTGACCTTGTCTTTGAGGAGGAATGTATTCCCACTACTCTTCAAGAGGAAATGGTTTATATTCCTATGATTGCTTCTGATAATGATTAGGATTTTATTCCTGTCAGTGATCAAGATGCAATACAAGAATAACAAGACATTGTTAATCAACTCCTAGAAGAACAAACTCAACAACCTCAAGAACCAATGTATGTAGAACAAGTGCCTTTACGAAAGTCCACTAGAGAAAGGAGGAGTGCTATTTCGGATGATTACATAGTGATACTTCAAGAACATGATGAAAATGATGGTATGGCGGAAGATGATCCAATCAACTTTCGTCAAGCCATGCAAGATTCAAATTCTTAAAAGTGGATTGAGACAATGAATGAGGAGTATAAGTCAATGTAAGACAATAATGTTTGGGAACTTGTCCTATTACCAGAAGGTGTGAAACCCATTGGTTGTAAATGGATTTTTAAAATCAAACGAGATTCAAATGGTAATGTGGAAAGGTATAAAGCACATCTTGTAGCTAAAAGCTATACTCAAAAATATATGATTGATTCATGACACTTATCACACTTCGATATAAAACTCCATCAGATGGATGTCAAGATAGCTTTTCTCAATGGAGACATTAAGGAAACAATCTATATAGTGCCACCAGAATACTTTGTATCAGGAGATCCAAAGTGTATGGTTTGCAAACTTAAGAAGTCCATCTATAAGTTAAAACAAGCATCTCGTCAATGGTACCACAAATTTCATCAAATAATAATCTCATTTGGTTTTGAGGTGAATATGGTAGATGATTGTGTGTATCATAAGTTTAGTGGGAGTAAGCATATCTTCCTGGTTTTATATGTTGATGACATTTTGCTTGCTACAAATAATATATGTATGTTAAACGATACCAAGAGATTTCTATCTAGATATTTTGAAATGAAAGATCTTGGTACGTATCTTTTGTATTAGGAATCCAAATACATCAAGATCATTCTCGAGGTATTCTTGGATTATCGCAAAAGAACTATATCGATAAAGTGCTTAAAAGATTTGACATGCAAGATTGCAAACTAGGTAATACCCAGTCGCTAAAGGAGACAAGTTTAATCTTAAACAATGCTCTAAAGGAAGCCTCGAGACTCAAGAAATACAAAAGATTCCCTATGCTTCGGCGGTAGGAAGTCTTATGTATGTTGAAGTTTGTACGCGTTCAGATATTACATACATTGTTGGAGTGTTGGGCAGATATTTAAGTAACCCAGGAATGGATCATTGGAAAGCAGCAAAGAGGGTAATGAGATATTTAAAGAGAACTAGTGATTACATGCTCACATATAAGAGGTCAGATACTCCTAAGATCATGGGATATTCTGACTCTAATTTTGCAAGATGCCAAGATAGCATGAGATCCACTTCAGACTATGTTTTTCTGTTGGCCGACGTAGCTATCTCTTGGAGAAGTGCTAAACAGGCATTGATAGCTTCTTCCACCATGGTAGCAGAGTTTATAACATGTTATGATACATCTAATCATGAAATATGGATGAAAAATTTTATCACTAAGCTGCGTATTTTGGGAAGGGTTGAAAGACCACTGAAGTTATTTTGTGACAATAGATCAGCTGTATTGTATTCTAACAATAATAGGAGCTCGACAAAATCGAATCACATCGATATCAAGTTCCTTGTTGTGAAAGAAAGAGTACAAAGTGGACAGATTTCGATAGAACAATAGAACACATAAGTACAAACTCCATGATAGCAGATCCTTTTACAAAGGGGTTACCACCCAATATCTTTTATGAGCATACCACTCATATTGGTATTATTCAATTTGGTGAAATCTAGATCTAGTGGGAGTTTGTACTATATATGTCTTCTATATATGTTTGGTTATGTTGGTGAAATTATGTATTTAAAGATTTTCTGATCAGATATAAAGTTCAATGTTTACTTCACTACACTTTGTGTAAATTAAGTTAAAGTTTTGATTTCACTTTAGTTAAAGAGGACCAGTTGAAAATTGACATGAATAGAACATCTTGCATAATTTGTATGCCACATATTCATAATTGATCTATATCATTTGATTATATTGATGTGGGTGACCATTGATGGTTTAGTTGTGAAAGATACAATGAAGACTACATTGATCTTATCTGAGTCAGATGAAGGCCGGATGAGGTGTCGCTGGTGTTGACAGAGAAGAGACTGTGATGCTGCGGTCATGTGGGCTTTGGCGGACAGACTCCCACATGGCCTTAAAGGACTATTGAGCCTGAGCCGGTGGTACTAGCACTCTGCACACATCTAGACAAGCACACAGAATGTTAGAGACCAAGAACCAGGGAAAAAGTCCCCGGAGTAGGCCCTCCAACGTTCAAATCAGGTACTTTTTCCCAAGAAGAATAGTGTACGAAGGAAGAAGAAAAGTGTGCGAGTGCGCGTACCTGCGCAAGGGAGAGGACACCCCTTTTTATATGACTGTGTGTATCTTCTGAAGCTTGATCGATGTTAGAGAATGTCGGGTGTCAGGCCTTGTCGGGTGAGAGAGGACACGTGACATCCTCCTTAGGTCTAAAGGAAGGTTCCATTCATCGGTGACTGCTGACCATTGGAATATTCCCTGACACTAGGCATTTATTCTCTGACATGCGGTTGCGATTCTCTGACCTTATTATCTGGTAGCGCTTCATGTCCCGACCGGGAAGGAATAGGGCATGTCTCAGCCGGGAAGGAATAGGGTATCCTTGGTCATTCTGCTAAGTATTGAGGAATATACTGGCCAGAAGGGCGCAACCCGGGTCCCTTTCTCCTTGTTTCTATAATTCAGACCAGACTGAGAATGACAAGTCTGTTTATGTGAGTGAGCTGGAGGAAACTCGACTAGTGAAGACAAGTCAGGCTTTGCACTGATCATGCGTTAGGCGGCAAACCTGGTTTCCTGACTTGTGGACCCCGCCTGAGCTTTATACGCTAGATGAACCCAGGCGATCCTACCCCATATGTTGACTATCACGTCTCCTTGACTTCTGACTGTCACGTTCCCTTGACTTCTGACGACCAGCCCCTACCATTATGCACCATATCAGCTATGATGACAAAAGTTATGAGCTCATTAAAGTTAACATTTATAAATTTATACATATGACTCAGTGGGAGATCATTAAAATTTTGGGGTCATAATTGTAATTATAAATGTCTAATGTCATCAATTAAATAAGTTATAATTTAATGTGATCAAATTTATCATTAAAAAAATATGACTTAAGGGTTTAATTGTTATGAATATATTAATGTTAATACCATGTGTAATTTTTAATTTGTTGAGGGGTCAAATTATAAATATACAATCTTAGGCTTCTATAAATAAAGGTTATGGTCTCATTTTACAGATGATGTTTTTGATTTATTTCTTCATCGATAAAATTCTCTGGATATTAAAGAAAATCTATAAATCGAAGAACTTGTTCAGAATCAACTACATATTATAGATTCTGATATTTTTTCATAATTTTATCTATCTAATTTTTATTTTAAAATATTAAATAAAATATATAAAATTTACATTAAGATTTCTCAATCCATTTTTCTTTCTTATTACTTCGTGCTTCGAGGAAGGTCATATGCTCCTGTCATTGTTGGTGGCATAGGGCATGCATGCCAACATGTGAGCTGAGATAGATCGAGCACCTGCAGTCACTCCCCTCATCTCGCCACTAATGCAATGCTTGCTAGCTAGCTGTCGTCGTCACTCCTTAAGCTCCATATCTGACTCAAACATGGAGCTAGAAAGCATGCATGTGACAGCCCCGAGATTATAATGCGATGGCAAACTGTGGGACATATTTCCTAAAAACATAAGAATTCAAATTTCACTGGACGCGTTACTCTTTTGCACCGTTTGGGAAGAAGTAAGAGACAGAGAAAGAAGGATGAAAAATAAGAAGGAAAATTTAAAATCCTTCTTGAGCTATTAATAAGAACGAATGAAGTTTAACCTTCTTTAGTTTTTATTTTTAAAATGAAAGAATTTTTTATACTATAATTTAGGGTAAAAGGAAAGATAAGAAAAATTAAAATAAATTATGTTATTTCAATTTTATCTCTATTTTATTATATTAATTTTAAAAATTATTATTTTATGTATTTTTCATATTACGATGAAAAATACTAACACCGTCCGATACGCACCGACTTTGACATCAATCCCAAAGCAACTGACACAAATATTGACGGCGACTTCGATTTCAACAAGATGTATAAAATTCCGTAATGCACAAGTGTTTAAAAAAATAATTCTTTTATAATTTTATATATTTAATCTTTATTACCTTTACTTTCTTTATAATTATAATCATGTTCATCAACACTCCCCGAACAAAAAGAATCCGTGCTTTCTAATTACTAGTTGTCAAGCTAGATAACTGGATTACATTTAAAAATGCGAGATGTAATAAGTCTTCACACATGCTTTTACATTCCTAATAGCCGGCCAAGCAGAAAGCCGAAGTACAACCCCCCAACTGCCGAGAACTGCACGCAGATTTTACTTCGCTTGCCCAACTAAAGTACTTCACGACGCGTGTGCTGCTTTTGATGCACCAATTCGTGCACCTTTCTTCCCCAAGGTTAAAGCCCCCACTGTGTACGCCACTCAAGTCAAAAAGTGCATGCATCCACTCCCTCCCTCCCAAGGGTATCAGACTTTGGGGCCTTTGCTCATGGATAGGAATGATGCCCCGGCCGCCCAATTAATACGACCCTCGCTGCTGGTCAAACAGGCCAGGGTCGCAGGAGGAAGAAAGAAGACAAGCAGAGATCTAGATCAGCAAGCAATCGATGGCGTGGGTATCCCTGCTACTGTACTACTGCTCTGCCAACTCTGGATCAATTGCAATTAGAGCTAGCACTGCGTTCTTTGTCTCACCAAAGGACTCAGTGTCCATGCACCGTTCAGTGTTACAAAGGACTCGGATGAGAGATGAGTCTCACCAAATGCAGTGCTCTTACAGAAAAAAGACGAGTTTTCTTAATTGATCGGCCGGAGAGCAAGAATTGGAGAGTGGTGGTTCAGACATTTATGCGAACAGAGAAACTGTAAGAACCCGAAACAATAATAATAATAATAATATGGAATTGAAGATGACGAAGAAGTAGGAAAACTGGAAGCTTCAATTCTGCATCAGAATGGGGGAGGTTGCGGCGGGCGAGCCATGGGCGCCCAAATCACGTCCGACGCTGCGTGGCTCCTGTAGACCGAGAGGCCGGTCGGCTCAGAAGTCATTGCGGCCGAGACCCCGTCCGCCGGCCCTTGGTGGCGCCGCTGGGCGTGCAGCTGCTGCTCGCGCTCCTCCATGTCGCCTCTGCTGCCGTCGCCGGAGACCGACACGGAGACTGACGCATCGTCTCCCGCCGGGAGATGGTGGAAGGTCGGCTTGGTGAATGCGGCCGCTACTACTACCACTGTCCCCGCGGCCACCAGCGGCCCCGTCACGATTCCGCCCACCACCTGACCCTGCGGCCCTGCTAGAGAGATCGAGAGGCCCCCGCCCGTTCCGGCGGACGATAGCGCTGCCATCGCTGGCGGTAGGAACGTGGCCGAGATGGAGAGGATCTCGAAGCGGCCGCGGAAAGCGATCGTGGCGGCCGACACGGATCCGCTGAACTGGGGCTGGCGGAGGGTCACGTTGGCGACGGCGCCGGTGCCGGAGATGACGCAGACGCCGAGGTTGCGGCGGCGGGAGAAGGCGGCCAGCGAGTCGACGACGTCGTGTCCGGAGGGTATCTCGAGGACGTGAGGGCGCATGGCGGAGGACGGCTCCGCGTCGCGCGTGATGACCACGGGGATCTTAGGCTTGTTCTTGGAGCCCGGCGGCCTCCCCCGCGGCCTCTTGGCCACCTCGATCGTCGACCCCTCCGCCGCTGCCTGCTCCTTTGGCTCGTCGACCTTTATCCTCTTGGTCTCGCCGCTGCTCCTGCTGCTGTCTACTTCATCAGAAACACTCCTCTGCTGCAGCTGCTGCTGCTGCTGCTGCTGCTGCTGGAGGTGGTGGTGGAGATAGTGACGCTGAAAAGGTTCGTCCTTCATGCTGCCGGCGGCGAAGGTAGCGAAGAACATAGAACTGTGCAAGGAAAACACGGAAGAAAACTTCAAACAAAAAAAAAAACCTCTTTTTCTTCTTTCAGAGTGCAAGAAGAGGCCAGTCGAGAAGAGCGAAGGAGTTGAAATAAAGGAAGGAGGATAATCGATGAGATGGGAGAGTCGGAGTTGGTGAAGCTTCTCTATGCATCGAGCTTTCTGGCCGCCTACCCTTTTTGATGTGTGGACTGGTCGACAATTGTAGAAAGGATGGAGAGGAGAGAGAACTTCCCAGAAGAGAAAGAGAAAGGGATAAAGATGAGAACCTCTCCCTTTGTCTTCTACCGTTCAACTCAATCCTCGAAATTAATATTTTTAAGCGACCTATTTCAATATTTGACTGTATTTCAGATTTATCTTTTGTAGAAATTCTCTCATTAAAATACAAAAGCCATTTGAATCTGATATCCTTTCTCCTGTACCAGTAGTAATCTGGAAGGGAATATCTAATTAGATTCATAGACAGACAATAGAAACATGATTTTTCATTAAGGTGACAATCTAAAAAGATTGCTAAAATAACAAATCTATCTATGCATCACCAGCTTAGGATTACTCATGTATAGACTTTAGTAATCTATATTTGTTACGGAAAATCTGTTAAATCTATATTTGTTACTCAGGTATTGCCAAATGCTCTTACAGTTGCACTGTGTCGTGGTGGCTTGCTGTGGTCTTTTATTCTCGTGTATCCCTTAATTTATGAACGTCCATAAAGGATAATGCATGCTCTCATTGATGTAGTTTTGCATGAATTTATCACTGAGAAGGGAGAAAACAATGTGACTTAGTCATGAGATACAAATGGACCGATGGTAAACCATCCAAACTCGAGTTCAAATTTATTTGTTAAGATAATTGAGTCAAATAAAATCTAAAATGGAGTGGTGGTAAACGAGCCAACTCAAGTTTAAATTTATTTGTTAAAATCATCGAGTGAAATAAAGTTTAAAATGAACTAAATTATTAAAATAATTATTAAAATTTATTTATATAAAGGTGATACAGGAGAATCCGTATATTATTATTATTATTGATAATTTTTATCTTTTTGGTATTTAAGATATTAGTATTTTAGATAATTTTTTTTTTTACATTTTTATATTTTGAGTCTATTTAGGGATAATTGTGAGTTTTTTTCCTTCTTATTAGGATTCATTTTCTTTTTAGGATATATATATATATATATATATATATATATATATATATATATATATATATATATATATATTATGATTTATTTTCTTTTTTTGGTCTTAGGTTGAAGTTTATATAAATATATATTTAGTTGTTTGAGAAAATATTCCTTGGTTATTAAATAAATTTTTAAAAAAAAAAAAAATCTAGAAGACGGGTAGTTTTCTCTTCTTGTTTCTTCTCAATTAACCCTTCTCGTCAGCCCGTAGAATAATCGCTATGCTGCTCAGCATCAAAGGGTGTTACTATCAATAGGTGTAGGTCAATTCCCAACAAATGCGAAATGCGCACTGGTTGCCTTAACTCCTCCTTGCATGCATTATTATTGCTTAGCGAAGCTCCTTGTGATTTACTTCTCTTCTAGACGGTGAAGGCTACCCTGGAGGGGTTGCTGAGATGACAGTTTCATCTTTTATTACCAAAGTTTGGTTTAGTTTCTTTTTTATTTATGAGCTTGAGTTTGATTCGTTTAGATATTATCGAAATCTCAATTCAAACTTGTTTAATTGTTCAAAACTTTTACTTTTTAAGTTTATTTGGTTGATTATTGAGCTTGATAATACAAACTTATTTGTTAATTTTAAAAACTTCTTTATTTATTTAACATATTGATAAGAGTTTTATTGATGAACATAGTTTACGAATATTGTTCATGAACATTATCGATGAATTTTTTTACAAGCGTTAATGAATTAAACACATATGTGTTCAAACTTATTCGTTTAGTTTAATGAATTATTCAAAATTGTTGATTTAATTATTTTTATATGTATTGAATGCATATAAATTAACTCTTTCTAAGTCGAACATCAAATTTATTCATAAATGTTCGATTAATTTACGGTCCTAAATAGAGCTAAGTGCAATCGTGTCACCATAAAATCATTGAAATCAAATGTTTGATTAATTTACGGTCCTAAATAGAGCTAAGTGCAATCGCGTCACCATAAGATCATTGAATTCAATGGTTTGGTGAAACTTTTGTTTCATCTAAGACGGTGTGAAGCCGTCTGAGAGTAAGTCTATGAGTTTTGGAAAATCTTCATGACATGTGACATGGAGAAAAATGATCTTGCATTTAAAGTTTGACAATTGTGTCAAGATCTAATATAATTTCTAATAAGCAATAAATGGTGTCAGGCACAAGGGAAACTCCACGCCCTCAAATGGAGTGTGAAAATTAACTACCTGAATGGATATGTGTCGAAGTACACATATACATCGAAGCTTCCCTCAGACAAGGCCAAATCATTGAAAGAAATTCCTGTCCAATAATCAATTTTTCTTCGTCCTCTTCTGCCAAGTTCAGCTGCAAGTTGGTGGAATTAGATGACTGAATAATCAACCTCCAGGACTTGGTAGATGGCGATGGGTAGCTTGTGAGGAAGCTAGTTAGCATCTCGTAATTTATCAAAAACACATGTAGATATTTAAATTTATCAAAAGATATATATTATTTTGATATTTATCAAAGAAAGTACATTTTTAAATGCATTTTCTATTTTACTCTCCTGACAATTAGACTTTTTCTATTATTTTTCTTTTCTCCATTATTTTTCTCTCTCTCCTCTTTTTTTATCAGCATGCAGAACATATGAATAACATTTGTCAATTTTTTAATAACATTTTAATACATTTGAAGAAGCAAAAATAAACAATGAATAGTATATTGAACTCCTTGCAATTTCAGAAATTCACTGGAACTAAAATGAGTATAATCGGAGCTCTCTAGGTCGATCAGTGAGTTTCGGTCAAAACCCACTGATGGACCTAGAGAGCTCTGATTGCATCCATTTCAGTTTCTATGGATTTCTAAAATTGCAAGGAATTCAAATATGGTGTCCATTATTTATTTTGGCTTTTAATATATGTTAATATGCAAAATGAAAGAATTGTCAAAACGCCTACATTGGACTTGATATGAAATCATATCAGGCTTAACATGAGTTTTTTTGCCGATTATTTGATTTGATATATTAACATCTATGAAAAAGGTGAAATAAATAATGAACATCATATTTGAACTCCTTGCAATTTTAGAAATCCATAGAAACTGAAATGAGTGCAATCGGAGCTCTCTAGGTCCATCAATAGGTTTCGGTCAAAACCCACTGATGGACTTAGAGAGCTCCGATCGCACCCATTTCAATTCCTATCGATTTCTGATGTTGCAAGGAGTTCAAATATGATGCTCATTATTTATTTGTCCTTTCATAGAGTTAATATATAAAATCAAAGAATCGGCAAAAAAAAATTCATGTTGGGCCTGATATGGAATCATATCGAGCCCAACATGGGCCTGATATGAAATCATATCATACCCAACTTTCATCAACGTTGGAGCTCTGTTTTTGAGGTTCTATCTTTTGCACAACTTTTATAAAACCATGTAAAACTCTTAAAATGAAATGCACATTATCTTGCAGGCAGGTGCATTGGGAACTACTGTAAAGGAATCACAAAATAAAATCATTAAGCTGCAGTATTTGGTAGAAGCACTCAGGTACTTGTCACGTTACCTTAATAATGATATGAAAAATTTTATTAAATACAAAAGGCACTATAAACCCTGAATTGAAAAACATAAATTTTCATTTCTAGAATTCAACATTTAACCTTGTCTAATTGCTGGTATACCTTACATCGTAGTCATTTGTAAGGTTGTAATCTTGATAGATTATAAATAAGTTAACAAAATATGAATATTTACGAATATTGATAAATTTCTAAGATGGCTTGAATTAAGTAGAGTTGAAGGTTTTAGGGGCAAAGAAGTGTTGGTTGCTACTCGGAAAATCTAATGGTTCCACTATACAAAAATTTTGTACAAAGGTCTGAACCTTTTCCTAACTACCATGTGTTCTTTTAAATTAAACTTGGATCACCTGCGGAACTTAACACGTTTGATCCAAAGTTTAATCTATTTGTTCTTTTAGGTTTAGAGTCGGATCTCCTGCGGAACTTAACACGTTCGATCCAAATCACTTAGGTTATTAATTTCATTAAATATTAATTTCCAAAATTGGCTTCCAGTACTGACGTGACGAGGCACATGACCTTCTTGGATATGGGAACAACCACCACCGACTAGACAATGCCTTTTAAGGAAAGTTAATATTTAATTTCCTTAAATAACTTTAGGTCAACCAAAAAGAACAATCAAATCACAAGGAAAAGAAAAAAAATAAAAGAACACAACATCGAAAACAAATTCGAAATACTAGAATCGCATGCCTCTTGTATTTGGTATTATTTCCAAAAATAACTAGTATGATGCGGAAAGGAAAAATACTAGTTATACCTTTTAGAAAGACCTCTTGATCTTCTACCGTATTCCTCTTCTAACCTCGGACGTTGTGTGGGCAACGATCTTCCAAGATGAGAACCACCAAGCACCTTCTTCTTCCTTACAAGTTTCGGCCATCAAAACTTCTCTTAGGATGAAGAGGTTCGGCCACCACCATCATGCTCCAAGGGATGCTAGAAACAAAGCTTTCTTTCTCTCCTTCTTCTTCTTCTTCTCCAAACTTGATCCGGCCACCATATGAATCTCCACAAGAAGGATGAGGTTCAGCCATCAAAGAGAAGAAAGGAGGAGAGGATGGCCGGCCACACCAAGGAAGAAAAAGAGGGAGAAAATAAAATAGAGTTGTTCACAATGAAGCCTTCTCTACCCTCTCTTTTATAATCCTTGGTCTTGGAAAATAAGGAAAATTTAATAAAAACTTCCTTAATTCTTTTGCCATTGAAAAGGAAAATTTATTTAATTAAAAAATAATTTGTCTTTTCAATTTACAATGGTCGGCCACACCATAAAATCTCCAAGCAAATAAAATTTTAAACATAAATTAAAACTTCCTTATTTGCTTTCGGAAATTTATAAAAAATTTCTCCAATAATTTTTCCCTTCATGATTGGTTAATAAAAAGGAAATTTTATAAATTAAAATCTTTCTTTTAACATGTGGATAAAAAGAAAGTTATCTCTAAAAATTAAAATCTCTTTTAATCTACAAATAAGGAAAGATATCAAATCTTTTCTTAATCTTTTGTAGAAACTAATAAAAGAGAATTTTTAATTTTTAAACTTTCTTTTAAATAATAAACATGATTAAAAGGAAAATTTTTACCAAAATTAAAATCAACCTTTTAATCTACAAATAAGGAAAGAGATTTAGCTCTTCTCTTAATCTTTTGTAGAATCTTATAAAAGGAAATTTTTAAATTTTTAAACTCTCTTTTAAATCATGTTATCCACATAAGGAAAATTTTAAAAATAAAAATCCTTTTTATTTTAATTTGGGCCAGCCACACCAAGCTTGAACCCAAGCTAGGGCCGGCCACCTTGAAGCACCCATGAACCAAACTTTGGTCGGCCCTAGCTTGGTCTCCAAGCTAGCTTGGCCGGCCCCTATGGGATGGGTAAGTAGCTGGGTATAGTACTCTATAATTAAGAGGCTACGATAGGGACCGAGAGGAGGAATTGGTTTTGGTCTCCCGATAAAATTAAGCATCCCGTGTTCGCTCGAACACACAACTTAATTTTATCAATAATAATTCATTCCACTAGAGAACTATTATTGAACTACCGCACCAATCCCAAATTACATTTTGGGCTCCTTCTTATTATGAGTGTGTTAGTCTCCCTGTGTTTAAGATAACAAATGTCCACTAATTAAGTAAGTTACTGACAACTCACTTAATTAATATCTAGCTCCAAGAGTAGTACCACTCAACTTCATCGTCATGTCAGACTAAGTCCACCTGCAGGGTTTAACATGACAATTCTTATGAGCTCCTCTTGGGGACATTCTCAACCTAGATCACTAGGACACAGTTTCCTTCTATAATCAACAACACACACTATAAGTGATATCATTTCCCAACTTATTGGGCTTATTGATTTATAGAACTAAATCTCACCCATTGATAAATTAAAGAAATAAATATCAAATATATGTACTTGTTATTATATTAGGATTAAGAGCACACGCTTCCATAATAACTGATGTCTTTGTTCCTTCATAAAGTCAGTATAAAAGGAACGACCTCAAATGGTCCTACTCAATACACTCTAAGTGTACTAGTGTAATTATATAGTTAAAATAAACTAATACCTAATTACACTACGACCTTCCAATGGTTTGTTCCTTTCCATCTTGATCGTGAGCTACTGTTTATAATTTATAAGGAACCGATAACATGATCTTCTGTGTGTGACACCACACACCATGTTATCTACAATATAAATTAATTGAGCAACTACATTTATCGTAAATGTAGACATTTGACCAATGTGATTCTTATTTCTAGATAAATGTTTATACCAAAAGCTAGGCTTTTAGTATACATCCTAACAATCTTCCACTTATACTAAAAGACTAAGCTGTCATATCTGCTACCATACATCTGATTCCCAACTCTTCAACATGTCCATCAAAAGCTCTTGCCTTAAGGACCTTAGTGAAAAGATCTATAGGTCATCATCTAATGTAATCTAGGCAGCAACAACTTCTCCTCGTTTATACGATTTCTCGTATTGGGTGGTACTTGCGCTCTATTGTGTTTACCTGCCTTATAGACTTATGGTTTCTTCGAGTTTGTTACTGCACCAATATCATTACAATAAATTGTAATAATCGTTGGACAAACCAGAAATCATATCTATGTCTATCTTGAGGTTATTGAGTCATTCATCTTTTATGGCTACCTCAGAGGCTTGCCATATACTAATCTTCTATGGTAGAGTCCAGAAAAACACCTATGTTTATCACTCTTCCATAGTTATGACTTTACCTCCTAAAGTAAACACAAAACCCCGAGGTTGACTTACTATTGTCCCTTTCCGATTGGATGTTAAAATCCATGCAACCCACAGGGAACAAATTATCTACCTTATAAGCTAGCATATAATCTCTAGTGCCTCTAAGGTACTTCAATATATGCTTTACCGCAGATCAATGTCCTTGTCCAGAGTTGTTTTGATATCTACTAACTATGCCCATGACAAAATAGATATCCAGTCTCGTACACAGCATTGCATATATTAGGCTTCCCACAGCCGAAGCATAAGGAACTGCCTTCATGTCCTTTATCTCCTTTGATGTCTACGGAGACATAAAGTTACTCCATGCTAAAAAGGTAAAAAACCTTTCTTGGAGTTTTGCATGCTTAAAACGAGCAAGGATTTTTTTTTTCGATATATGAAGCTTGGGATAATTAAAATATTCTTTTCTTGCGATCCCTTATTACTTTGATCCCAAGAATATATTCATTCTCCCAAGTCCTTCATATCGAATTGTTTGGACAACCATATCCTTACTTCTAACAACATTTTGATATTGTTTCCAACTACCAAAAATGTTATCTACGTATAGTACAAGAAATATCACCACGTTTCCATCACACCTTTTGTATACACAAGACTTATCCTGTTACTAAATAAATCCATAGGTCTGGATTCTTTTGATAAATCAGATGTTCCAAGACCTTGAAGCTTCGCCTCAGTCCATAGACTGATTGAGCTTGCACACAAACTGTTCTTTGCCCTTTGCAATGAACCCTTCTGGTTGCTTTGTATGGATGCTTTCTTCAAGACTTCCATTAAGGAATGCTGTCTTGACATCCACTTGCTAAATAGATAAAAGAATCCGGATAGACTTAAGCATGACTACCAGTGAAAAAGTTTCCTTTTTCATCAAGCCTTGCTTTGAAAGTTTCCACCTTCCCATCTATCCATCTTTTCCTATTGTAGACATATTTTCACCCAATGGCTTTTACACCATCTGGTGGTTCTACGAGCTTCCAGATTAGATTAGAATACATATATTCTAATTATGTATTCATTACTCTTTGCCAAGATGCTGCATCTTTATTTTGGAGTGTTTCATCATATTTTCGGGATCAGACTCATGTTCATTTGGGATCAAGTCCAAAAACTCTCCCAAAACATGAATCCTTTTGGTTGTTTGACAACCCTCCCACTACGATGATGTACTGTCTATAATTGTGTATCAATTGTGATACGTGTTGCAGTTTCTTGTGATATTTTATCTTGTACAGTTGGTACTAGATTAGACATGTCCTTTATAATTTCTTTAAGAATAAATTTACTTATGGGCTTGTGGTTTATTACATAGTCCTTTTCTAAAAATCGATCATTGATGCTAACAATGACCTTCTGATTTTTAAGACTATAAACCTACTTTCATTTCTCTGGGATAACTTACAAACAAGTGAATTCCTGTCCAACTTATCATTGTCTCTCTTCAGCATATGTGCTGGACTACCCGAATCCAAATATGCTTCAAAATAGGCTTATGCCTATTTAGCAATTCTATATGATTAGAGAGTTCTGACTTTGGAAGGTACTATGTTCACTTCCGTTTCCAGAGTATATCCTTAAAATGAATTTAGTAATTTTCCAAATAACTCATCATCAATCTACTTATTTCCATAAGAGTCCTATACCTTCCTTTTTCTACACCATTCTGTAGGGGTGTACCAGGTGCAGTTAGTTGGGATTGAATCCCTACTTTTGATAAGTGACTCCTAAATTCTCCCAAGAGGTACTTGCCACTACGATCTCACCGTAGTGTCTTGATACTTTTACTTTGACGTTTCTCCGCATCAGCCTTGTACTCTTTGAACTAATCAAAGCACTTAGTCTTGCGGTACATTAAGTAAATGTATTTGTATCTTGAATAGTTGTTTATAAAATAGATGAAATATTCGATACTACCTCTTGTCTGGATAGTCATAAGATCACACAAATCAGAATGAAACAATTCCATCATATCTTTGGCTCCATACCCCTTAGACTTAAAAGCTTCTTGGTTATTTTTCCTTCCAAGTAAGACTCGCAGGTTGGAAAAATTTCCTTTACTAATGAACCCAAAAGTTCATCAGCTACCAATGAATCCTACTCAAGTTAATATAACCTAGCTTTAGATGCCAAAGATATAAATGGTTCATTTCCGAAGGTTGCTTTCTCTTAAAATTAGAAGATGTGTTACTAATTTCCATTTGTTGCATCGTGGGAGTTATTGGATTTATAAATTGCCAACCAACGTACCAGAATAGATATTCTTCCTATTTTCTCGATAACAACTTTGTTATCAAAATAGACACAATATTTATTCTTTAGAAACTAAAATAAATTTCTTTCTAAACTTGGTACTTAAAAGCAATTTCTTAAAATCCATGTTTTATTCCTATCAAAGGATAAACATCTTCCACTACAACAGCTGCTACTTTTACAGCAATGCCCGTGTGAACGGTGATTTATTTTCATTTAGTTGTCAGGTTTCCTGGAACTCTGCAATGAATTATGGACATGATTAATGGCATCTGTCTCTACACTCCAGGTTCTGGTAGATAATACCACTAAACATGTTTCAACTAATGAATTAAATACACCTATATTGTTCTTAGTTCTAAGAAGACAGTCTACCTTAATGTCCAAGTCCTGTTTCCAATCATTACAATTGGGACTACTAAGTCTTTTCTATAGTATAACAACTAGGGAATTGACAAACATTTTAAATCCTAAGAATCATAAAAATATTTGGTCAAGATCAATTCCTTAAATCCCCATGAATTTTGTATGCCACGATAGTGTGGACGTATACAAAAACAAAGAGGAGATTTTATCCATTAATTTTATTATCTCGTCAACTTTACTTTATGACGAATAAAATTAATTGTTGATCTGTCTTTGATCAAATATTTGGTCAAAACTTTTGAATTTAAAATAACATTGATTCCTCAAAAAATATTATTTAAATTCACCAACACCTCAAACACCGTGAATTTTGCATGCCACGATAGTGTGGACGTATACAAAATTTAAACATTTATAAGAGGAGGGGTTTACCCATTAATTATCTTGTCAATAAATCTTTATGACAAATAAAATTACCTCAAACACCGTGAATTTTGTATGCTACGATAGTGTGGACGTATACAAAATCAAACATTTGTAAGAGGGGTTTTTAATTTTATTATCTTGTCAACTTATTTATTTGACAAATCAATAGTTGGTTTTCTTCGGTCACACAAATAATAGCAGTGACTCCGATGGGGAGGATACTAGTAGACGTGCCTAAGTGTATACCATTACTTGACACTAAGTCCGTTAATAAGATTGTGTCCCTTCCGATGGGGAAGATCACACGCTCTTAATTAACTTCCTATAGTCATCCAAAATGGCAGTTTAAGCTAGTGATCCGCAAACAAGCTCATCCGATATGGAGGAAGGCACTCGGAGCCAACGCACAAGCTTGTTGCATTACTTATAAACCAGTAATGGAGATCGTAGAATTTATTTAAAAATAAATCCCTCTCCCACTTAGTTATTTAAAGTGAGAAATTTTGACTATGCTAGCCTACTTAGCATGCATACTAACAAGCACACACAACACAGCATAAAAAGCAATAAAGAGAAAAACTAATTTTCAACTATTATGGCTTTTATCTATTGTTGTCCTCCGTGTGTCGCCAACCCTAGCTGCTGCCATCTTTAGCCACCGCCACCGGGTCTAGTTGTCGCATCCATCTTGCTCCTTGTTCCGCTGCGCCTTTGATCCTCAAAAGGTTCCACGACTTGCAAGATTCGATCTGCGACATAAATAGAATTTTACATTTTTCGATCCTATATTCCTCGAAGGAATGTACATGTAAACTAGATCGAACATAAAATAAAATTTACATCCATCGATCCTATATTCCATAAAAGGAATGTACATGTAACTAGATCAAAAAAAAAAAAATCCTAATAAAACTAAATACACCTCCTGCTGTATTTTATAATACAATCATGCACACACAATAAAATACCCTTGACATGTCCAAGGGTCCAATCACACACATAATAACTATAAGTCATAATAGTTGGATCCTGCATCCACAAAGTTAGCACATCCTACTATTAACCTGCCTAAATTATGTATGACATGTGCATAATTAAACTAATACCAAATACACAGAGGCAAAACCCTAGCTCTGATACCAATTGTTAGTTGCTACTCGGAAAACCTAATGGTTCCACTGTACAAAAATTTTGTACAAAGGTTTGAACCTTTTCCTAGATACCATGTGTTCTTTTAAATTAAACTTGGATCGCCTGCGAAACTTAACACGTTTGGTCCAAAGTTTAATCTATTTGTTCTTTTAGGTTTAGACTCGGATCTCCTGCGGAACTTAACACGTTCGATCCAAATCACCTAGGTTATTAATTTCATTAAATATTAATTTCCAAAATTGGCTTCCAGTACTGACGTGCCGAGGCACATGACCTTCTTGGATATGGGAACAACCACCACCGACTAGACAAAGCCTTTTAAGGAAAGTTAATATTTAATTTCCTTAAATAACTTTAGGTCAACCGAAAAGAACAATCAAATCACAAGGAAAAGAAAAAAAAAATAAAAGAACACAACATCGAAAATAAATTCGAAATACTAGAATCGCATGCCTCTTGTATTTGGTATTATTTCCAAAAATAACTAGTATGATGCGGAAAGGAAAAATACTAGTTATACATTTTAGAAAGACCTCTTGATCTTCTACCGTATTCCTCTTCTAACCTCGGACGTTGTGTGGGCAACGATCTTCCAAGATGAGAACCACTAAGCACCTTCTTCTTCCTTACAAGTTTCGGCCATCAAAACTTCTCTTAGGATGAAGAGGTTCGGCCACCACAATCATGCTCCAAGGGATGCTAGAAACAAAGCTTTCTTTCTCTCCTTCTTCTTCTTCTTCTCCAAACTTGATCCGGCCACCATATGAATATCCACAAGAAGGATGAGGTTCGGCCATCAAAGAGAAGAGAGGAGGAGAGGATGGCCGACCACACCAAGGAAGAAAAAGAGGGAGAAAATAGAATAGAGTTGTTTACAATGAAGTCTTCTCTACCTCCTTTTTTATAATCCTTGGTCTTGGCAAATAAGGAAAATTTAATAAAAACTTTCTTAATTCTTTTGCCATTGAAAAGGAAAATTTATTTAATTAAAAAACAATTTTTCTTTTCAATTTACAATGGCTGGCCACACCATAAAATCTCCAAGCAAATAAAATTTTAAACATAAATTAAAACTTCCTTATTTGCTTCCGAAAATTTATAAAAAATTTCTCCAATAATTTTTCCCTTCATGATTGGTTAATAAAAAGGAAATTTTATAAATTAAAATCTTTCTTTTAACATGTGGATAAAAAGAAAGTTATCTCTAAAAATTAAAATCTCTTTTAATCTACAAATAAGGAAATATGTCAAATCTTTTCTTAATCTTTTGTAGAAAATAATAAAAGAGAATTTTTAATTTTTAAACTTTATTTTAAATAATAAACATGATTAAAAGGAAAGTTTTTACCAAAATTAAAATCAACCTTTTAATCTACAAATAAGGAAAGAGATTTAGCTCTTCTCTTAATCTTTTGTAGAATCTTATAAAAGGAAATTTTTAAATTTTTAAACTCTCTTTTAAATCATGTTATCCACATAAGAAAAATTTAAAAAATAAAAATCCTTTTTATTTTAATTTGGGCCGGCCACACCAAGCTAGCTTGGTCGGCCCCTATGGGATGGGTAAGAAGGTGGGTATAGGTGGGTATAGTACTATATAATTAAGAGGTTACGATAGGGACCGAGAGGAGGAATTGGTTTTGGTCTCCCGATAAAATTAAGCATCCCGTGTTCGCCCCGAACACACAACTTAATTTTATCAATAATAATTCATTCCACTAGAGAACTATTATTGAACTACCGCACCAATCCCAAATTACATTTTGGGCTCCTTCTTATTATGAGTGTGTTAGTCTCCCTGTGTTTAAGATAACAAATGTCCACTAATTAAGTAAGTTACTGACAACTCACTTAATTAATATCTAGCTCCAAGAGTAGTACCACTCAACTTCATCGTCATGTCGGACTAAGTCCACCTGCAGGGTTTAACATGACAATCCTTATGAGCTCCTCTTGGGGGCATTCTCAACCTAGATCACTAGGACACAGTTTCCTTCTATAATCAACAACACACACTATAAGTGATATCATTTCCCAACTTATCGGGCTTATTGATTTATCGAACTAAATCTCACCCATTGATAAATTAAAGAAATAAATATCAAATATATGTACTTGTTATTATATTAGGATTAAGAGCACACACTTCCATAATAACTGAGGTTTTTGTGTCCTTCATAAAGTCAGTATAAAAGGAACGACCTCAAATGGTCCTACTCAATACACTCTAAGTGTACTAGTGTAATTATATAGTTAAGATAAACTAATACCTAATTACACTACGACCTTCCAATGGTTTGTTCCTTTCTATCTTGATCGTGAGCTACTGTTTATAATTTATAAGGAACCGATAACATGATCTTCTGTGTGTGACACCACACACCATGTTATTTACAATATAAATTAATTGAGCAACTACATTTATCATAAATGTAGACATTTGATCAATGTGATTCTTATTTCTAAATAAATGTTTATACCAAAAGCTAGGCTTTTAGTATACATCCTAACAAGAAGATCAAAGAAATCTCTTCTTAGAATAATTAATATGATTTAAATAGTCTGAGGATTACTAGTGGTTGAGAATATACAATTCAGTGATGAGATAAGATTCATTTAGTCATATCCAAATAACTCACAAATAGAGATCCAGCAGTAAGAGATGGCCTAGTTAAAGATCAAGGTGTTTTGCACTAATGTACCATAACTTGGCTTTCCATGCATTAGATAAGTTTTTATTTGCTTGCTTGTCAATTGTTAGATTTAAATTCAAAGTTTAAACCCCCCCCCCCCCTTTTTTATATCAAACCCCCCAAAAATAGGAATAAAACACAATCCTATATTGCATCCTACCGTTGTTTCCTCGAGGTTCGATCTTGGGCTCGTTATTACAACGTTAATGTGTCGTTAAGGGGTTCAGTGGAAAATACATTTGTTAATTTGATTTACGAGTGTGGCAGACATCGCTTATCAAATGTTGGCGCTGTTGCCGGGGAAACATTGTAGTAACTTTAGGATTGTTCTTTATTTTGGAAAACTTTAAAAAAAATTGTTGTTTAATTGCTTTCATGATTAGATATCCATGTGTTTGATTTTATTTGTTCCTGAGTCTTCTGATTTTATTTGCTAGTGTTTCAGTGTAAGACAGGAAATTCTTTTTACCATGGATCCATATTATCCGTATTTTGGAGATTGGAGTCAGAGTTATTATGATCAGCCTTAGACTGGGATTTATGCGCCTGAATATCAGTATGAGGATGTACAAGAAAAATTTACAGAGTCAATTTGGAAATGCAATGAAGTTATGCATCAAATGAGAGAGCATCAAGAGCAACAATTTGCAAGGATATAAAATATTCAGAGTCAATTGGATCAAATTGCATCATCCATCAATCAGTTGCAAACAAAAAGCGCCAGTGAAGAGATGGATTGTGGAGCTCTTGTCAGGCCTGACACTGTATCTATTTCTTCACAAGAATTTTCTAGTTTAATTTGTGATGATGATGTAGTTGTTCAAATTTCTGATTCTACTAACGATGTTGCTCTAGATGTTGTGAATGATGCAGGTATTGTTTTTGAAGATGATTTAAGTGTAGGGGAATGCTTACTGGAAGCATTACCTCAAGAATCACCAAGGATAGAGGATGTAAGTGTAGGGACTTATGCTATGGAGCCAAGCACCCAAGAATCACTACATGAAGTTGTACGTTCACCAGAACAAGAGCTTGAGCCATTGTTTGATGAAAAGGAGGTAACCATCACCACTTCAGGTACCTCTCAAGATGACAAGGTGAGTATTTTTTGTGATACATTAGAGAATTTCATAGAGGTACCATTTATTGATTTTATTAGATGTGATGCATTTCTTGATATATGTTTTACCCACACTAATATTCTCCTATTTTCTTTTAATCCCACATGTGTGTGGGAGGTGTTTTCTTTTATTGATTGTGTAGGAGAACATAAGCTTCCGGAGTGGGTGCTTAAACTGAACCGCCTCAGACCTCCAGAAAGAATTTTGAAAGGAAAAATGAGTAATAAAAAGAATTTGAGTGGAACTTTGATTGCTCCACTACCAGGGTGGATTCTTTTGCTTAACCTTCTTCAACCACCGGGAATGAAAGGGGAGTTGGTTCCAATTTCGCTTCCTTTTGCGTTTTAATTCATGCTTTGCTAATAAATTCTTGCTTTATACGTGTCTTTAGTTTAATACTTTTCATTTTCATTTTAGTTTCATACTTTGCATTTGCACTTTGTTTATACATTTTGTAATTTTATTTTCATACTTTGCATTTAGTTGAGTATACATAGCATGTCATTTGAATAAAATTCTCCATGAATTGTTTAATAATATTTTTAAGATGGTAAAAGCTTCTTAAATTTGATCATCAATTTTAGGTCATTGTACATGATTGGATGCTTTTCTTACATGATATTAGTTAAAATGATGGTGGATTCCAATTTGATCAATTGGGCTTGATTGCATATAAAAATTCCTAGAGAGGGCCACCTTAAGCCTAAACACTATTATTCTCTCTTGTGTGGCATGCGCTCATAGCAAATTAAACTCTAGAACTTTCTTTGCTTCTTTTCAAAGTCACAATAGCATATGTATGCATGGAAAAGAAGGATATTTGTCATTCTTGTTCCATCATAAATTCTAATTTCTTTCCCCACAATTTTCTTAAAAACTCCTCATCTAGCATTTTGACCCTTGATCACTTTGCTTTGTCTTCATTCTATTGGGAGTGTTGGTTGAATTCTTGATGAGTTAGATTGTGCAAGATGACAAAGTTTTAAGTGTGGGGGAGATGTATAGAGCTTTTGAATGCTTGGATTCATTTGTTAATGGATGAGATTCAAATTCAAGCCAAAGATGAAGTTTTGGGAAGATGTAATGGAGTTAAATGCTTAAGGTTTTTAAAGTTGGGATGCTACTGTTCTAGAAAAATAAATGCTGAAAATGTTGCCATGAATGAAGTGCTCCTAAGATTATATGCTAAATGTATTCATTTCATTAGTTTTATCATGTCAAAAGCAAGCTACAATTGTTTTGGATTTTGAGACATGATACTATGTTGATACATTCAAAACTCTAGGAGAAACATGCTAGAAGAGTAAAGAGATGGAAGTTGTAAATAGATTAGTGCAATTTTTCAGAACTTAAGTTGAAATCATTACAATTCTGCAGTGCTGGAACTTAGTCAAGGAGGTTCAAATGTGTTTCTACAGCAAGTGTGACCTGGGATGTGAAGGATGGTTGAACCAGACCTCTAAGTTCATCTGATGGAGCTTTATCTGTTTGAATCTATTCAGAACTAGACTTGCTGTTGCTTTGAGCTGAAAATGGAACTTTTGTTTTACCTTGAACTGCTGCAGAAATTTATTCTATTAGATTTAGTGATCCTTCAATTTTAAGTTTTGTTAATTGTCATAAAGAGAAGGAAATTGTTAAAAGTATAAAGATCTGCAGAAGTTTAAAAGTGCATTGGTTCAAAGATTTGAATTCTGATTTCAGAAAATACTTTGGTTATTTAAAGGCTAAATGAAGTCTTTTCTTGTGTACAATTCTTTGTCAAATTGCTGGATATGTATTGAACTTAAAAAAATTGGAATTGAACAGAAATGAATGTCACTTTGGAATGCTAATGAAGTTACTGGAAGTATTTGATAAACATTTGAGTAGTTGGAAGTGAATCTGAACAATGTAGAAATCTACAGAATTGAAGTGCATGTTGTATCAGTTTTGTACCAAATTCAGAATGCAATATTCAAAGTGAAGGAAGCTTAGTCAGAATTTAAGAAGAAGTTGGAAACAAATGGTATGTACCTGTCATGCCATTTGCAAGATAAGAAAAGAGGAATCCAGAAACTTTATCTGGACAGCAGAATTCAGCATTGGAGTATAGCATTGTTTACAATTGTATCAAAGAGTGCAACTCTTTCATTATCAGCCTTCGAAACCCTTGGGAATGAAGTGAAGTTCTTGTATTTCCTGCAGTAATTGTTGTTTATTTTTCTTCCATACTCTACAAACCTGCTGGACAGGATTGTGACAGCATCAAATTGTTGAATTCTGAAAAGCTGTACAACTACAACATGCTGTGTACTTAATTGTATTGTGATTTCTGACCATAAATAGTTGGGATTCAATCTCCTGTTATTTCAGTGTTAAATAAAACCCTTTACAAAGCTTAACTCTTCATGGTTCAAAGTAAATTCAAAAATCGAAGCTCTGAATTTGGGAAATAGTTTTGGAATTCCAGGAGATGAGTTTTTGTGGAAAGGTTTATATTCTGAATGTAGTATATAAAAATGATGAATTCTGAAATACCTATGTGGCAACTTGAGTACCAATGAAGAAGAAACAGTAGCACAAAGGTTGAGGAAACAAGTGACAGTAACTCCAGTGAATCCAGAATCTGAAAGCTTCAAATCTGTGTTAGGCTGAAAGGCTGAAAACTGCATAATGAACACAATGATTTAGAACAGAATTCAGATTAAAAAGTAGTTCAAGTTGTACCAAACTTTTATCAGGAATTGCATTAGAGAGGAATTATGTGAATTCTGTAATTGGTTGGAATAGCAAGTCTTCAAGGTCTCGTTCAGTGGCAATTTTATTTGTTGATTCTGACCAATCTGAAAATTCAGAATTATGTGCATTTCTGAAAACGGCTGAGAGCTTTCAAGTGCACTTAAAATGCAACCCTTTAACAATGAAAATCAAGTGATGAGGAAATGAAATGTAAGATAGAAGTTTCTGCAGAAATGCAGAATGCAAAATGCAGCATTACAGAAGTTTCAGGAGCTCTAGAATTCACAGTAATAAATTGGATTCATTTACTTCCATGCCTTCTACAATTTAAATGAAATTAAAAGGATGCAGCAACATGTGTGTCAATACTGCATCTTAGATTGAATGCAGGAAGAAAATCTGCAGGAATATAAGTGCTGTAAATTTAGAAACTAATCAATGAAACATTTTGATAAGTTCTGGATTTTTGATAGAATCAGAATTCAAGCTAGATTGCAGAAGACAAGTTGCATGTCTGAATTTTTAGTTGCTAGATTTTGCAGGAGACAAGTTGCTGTTAACAGATGTGGGTATTCTGATATGCCTTATTAGATTGCAGTGCAGCATTGTTGAGGTTCTATGTCCATACATATTAATTCAATTGTTGAACTGAGTGAGATACAAATCTGTTTTTAGAAGTAATAGAGTAACAATTCAGCAGTTAAAGATGTTATCATTTGGGCATTCCAGGAATTAAAGAGTAGTTGAATCAGTTTTAGTGTCTACTCTATTTTCAATTGTTTAACTGCATATAAAAAAAATTCTGAGTTCAGAGAATCAATTGAGTTGGTTATGTGTATGACAGTGAATTAAGAAATTCAAGTGCAGAAGTTGAAAAGTTGATTAACTCACCTTAAGCAGGGGCTCAATATTGTAGTGCCGAAATCATTAGCTTCAACTCAGCGACTTTAATGCTGAGGGAATTTTAAGAGAGCTATGTTCTGCACCTCTTAAGCAAAGCTATTGGAATTGGAAGAAATCTGTAACTGCAGAAAAACATAAATAGTGAAAGAAAATCCCAATGGAAAGTCATATTAACGGATTATAAATATGGGAATTGTTTTCCACCGTGAACTTTGTATCAACCTAGCCTATTGAGTAACAACCTCTTGCTGAAACTCCTTAATTACTGAAGAATTGTAGTAGAATTTTTTATTACTCATTGTTGGTTAGTGTTTTTCTAAAACCGATTTCTCTATGCTTCAAAACTTGAAAGCCATTAAGTGGTAACTGAATTTGTTAAGAAGTTGAATGGTGAATTGGATTTTAGTTGTGAGTGCCAATTTTAGTTTGCAGATTTATAATTATTGAGAGGTCTAAATGAAGCTTTTGATCCCTTGTGAAAGACATCTGATGTTCTCTTCAAGATTGAAGCCATCTTGGAGTCTTCGCAGCTACTATTGGTAGAGTTGCTGAATTTAAGTCAGTTGCTAGAATGTTGCAAATTGATAGAATTTTGGCACACTGCAGCTGTTCTCTAGTAAACTGGAATTTCAGGATTTAATAATGATCAAAACACTAGGAGACATATGATGGGAGAAGGTTTTGAAAATGATGAATTCTGAGCATTTTGTTGGTGTTGCTGCCCCTGAATTTCTGAAACTGATTGAATATGAAAACAAAATTGCAGAAAGGAAATGAAGATTGTAACGAGAGAAGAAAAGGAAATGCTGAAATCTGCTTTGTGCTGAGTGGAATGCAGATTTAAGCCATTCATTCATGGAAAAAATTAAATCCATCTGTTGTTTTAGTGTTGATAGATGTTGAACTTGCTTCACCAGAAATTATTTGATTTTAGGCTAAAAGTTGAATACAAATCAGAGGTGCAAACCAAAGGCTGGAAACTGAAAATCTACTCTGTAGTAATACCAAGTTCTGAAATTGCAGAGTTAGAATCCGTTTAGGTTTGGCTGGAATCTGTCCAAAGCATTAAGCAGAGAATCTTTGCTGAGCTGGAATCTTTGTTCAGTAATTCAAAGGATCTGTTCTGGAATTTTACAGAGTGTGCCAATTTAATATGCAGAATTCGATTATCAGCTTGAGTTAGAATTCCTTCTAATGTTTGTAAGAAATCTATGTTCTAGTTCTTGTCAGTGACACCTTGGAGCTCCGGCTGATCTATTATTGAGATTATTCTCTTGAAACTGAATTTTTCATGGGTAAAAATCTGCAGAAATCATAAAACAGATTTTGATTATAGCTTAAAGTTGTTGAAGCTATGTTGATTATAGCTGAATTATTTAGGTATTGTTGATGTCTCCATTTCATCAAAGTCTGAATTCTAATTTTGTTGCTGAATTCTGTTCTTTACCTTTCCGTTTCTAAAGATTACAGAATTCAGAATGTAATGGAATGCTGGATATGGAATCAGAGCCATGCAATTGTGTCAACCTTTCAATACATTTGTTGATCATAATAAGCTGTAATGATCTGAGTTCTTGCTGGTTTTGAGGTTCTGAATCAAGTTTTTTTTGGTTGTTTGAGTTCTAAAGATAGAAACAGAAACAGTGAAGAAACAGAGAAAAAGATGAAGATCTGCAGCATGAAGTGGCTTAAAGAGTGTTAATTCATAGGAGCGTGATGTTTCTATTGCCCGAGACGGCCAAAAGTTTAAGTGTGGGGAAGGGATTCCTTATCCATTAGTTGATTTGAGATGATTTGAGTTCAAATGTTGGAATTGAAGTGGAAAAAGAGCAAAAACAGTGAGAAAAATTTTTTTGGGCACATCAAGAGAGTATCAAGTGGAAGATAGAATATCAAGATTCTTTGTTTGCCATCAAATTGAAGGGGAGGTTAGCGTGATATTTTGAATTGGTAACAACAAATGGTAATCATCTCTTTACACATCAAATTGGTCAACTCATCAAGTATATTCCTCCAATACTCTCATCTTCTCAATTTTTCATTGAATTCTTTTCTTTTGCCATTTCATTCACTTTCATTGTTCTTTCTAATTCCATTTCAATTCTTGTTGATAAATCCTTTTGATTCATGTATGCTATGCTCTATAGTGGTGGAGAATTAGAAAATAAGCAAGCTTATGGTAGTGAAATATTGTGAGTGACATTAAGTGAGCTCCACTTATACACATGTTTGAGTGTGAAAGCTAGAATAGTTAATCCCTTGTGAGATTGCATCTTGCTTAATTTTTCAATTGGATTGAAGCTACCATACCTACTGATTATTGTTTGGATTGTATTCATGATTGTTTGTGATCTTTAGATGATCTTTGTTAAATTCCTTTTACTACCTTTTAGATATTGCTAGGAATTTTTTGTGGAGATGATATTTAGTTTTCTTTACTTTCACGGGACGTTCAAGACTAAGTGTGGGGGATTTGATAACGATGATTTTACTGTATTATTTTAATTCATATATGCATGGTTTGATGTTGATTTCATAGGTTTAAATCATGGTTGCATCACATTTTTTGTATTGTATAGATTTGGGACTTAATTGTAAATTATTTTATTTTTATGTTATTTGATGCTAATATTTGATTTTTATTTTGTAGACATCAAAGGATCTTGGATTTGGATCTATTCAAACCGAAATTGGGCTCGAAGCGGAGTTTAAACGAGAAGATCAAGCTTTGGGTCGATTTGGATCGTTCGTTGAAGATTGGAGAGATCTGAGCCATCCGTTGAGAATTTGGTCCATACGACCTAATGAGGAGCAGATCTGAGCCATTGATTAAGATCCAGAGGTTTTGATCGAGATCTGAATTCATATAGCCATTGATCCAGCCCGAATTAATCTGGACCGTTCATCGAAGATTGCGCAGATCTGAACCATCCAGTGAAGATCTAGTCGATCCGACATAAGAGAGAGTAGATCCAGACCCTAGATGAAGATCAGTACCTCCGGATCGGATTTTGGATGACTTTTCACCGTTGATCAAGAGCCAAATCAATCACAGCCGTCCGTTCAGATTTGGAACAGAATCAAAATAGAAGCTACAGTAGCTTCCAGGCTTCGTCGACTCCTCCACAGCGCTGAGCTTCACGTCCCGCGGCGTTTCTTCTCCAACGAGTTCCGACCCCTTTCCTTTCTCCGATAATCCTCTCAAGCTTCAACCTCGGTGGATAATCTCTACAGTAGCTCATCCCGATCATCTGGAACCGTCGTTGGGTGTTCTCTCTGGCAGAAATCTGCTCCCGATGTTCCTCTGTTTTCGCCAGATTTGGAGGTGGTCTTCTAATCGGCGACTCCGATTCCCATCAGTGGCGCTTGGAGGTGGTCCGCCGACGTTATTGAGCTTCATCCGATGCCCATCCGCAGTCCGCAACATCATCCCAGATACAGAGGGCTCCGGGTAGCAGAAATCCAGATTAGCGGCCATTCAAGGGGTTTCGGGTTGTTCTAGCTCGTCGGGAGTGGTCCGTCAGCGTTTTTGAGCACTCCTTAAACTGAGACGCAACTGAGGTTCTCCGCTGAGGTCCAGAGTTGGGTGTTCTCGACTTTGGCATTCTTGTGTGACGGCAAGAGTGTGAAACTTGTGGAATTGATTGTGAGAATGGATTGGTTTACTTTTTAGTTCATTTTGTTACTGTTTTATAGCTTAAATAGATTTCACTTATGTTTGTTTTGTTTTTAGCAAGTAGTTTAGCATTTCATTACCTTGTTGAAGCTTAGTTTAAGTTTTATTTGATGTTAGGTTAATTGTTTAGTGTTTAAGTTCTTAGTTAGGGTTTACATTTTGCTATAGATCAGGTTTCATTTATGTCTTACTATTTTATTCTTAGTTTAAGTGTGTGTTAATAATTTAATCACAACATAGAGTGACAATGTGTTTGGGTTTTATTGTTGGCACACAAGTAGATTTCATTTATGCATTAGATAAGTTTTTATTTGCTTGCTTGTCAATTGTTAGATTTAAATTCAAAGTTTAAACCCCCCCCCCCCCCTTTTTTATATCAAACCCCCCAAAAATAGGAATAAAACACAATCTTAGATTGCATCCTACCATTGGTTCCTCGAGATTCGATCCTGGGCTCGTTATTACAACGTTAATGTGTCGTTAAGGGATTCAGTGGAAAATACATTTGTTAATTTGATTTACGAGTGTGACAGACATCGCTTATCACAAAGCCATGAGGGTCTAGGCCCAAAGTGAATAATATCATATCATTGTAGAGATATGTGTATATCCTTTTGCACAACAAATGGTATCAGAGTCATGGTCCAAACGAGTTGGCGGGCCTTGAACGAAGTTGAGGATGGGCTCGGTGTAAGTTAGGGTGATCAGATGCTTACGAGAAGGCTCGAAGTAGGTTAGTATGATTGGATGCTTGTTAACGAATGTTTGATTAACAAAAAGGTGATTCACTTGCCTCTAGCACCCCCGCCAACTCGTCCCTAGGCCAACACGGAAGAGGTAAATTATGAGTGACTACTAGCGATTAGTGCACTAATAATAAATTACCAACTAAGATTTACAAAATTAACGTACATGTCTAAATTAATTAAGCATTTTCTCAGCTTCAATTTTAGCAACCTGAGACAGCATATAAGAGCCATTAACAAAATGACTCCCTTAACCATTCCATATAGCCTCTTTTACTTGTTAGATTCACTAAAAAAAAGGTTTTTGTGACAAATTTCAAAAAAAAAATTGTTACAAAAAAAATTTGCAACGAAATCTACAATGAAAAGAATTTTCGTCGCTGAAAAATCGTCCCCTAATTCAGTGACGAAAATAAGATATTCGTCACAAATTTTGTGACGAATTTTATTTTTGTTACAAAATTAGTTGAAATTTTGCAACAAAAAAATATCACAAAATTTAGAAACACAGATCTATGACAATTTTTTTGTCACAAATTTTCTAATGAATTTTCAAATTCGTTGTCGATTTTTGTGATAAATACCTAAATTCATCGCCGATTTTTGTGATGAACCCTAAAATTCATTGTCGAAATATGCGATGACTCTTGAAAATTGTAGCAGAATCTGGGATGAATAACAAAATTCGTCGTAGAAAACTATGACGAATCTAGAAATTTGTTGCAGAAAACTACGACGAATCTGGAAATTTGTCACAGATTTCTAAAACGAATTTGGAAATTTGTTGCAGATTTTGTGACGAATTTAGAAAATTCATCATAAAAGTTTTGTGACGATCAGTAGATTCATCATAGATTTTGTCACAGATTTTACAAACCTTAGTTTTCTGTCCTATCACAGAAAACCCTTCAAGTTATTCCATCTAGATTTCCTCTTCTAAATCCTCGTTTAGAAAGGTTGTCTTTACAATCATTTGATGTATCTCCATAGAGCTGCAATAGCCAATAACACTCTAATCGAAGTTATTCTTGACACTGAAGAATACGTATCAAAATAATCAAGGTCTTCTCGTTGTCAGTATCCTTTGATTATCAATCTAGCCTTATACTTATCAATTATATCATCTGACTTCATTTTTTTCTTGAAAAATTCACTTACAACATAATTACTTCTCAGATGAAGATCTACAAGTTTCCAAATGTGATTTTGTAAGATATATTCTATCTTAGTTGCAATTGTCTCTCTCTAATGAGGTCCATTAGAAGAGCTTACTGCTTCTGAGTAACTGCAGGGTTCACTTTTCAACATGAAAGTGATAAAATTCATTCCATAGGATTTTTCCACCCAAGCGCTTTTACTTCATCTAAGCTCAACTTCGACTAGTTCCTCATTATCATCTTCACCTTGTGTTTCATATACATGTTGGTGTAGGAAGCATCCGACGATTAAACCTATGTTTTGATTATGTCAAAGGGTTCAAGTTAAGTCATTTTGTTATCTAATGTATTTGAATGAGATTGTAGGAAAATCCTAAGGTTTCATAGGCAAAAGTCCTAGCTGCAGTTAGGCAGGTGGAAAATTCTAGGGGTGGTAACCCTAGGTCCTAGGGGGTGATAACCCTATGTGAAGAAAATTCCTAACTACAGTTAGGCAAGGAGAAAATCCTAAGGGGCGGTAACCTTAGGTCCTAGGGGGAAGTAACCCTAGGAAGTGAAAAATCCTAAGGGGCGGTAACCTTAGGTCCTAGGGGGTGGTAACCCTAGGTGGTGGAAATCCTAAGGGGGGTAACCTTAGGTCCTAGGGGGAGGTAACCCTAGGTGGCAAAAAACCCTAGGGGGTGGTAACTCTAAGTCCTAGGGGGTGGTAACCCTAGGCATAAATTTCAGTCGGTCTGGAGGACCGGACTGGTATTAGGTAAGCTCTCCTGAGTGGAGTAGGTGAGGGCGTGTTCCCTGCAGAGAGAACAGTAAGCGTCGGTTCGACCTAGGGTTTCCGGTCGGAAATCCAAAGTCAGAACCAGACAGTCCGGTGACATACATTTATTTTATATTATTATTATGTGCTAACTTTGTTTTGCTGGGTATGTTGCTATTTTGTAGACTAACATACTTTACAGGGACTAAAGAGCAAAGTTTATCTCGGGTGAACAGAACCCAAGGCGCCCTCCAAGGAGCTTTGAGGTGCCTCGAGTGCAAGGCTGAGAAGTTCGCGCAGCAAGGCTAGAGGTGCCCTCATGGAGGCTTGAGGCGCCTCGGATAGCCTTGAAGGTGCCCTCAAGGAGTATAGAGGCGTCTTCAAGAGGATCAGTGAGGACTTCTTCAGAGCTCATCCACACGGCGGATGAAGGCACGGATGAAGGCACCCTCAAGGGGATTGAGGACGCTCTCAGCAAGCTTTATAAGGAGGTCTCGACCAGCACTTACGATCATCACATTCCAAGACATCTTTGAGCTGTGCACTGCTGATGAGACGATCCGGCTAAGCTACAACAAGACCCCGACGACCCGAAGCTTCAAGATTGCTATTTTCATCATCAGTATAATTGTCATTTCAATGTTAATATTGTACTTTAAATTTGTAACCTTTTGCGCTATATAGTTGTTGCCCAAAGTAAACGCTCAACGAGCGTGGGCCTTAGAGTAGGAGTTGCCCTAGGCTCCGAACCAAGTAAATCTTGGAGTTTTGTGTGTGTGTGTGTTTTTTTATTTTAATTTCCGCTTAACTCGATATAATTTTGACTTCGATAAGTGAAAGTCACGAGCGCTATTCACCCCCCTTTCTAGCGCTTCTCGATCCAACAATTGGTATCAGAGCGGGGTCGCTTCGATTTGGTACAACCATCAGTCAAGCTTATTTTTTTTGTGGTAATTTTCAGTTTTTCGAAGTCGATAGGAATCGATATTCTTATCCTCCGATCTAATTTTTCGTAATCGAATTTTTCTCTCGAAGTCAGTGCAACACCACTCGAGATTGTATTTTATTTTTCTTTCAAACCGCATTACTAATCTAGGATCAAGTCTTGGGATGAGTTTTTCAATTTTTCTTTGAGCAGTTGATTTCGCTTTCAATGGCTCTCCAAGAAGGCTATAGCACTGGAGATGACTTCTGTTACTGGAAGGGCCGGATGGAGTCATACCTTCAAACTAACTTCGAGGTCTGGATGATCATACAAACCGGTCTTGACCTTCCACTCAATGGCTATGGAAAACCAGTATCGTGCGTGAACCGAGATGCAAGCATAATCAAGAAAGTAGAAGCAAACGTCAAAGCAACCTGTACATTTCAGTGTGGCCTAACCAAGGAGGAGCTGAACCGCATCGGACCATTCTCGAGCGCCAAAGAAATGTGGCAAAAGCTGATCGAGTTGCACGAGGGCACGTCCGACACTAAGGTAAGCAAGAGAGATCTAATTCTCAATAAATTGTATAATATTAAATTACAGGAAAGAGAGACGGCTAGCCAACTCCACGCCCGGATACAAGATCTACTCAACGGACTCCACGCAATCGGGCAGAAAGTGGAGAACCGCGACATCCTAAGGTATGCCCTAAACGCCTTTCCAAGGAATACCTTGTGGGCATCCATGGTAGATGCTTACAAGGTTTCTAAGGATTTATCCTTAATTAAACTAGATGAAATGTTTGCTGAATTTGAATTGCATGATCAAGTTAACGCTCAATCGACCGAGAATGATATAGCTTTGATTGCAGGTACAAGCAGAGCGCGCGAACCAAAACCAAGACATAGAACCGAACCGGAGTCAGAAGAAGAATCAGATTTGGAAGATGACGAAATTACCGCTGAGCTCATGAAACTAGTCCAGAAGATGTGCAAGAAGAAGAAAAAGGCAACTCAAACAAACACGAAGGCCAAGACTGAAGTCACTTGCTACGGTTGTAACCAGAAGGAGCACTACAAGCCGAATTGTCCAAACCAAAGGCAACGAAGAAAGAAGGTGTTGAAGGCAACATGGTTCGAGTCATCAGACGAATCCGAAGTTTTCGACGAAGAGGAACAAGCGAGCCTCCTCGCTCTACTGGTACAAGCGAACATTATCGAGACCGAGTTCGAGCTCGAGTCCGAAACTGAGAGCGAATCGGAAGCTGAGTTCGAGAGAAGTCACGGATCCGTATCCGTTTCCGAAGGGCCCAACCCCTCTGTAAGTACTTCTTGTCTATACAATTTAATTAATTATCTGATGCATAAATTAGCTAAATCTAATGTTCGGATCAAGTCACTTCTAAAGGAGATAACAACCCTTAAAGAAGTGACTAACTCCGAATCCTTGACTGACTTTGTTCAGACTGCAACCTCAACTCAAGTCTAAAAGCTTGAGGGAGAGAATTCTAGCCTAAAAACTCAAGTCAAGGATTTGAAGATTGCATTGGAACGGTTTACACTGGGTTTCAAGAATCTTGACTTGATTCTTGGAAAACAGAAGGTCATATACAATCAATCTGGACTAAGATTTAAAACTATAAGAAACTACTGGTCTTATCTATCACTTGTTAACAGACCAAATAGAAAGATAGTTCAAGCATAGGTACCTAAGTCCAACTTGATCAATCAAGTTGGACTTGGTAAATATTGGGTCCCCAAGGATCAAGTCTATTACCTTGATAGACCATATCGAGGCTATGATCCAGGAGGAGTCAATAGAAAAATTATCTTAATAAATAATTAGAATTGTTTGATGATTGTTATTTTCTTTTCTTTATAATATTCATGCTTAGATTAGAATAGATTAAGGACCTAAGCATAATTTACACTTGATTAGTTAAATCTAGGGGTTTCAAAAGGAAAAATAAATATATAATTTCTTTGAAAGACTCTGTCTAGAAGTGGTAGATGATCTCATACCCAAGAAGACCTAGTGCCTCGCCACAGTCTGGTAGTCAATCCTTGAAATGTGTATTTAATTAACTAATTGGAAAACTTAAGCCTAACTCAAATGTAAATTAATTCTTAGACATAATCTAAATTAAAGATAACCATCTCACAAAAATACATAGGGTTCCCTGATTGATAACGTAGAATCGGGTGAGATGGATCTAGGATGAACTTAGTAAAAATAATTAACCTAATTTAATTTCAAATTATAATCAATATTTAAAATCATAATTAATGTTATAATTAATTTTAAAATTATAATTAATTTCGAAATCTCACTTAATGTTATAATTAATTTTAATATCATAATTAAATTATTTCTTAAATTATTTTCAAAAAGTTAAGTATTATTGAAATCCTAATAATTTCAAAATTCAAAATCGTTATTTACAAAATTATAATCATTATTAAAATTTCAAAATCTTAATCTTAAATTTCAAATCATAATTAAATTTTAAATTATTAATAATTAAATTTTCAAAATCTTAATCTTAAATTAAAATTATTAAATTTTCAAAATCTTAATCTTAAATTTCAAATCATAATTAAAATTTTCAAATTATTAATTATTAAATTTCCAAAATCTTAATTATATCTAATTAATTTAATATGGAATATTATTAATTTTTAATATATCTTTAAAGCTTCAAAATTTGAAATGATTACTTATATTTTGAAATTCAAGCCTATATATCAATTTCAAATAAAGTTAAAATAAAGTCAACTCCATCTCACACTCACTCGTAAGCTGAACATGTTTGATAACCTAGAATGGGTGAGATGAAAAATTAGGAAAATAAATAGTAATCTTTAAGTTTCTCTTTCATGCTTGGACTCTAGGACCCTAAAAATTTATTAAGGCATTAATTAAGGGGGAATGAAGGGAGTCAAGTTAAATTCTTCTTTGACGTTAAAGTTTTTTTTAAAGTATTCTGAAAAAGAAAGTTTTTTTATAAAAAAAAATGAATTACTTTTACTAAACTTTTTATCATTTTTTTTACGAAGTACTTAACTAAGCTTTTCTCTAACTCTTTTTAGAAAATAATTTTCAAAAGCTTAGCTAAGTCTTTGTTAAAATCTAAGTATTTTTTAAGCTAAATACTTAACTATGCTTTTATGAAAAAACTCTTTAAGCTAAGTACTTAATCAAGTATTTTAATGCTAAGTTTTTTTAAGGCTATATACTTGACAAAACGATTAGTTTCAAAAGTTTAGCTAAGTCCTTGATAAAAGTATTTTCAAAGCAAAAAATTTAGCTACATTGTGAAAAATAATGTTTCAAAACTTAAGCATATCAAAATTTGTTTTCACATATTTTAAAAATTAAGTATTTTTTAAGCTAAGTACTTAAGCTAAGCTTTTATGAAAATCCTCTTAAAGTTAAGTACTTAAACTAAAACTTCTATCAAGAAAATCTTTTTAAAAGTTAAGTATTTATCAATACTTTTAAGAGTTTGTCAAAATCTTTCAAAGGCTTTTTCAAATTTAGCTAAGTGTTTTCTAGAGTAATTATTTTCAAATGCTAAGTTTTTGTTGAAAGCGCTACTCTTCAGGGGGAGCTTAAAATTACATAGAGTTTTTTATTTTTCTCTCTACTTATTCTTTTTAATTTATGTCAAAGGGAGAGAGAAAAGTCAAAGTTAAAGAAAATTAAGAATTAAGAATTTAAACATAAGGAGGAACATAAGTTTTACAAATTTTGACATTCATGCTCATGTTTAAATTTCTTATTTTCATATTTAAATTTAGTCATATTTTTTACTTAACTTTGAACCATGTTGTCATAATCAAAAAGGGAGAGATTGTTGGTGCAGGAAGCATCCGACGATTGAACCTATGTTTTGATTATGTCAAAGGGTTCAAGTTAAGTCGTTTTGTTATCTAATGTATTTGAATGAGATTGCAGGAAAGTCCTAAGGTTTCTTAGGCAAAAGTCCTAGCTGCGGTTAGGTATGTGGAAAACCCTAGGGAGTGGTAACCCTAGGTCCTAGGGGGTGGTAACCCTAGGTGAAGAAAAGTCCTAACTGCGGTTAGGCAAGGAGAAAACCCTAAGGGGCGGTAACCTTAGGTCCTAGGGGGAGGTAACCCTAGGTAGTGAAAAATCCTAAGGGGCGGTAACCTTAGGTCCTAGGGGGTGGTAACCCTAGGTGGTGTAAATCCTAAGGGGGGGTAACCTTAGGTCCTAGGGGGAGGTAACCCTAGGTGGCGAAAAACTTAGGGGTGGTAACCCTAGATCCTAGGAGGTGGTAACCCTAGGCAGAAAGTCTAATCGGTCTGGAGGACCGGACTGGCATCAGGTATGCTCTCCTGATTGAAGTAGGTGAGGACGCGTTCCCCGCGGAGGGAACAGTAGGCGTCGGTTCGACCTAGGGTTTCCGGTCGGAAATTCGAAGTCAAAATCAGACAATCTGGTGACTGTCATACATTTATTTTATGTTATTATTTTGTGCTAACTTTGTTTTGCAGGGTATGTTGTTATTTTATGGACTAACATACTTTGCAAGGACTAAAGAGCAAAGTTTACCTCGGGTGAACAATACCCGAGGCGCCCTCCATGGAGCTTTGAGGTGCCTCGGGTGCAAGGCTGAGAAGTTCGCGCGGCAAGGTTGGAGGCGTCCTCATGGAGGCTTGAGGCACCTCGGATAGCCTTGAAGGTGCCCTCAAGGAGTATGGAGGCGCCTTCAGGAGGATCAGTGAGGACTTCTTTGAGCTCATCCATGTTGGTCCCTTTGGAGGCCGGCAAGAGGGGAGGGGTGAATTGCCCTACAAATTAAAATACGAACCTTTCTCGGATTTCAACTATATAATGAACACTTGTAATAAATAAATAAAAGAGACTAAGTAAAGAAAAACAGACACCAGAGTTTTACTTGGTTTGCAATCAGGGGATTGCTAGTCCAAGGAATGTAAGCGCACTATCTGATTCTCCTCTGGGCGGAGTAGCCTCTTACAGCGTTGAACGTACAAGAAGAAAAGTAAAGCACACAGAAGTTGATTACAAGTTCGTCGTTCTGATTAATTGATTTGCTTCTGGACCAAGGCTATATTTATAGCCTTGGTCGGGGCGCCTGGAAGGGTTCCGGGCGCCCTGGGGGGATAAAACTTTATCCCCCAACGTTCAGATCGAGTTTGACTCGATCTGGTCAAAAGCCACATTCCGGGCGCCCCGGATGGTTCCGGGCGCCCCGGAGGGGTCCGGGCGCCCCGGATGGTTCCGGGCGCCCCGGACCCCAAAAGTCAACTCTGGTTGACTTTTTCCGTCCGGTCGCTCCGCTTCGGTTCAGCTCGTCTCGGTCCGGGTTTTCTGTTCCGGCTCCACTAGCTTGGGTGATCTCGGCCATCCAGAATAGGGCTCACCCGAACCCATGTTCCGGCCTTCTCCTCGAGCAGCCTTCCTTCCCGGTTTCTCGTCCCTCGAACGTCGCGCACGTTCTTCTCGTCCACCGGTGTACTCTTCCGCGGACACGTCGTCCCTCGAACGCACCGAGCCCGTCGGCTCTCTCCCGTGCCGTCCTTCTCGCTAGCCGCGTCTTCCGCTCGACTTCCTGTGTTCCTAAGTTCCTGCACACTTAGACACAAGGGTTAAACAACGCAGGACCTAACTTAACTTGTTTGATCACATCAAAACACCTCGGGGTTCCAACAATCTCCCCCTTTTTGATGTGAGCAACCCAAGTTAAGCTAGGGAAAAACAGATGCAATAAAAACAATTTATTTGTAATTATTTGTAATTAAGTCCAAAGATATTTCATAAAAAAGTTTATATACCTCCCCCTAGACTTAACATTCTTCTCCCCCTTTGATCACATTAAAAATAGGGGTTCTTTAAACAAGTCTAAGGTAAAAAAAATTTAAGTGAATTTTCATAAAACTTTCTAAGGCAATTAATATTAATTTCTAAGGCAATGTTTCAAAAGAGAATATTTAGTAAAAAAAATCCTAAGTCAATATTCAGAATATCTTTTATCTAATTTCATAAAAGATTTCTAAGGCAATTTTCAAAGGAAAATGTCTAAGACAATATTCATAGAAAAATTTCTAAGTTAATAAAAAAATATCTAAGTCAATAATTATCAGAAATTTTCTAAGTCAAAAAAAGTTTATTATTATTATTATATTTTTTTTTAAATATTTTCTAACACAAATTGAATAACTCTTTTAAAGCATTAGGTAAATTAAATTAATTCTTTTTCAGTTAGTCAATTAAACTTTTCATTTCGATACTTGACTTCCAGGTCGTGGCGAGGCACTAGGCCTTCTTGGTTATTGGAGCAACAACCACTTCCTTAGACAAAGCCTCATAATGAAATTAGTCGTTTAATTTCCTTGCTGAAATATGCTAAGTCTAATTTTAAATCAGACAAGTTTTTGGAACCCAGTAGAGGTTTCTACCTACAGGGTTAACCAAGTATTTCCTTGGTACATAGATTTTTGATATATTTCTAATTTGACTTTGATGAAATCTATAGTACCAATTTAAACCTCTATAATTTCTAAAAGTAGAAATATTTGAACTTTTATATTTTTTCAATCTTTCTATTTCTTCTTTTAGTTTTTCATTTTCAATTTTCAATTTATCAAAATCCTCTATAAGACATGATTTTGCTAAAATTCTTTTTGTTTCCAAAATTTCATTTTTTAATTTGATATTTTCATTTTCTAATTTACACATGGATTTAGTCATTGCCTTAATGCCAGAATAAAGTTGATCAGGGGGTAAGAGGCATACCTCACTTACCATATCAGACTTGAAGTCTGAATCTCCCCCTGCTTCGCTGCTCTCATCTGAGGTCGCTCCCCCTTCATCGATGCTAGGTTCTGACGAGCTTTGCCCTTCATAACTTGCCATCAGCGCTATCCCAGCATATTCTTGAGCTTCTGATTCGGATGAAGAAGTGTCCTCCCAAGTTGCTTTTAGGTTGTGTTTCTAGGGTGTCTTCATTTTTACCTTCTTGAGTTCTGGGCAGTCTTCCCTTAGGTGTCCCTCCTTCTGACACTGGTAGCACCGCACCTTTCTTCTACCTTTTTGATTCCTTTTATTCTGCATTTTAAATTTATTAGATCTAAAAAACTTTTTAAAATTTCTTACCATGTATGCTTCTTGATCGTCTTCGGAGTCTGACTCGAGTTCATCCTTCTGGGTTGCGTTCAGCGCCATAGTCTGGGTTGTATCCTTTGTCGTTCCTGCATACCTGGTTTCATGCAATTCTAGAGTAGAAAACAACTCTTCTAAAGTGCTTACCTCCAGGTCTTTTGAGATGTAGTAGGCGTCGACGATTGATGTCCATTCCGGAGTTCTTGGAAACGCGTTGAGCGCGTAGCGTATAGTGTCCCGGTTTGTTACCGTTTCACCGAGGTTCTTGAGACTAGTAACTAGTTCTTTTACCTTTGCGTGTAAACCAGCTACTTTCTCACCTTTCTCCAGACGGATGTTCATCAGTTTGTTGCGGAGGATGTCCCTTCTAGCGAGCTTTGCTTCGGACGTGCCTTCGTGGAGTTCCAAGAACTTCTCCCAAAGTTCTTTAGCAGATAAATAGTTTCCAATGCGGTTGACCTCTTGAGGTGGTAACACGCTCAGCAGGTGATGTTCCGTATGGCTGTTTGCTACTGACTCATTCTGCTCCTTCTTTGTCCAATCGCTCTCTTCTTTTTCTTTTCCATCTTTATCTATTGGAGCTACAAAACCATATTTCATAATAAACCGAATTTCAAAATCTATTTTTAGGAATACCTCCATACGACGCTTCCAGTCTGCGAAGTTCCCCTCGAATTTTGGTGGGACGATGCTTGGTCCGGCCATCGTGTTGCTTCAATCGGCGGTTAGTCCTCTTGAAGCGCGCCTTGCTCTGATACCACTTGTTGGTCCCTTTGGAGGCCGGCAAGAGGGGAGGGGTGAATTGCCCTACAAATTAAAACACGAACCTTTCTCGGATTTCAACTATATAATGAACACTTGTAATAAATAAATAAAAGAGACTAAGTAAAGAAAAACAGACACCAGAGTTTTACTTGGTTTGTAATCAGGGGATTGCTAGTCCAAGGAATGTAAGCGCACTATCTGATTCTCCTCTGGGCGGAGTAGCCTCTTACAGCGTTGAACGTACAAGAAGAAAAGTAAAGCACACAGAAGTTGATTACAAGTTCGTCGTTCTGATTAATTGATTTGCTTCTGGACCAAGGCTATATTTATAGCCTTGGTCGGGGCGCCTGGAAGGGTTCCGGGCGCCCTGGGGGGATAAAACTTTATCCCCCAACGTTCAGATCGAGTTTGACTCGATCTGGTCAAAAGCCACATTCCGGGCGCCCCGGATGGTTCCGGGCGCCCCGGACCCCAAAAGTCAACTCTGGTTGACTTTTTCCGTCCGGTCGCTCTGCTTCGGTTCAGCTCGTCTCGGTCCGGGTTTTCTGTTCCGGCTCCACTAGCTTGGGTGATCTCGGCCATCCGGAATAGGGCTCACCCGAACCCATGTTCCGGCCTTCTCCTCGAGCAGCCTTCCTTCCCGGTTTCTCGTCCCTCGAACGCCGCGCACGTTCTTCTCGTCCACCGGTGTACTCTTCCGCGGACACCTCGTCCCTCGGACGCACCGAGCCCGTCGGCTCTCTCCCGTGCCGTCCTTCTCGCTAGCCGCGTCTTCCGCTCGACTTCCTGTGTTCCTAATTTCCTGCACACTTAGACACAAGGGTTAAACAACGCAGGATCTAACTTAACTTGTTTGATCACATCAAAACACCTCGGGGTTCCAACAATCCACGCGGCGGATGAAGGCGCGGATGAAGGCACCCTCAAGGGGATTAAGGGCGCCCTCAGCAAGCTTTATAAGGAGGTCTCGACCAGCACTTACGATCATCACATTCTAAGACATCTTTGAGCTATACACTGCTAACGAGACAATCCGACTAAGATACAACAAGACCCCGACGACCCAAAGCTTCAAGATTGCTATTTTCATCGTCAGTATAATTGTCATTTCAGTTTTAATATTGTACTTTAAAGTTGTAACCTTTTGCGCGATATAGTTGTTGCCCAAAGTAAATGCTCAACGAGCATGGGTCTTGGAGTAGGAGTCGTCCTAGGCTCCGAACCAAGTAAATCTTGGAGTTCTGTGTGTGTATGTTTTTTTATTTTAATTTCCGCTGCTTAACTCGATACGTTTTCGACTTCGATAAATGAAAGCCACGAGCGCTATTCACTCCCCCCCTCTAGCGCTTCTCGATCCAACAATACCCATTTGAGGAACTAGCTTCCTCTTGAGTATTATACGGAAACACATGCTCGAAAAATGAGACATTTCTTGATTGTATTATCGAGTTCTTGTGTATATCCAATATTTGTAACTCATACATAAAAAATTGATACACACTGCTGTTATGTGCATATCCAATAAATATATAATTAATAGTCTTTAGTCCTATATATCTTATTCTTTTTGGATCAGGCACCAAAACTTTGGCAAGATACCCCCACATTTGTAAATATTTATAGAATGGTTGTATTCCATTCCACAACTCATAAAGGTTATTATCTATTTTCTTCCGAGACACGTTATTTAAAAGGTAATTAGTTGTTAACACAGCTTCCCCCTATATGAACTCTAGCAGTCCAGAATTTAATAGAAGAGAGTTCATTATCTCCTTTAGAGTGTGGTTCTTCCACTCAGTAACATCATTTACTGAGGTGTATAAGAAGCTGTTGTTTCATGTCTAATCTCATATTCAGTAGACAACTCAGTGAATACATATTCACCGCCTCGGTCACTTCGAACCACCTTAATCTTTTTATTAACCTCATTCTTATAGAGAGCAAATTTCTCTATAGCTTCATCTTTACTTTTGAGAAGATACACATAACAGTATTTTGTATTATCATCTACAAATGTGATGAAGTATTTGGTCCCTCCACGTATTGGTGTACTTTTGAGGTCGTACACGTCAGTGTGAGTTAACCCGAGTGGTTCGTTGCTTCTCTCAATATGTCAAAAGGACGACCTAGTCATTTTCGCTTCAACACAAGTCTCACACTTGTATTTTGGGTGGTCAAGGTAGAATGTAGGTATACTATGCATGTTTATTAATCTATACAACACATCGTAGTTAACATGTCTTAGTCTACCATGCCACAAATATGAAGACTCAAGCATATAAATGGAAAAGCTTTCATCTTTATTTATCTTAGGTCTAATAGCCATTATATTGAGCTTGAACAGCTTATTAGATACATAGTCCCTTCCTACAAATATTTCATTCTTGGACAGTACAACTCTGTCTGACTTAAAAATAATATGAAAGTCATGCTTGCTTAATAGTGATCCGGACACTAGATTCTTCCGAATCTCTAAAATATACAACATATTGTTTAGAGTAAGGTCCTTACCCGAAGTCATCTCCAGCACCGCTTTTCCTTGGCCTATGATGTCCGAGGTTGCTGAGTTCCCCATGAATAGCATGTCCCCACCTTTGACTTCTTCAAAGTTATGGAGCAACTCCTTATTGCATCAAACATGTCTAGTGGCTCCAATATCAATCCACCATTATCATGGGTTCGAACCGACCATGTTCAATTCGGAGACAACAATGTAAAGGTCATCCATTTTTGGTCTTTTATTCAGGTTGGCCTCCTGCTTCTTCTTCGGCTTTCAGTATTTCGAAGTTTTTGACCAACTCGACCATAGTTGAAGCACTTCCCAGAGAATTTTTTAATGTCTCCTCTAGGTCCCATCTTGTTGGCTTTCACAGTAGCCTGAGAGAACAACTTTCTCTCTGAACTCTTGTTGTCTTCTTTGATACGAAGTCTAACAATGAGTTCCTCCACATTCATCTCCTTCCGCTTATGCTTCAGGTAGTTCTTGAAATCCTTCCAGTCTAGAGGCAGCTTCTCAATAATAACAGCCACCTAGAAGGTTTCACTCAGAACCATCCCTTCTGAGTGAATCTCATGCAAGATCACCTGAAGCTCCTAGACTTAGCTGATCACCGTCTTGAAGTCAACCACCTTGTAGTCCAGGAATCGACCCATAATGAATTTCTTGGCTCCTACATCCTCCGTCTTGTACTTCTTGTTCAGGGACTCCAATAGCTCCTTAGTCATTCTCTTCATGCTATACACAGTGTACAGCGAGTCGACAAGGTAGTTGAAGATGTAGTTTCAGTAAAGGAACTCAGAATGAGTCAATGCCTCCACTGTACTGATGGTATGAACATCAACGTCCTCAGTATGCGTTGGGAGGGGTCCTCAGTCAAGAAGACAGCTGGATTGAGTGTGATCAAATAGAAGAGCATCTTCTATTACCATCCCTTGAAGTTTAATCCAATGAACTTCTCTGGTCTTTCCTCATGGTTGATTGGCATAGTTTCAATCTGGACAGAGGGGGTCTTAATGTGCTGAGTCTGTTGCACCTCAACACTTTGTTCTATGGCCATCTCAACAGAATTGAGGTCTATTTCAAGATTGTTGAACAATTTGAAGGAGATTTTGAGAAATTAACTGAATTTAAATTACATCAAATTAAATTTAACTTATCTGTCGAGATGACTTGAGTTGATAAACTCAAGTAGCCAATGAGAGCTAGTTTCTGCCAAGTATTGGGTGTAGGGCTGTAAACGAGTCGAGCCGAACCGAACTTTGGGGTGTTCAAGCTTGTTTGATAAGATAACCGAGCCGAACCGAGCCGAGCTTAAAATGAACCAAGCTTTTGAAATGAGTGTTCAAGCTTGGCTTCGTTTATTTTTTATGAGCTTGAGCTTGTTTGAAGCTTGGCTTGAGCTTGGTTCGTTTAGATGTTATCAAGCTCTCAATTCAAGCTTGGCTTGGGCTTAGTTCGAGCTTTGCTTGAACTTGGTTTGAGATTGATCCGTTTAGATATTATCAAGCTCTCAATTCAAGCTTGTTTGATTGTTTGAAACTTTTAATTGTTTGATAATTATTAAGATTGATAATTTAAATTTATTTATTTTATTTTATTATTTATTTAGCATATTGAAAGAGTTTTATTAATAAATATGGTTTGTAAACATTGTTCACGAATGTTGTTCATGAATGTTGTTCACGAACGTTGTTCACGAACGTTAACGAGCTGAACACATATGTGTTCAAGCTTGTTTGTTTAGCTTAACGAGCTGTTCAAGCTTGTTTGTTTAATTAATCTTATGTATAGTGAACGAACATAAACAAGCTCTTACCAAGTCGAACACCAAGCTTGTTCACGAACGCTTAGTTCATTTACAGCCCTAATTGGGTGTAGACTGCACAGTGGTCAAGCGGCCAAAGAGGTCGAGTGGGCAAAGAGACCGAGTGGGTAAAGAGGTCGAGTGGGCAAAGTGACCGAGCAGGCAGAGTAGCGAGTGAGTAGAGCGGCCGAGCGAGTAGATCGACCCAGTGGGCAGAGCAGTAGATCAGGCTGAGCGGTAGATCAGGCCAAGTGGGTAGAGCGGCAAAGCAGAGTTGCTGATCAAGACGAGCTGCTAACCGGGCAGAGTAGTCGACCGAGTAGTGCAACCGATTGGGTAGTACAGCCGATCGGGTAGTGCGGTCGAGCGAGCAGAGCAGCAGATCAGGTCGAGTGGCTGACCGGGTAGAACAACTTGAGCGATAGAGACAGCAAAGCGGCCGAGCAGGTGAGTGGACTAAGGCCTGCAATGGACGCAGTTTTCTTGAAATAGATTCATCCCATCTCCGGCTGTGCTTCTAGGTTTTCTCGGGTCATCTATTTTCCAAGATACAATAGTTAACTATGATGCACACCAAGCACCGGTGGTCATAGAAAACTGAGAGGTACCCGACTATTATCATGGGTATTCCGCCGAGCAAGAGATGCACGACAGAGGAGAGGGAACGTAGGTGGAGAGCTTCAGCTTTTGTGTGTGTTTTACTCAAGACCATGGTCTTTATTTATATAGGAGCACCATCCCTCACCTACATTGATTGTCGAGTAATGATTATTCAATACCCAAGGATTAATGATAGCCCGTGGCCATCAATGGTCAACCATTACTATTTGGGAGGTTACGAAATCGCTATTAACAATGGTTAATGCTTCCATTACTTCTTGAGCAACAAATAAAAAGAATCCATGTGGTAAAATATTAGTTGTTCCACTTAGATAAATTTTACCCTGGCCGGTCTGGTATTTGGCGTGCACAGGTCATGCTTGCACACGAGTCAATTTGGTTTAGTGTAATTTGGGCCTTAGATTTGCACTCCCCTGCACACCCATGCATGAGAGACAGCCTCTCCTCGTGCATTTGTTCACATCATCAATACATATGAATAGATATAAACCAATCAAATATACTTTAAAACTCTCAATGTGGGAATAAAGTCTCATTTACAATAGAGTTTCTTCCCTCTTCCACCTCTTCTCCATTCGCATATATCCAACATATATAATGTCTTGTTTGGTTAATGTAAACCCCATGGGGTTATCGGAGATGGTAAGTGGTGGTTACGTTTGCAGTTGAGAATGCGGGATCGAACCACAGGGATGTCAGGATGTAAATCTCCAGACCCTGTGTACCTCACTCTACCCACCACTTACCCTCTTGGTTACCGTGATTTACCTCCCTCGTGATAACCTTGGGTTGGGTGCAGCGGAGGCACTAGGGGCGAGCGATTTCGCCTTTTACAGTTGTTTGGTTAATGTAAGAGAAGTTTTTTTAGATTAATAATATTTTCAGTGATATCGTTATTCCCTATTTTCTAATATTCTTTTTCGAATCAACAAGCTTTAGAAAATTATTTCCGATATTCATGCGTAAATCAACAGATTCAATAGCCTGTATAATAATCACTATCCTGTCTGGTGTCAGTTAGTATCAGAGCTCGAGTTGGAAAAAGGTGACTGCGCTCGCCCCTGACGCTTCCGCCAATCCGTTCTAAGGCCAACACGGAGAAAGAAATCACGAGTTGATACTAGTCCTTGGAATAGTGACTGGCAAATAAGAGAGGCATTTAGCTCGGCTATGCGAGATTCGAACCCCAAACCTCAAGAGTAAGTATCATAGCTCGAGATCCTATACATGGTCGTCGTGTTCGTGATCGTGGTCATGACAGGCAGACTTTGACTGAGAAAGCCTTGTACCATGTCGTAGCACCCAAAACGAAATACTCGAAGATCTACATAGACACGTCACAGAGTTATCCCAACATTTAGCAATGCAAGATCTTGAAAATAGTGAGGTACGTGATAGAAGTTGTGACAAGCAAATTCCGATTAAGAAAGCCTCATTCTGTGATCATAGTGTCCGAGATTTTAAAGGCCATAAGTTATTTTAGTTTAATTTAGATAAAAAAGATTGAGAGATATGGATAATAAATCCAAATGGTTGGTGATCTAATTTATAATGATAATAATGTGGAAAAAGTTGTCGATGATGTTGACGATAGTATGTTGTAGGTTTCAAATACATCAGGTTCTCATATGGTGAATTATCTCGCACCAAGGAAGTTTTTCTTGCAAAAGACGACTACGCTCGCTCCCAGCACCCCCGCTAATCCGTCCCAGGGTCAACATGGAGGAGGTAAATCATAGGTGGCCACTAACTTTAGAATAATGATTGGCGCATAAGAGAGACATTTACCTCGGCTATGCTAAGATTCGAACCTCAGATCTCATAATGGTATCACCTTATGCACTAGCCACTATACCATCTCGAGGGGACAGAATTGGCATCTTAGTCAATGGTGTTCACTCATTGATGATAGATGTTTCCTACCATGACTTGTTAAGGTACGTTCAGAACAAGAACTGAGAGCATGGAAAATAAGTGCTCAATAAATTAATAAACTTGAAGAGCTATAGAAGAGTCACTCTCTTCCTTTCGATTATACTTAAATTTTGTTTCAACAATGTTAGCCATTTGTGGCAAAGTACAAGATTGATTGACAATTATACGGAGGACACCGAAGGTAATGGCAAGGAAGATGATTTATCATTACTTGTGGATGACGAAGACAATAATGACTTGAGGGATGGAAATGCATCCAAATTTTTTGATAGATGCTCCTTTGGTTTTCCTCACTAGTTTATCCTACTAGTGGCATAATCAGGGTAGGACAAACAACAGAAGTTTCAGTGTTTCATGATGATTACTTGTCACGACCCCAGAGGATTCCCTGTCCGGCAAACAGACAGCATCTTCCTTGTAACAATGATAAATGAAACCTAGATACATAAGCCATACAGCTATATAAGTGTAATAACCTATAGCCCACACGACTGGAATAAAACACAACCACGCAATTTAATATACAGCCTATATGGCTGGATCAATAACCACGCAGTTGAATATGCAACCCACACGATTGGAACAAAAATACAGCAGAAGACAATATGATGAACAATGTAAAGCGCAAAACGACTGACTGCAAGCTAGCTTGGCTTATAACAACACCAAAATAAATACAATAAGCCACAAGGCTAAACTCCATATAGAAAATACACATTACATATACAAGTCTAAAACCAATAATGTAAGTGGAAGCAATAATAAAAGAAGTCGCTCGATGTGACATGAGACTTGCGAACAGGATTTTCAGGCGACTCCATAAATACTCTATCTGCTCCCTGGTGAAAGAAAATCAGTACAAGGGGTGGTGAGTGGGGGTGACTCAACGAATAATAGACAGATAGTGCATGAACATAATATATCTAGAGATTCAAAGGTATACAGTCGCATGGAGAAATAATAACATGAAGAACAATGATATCATAATAAATGTTCATACATGAATCCATATACTAAGCAAGTAATAGAAAGTCAGGTGTAAGTGAGGATCTACAATAGTACTGCTCATAACTATAAGTGCAACATGTATAAGCATATATATACAACCAATAAGTAAGTCAGTGCTAATACACATGCATCAGACATATCTCAATCATATATAAACATATCACAGTCATATAAGTACAATAAAACAACAACATATGCAAACACAATATCATATTCATATGCACGGCATAGTCACTCCCGCCCATCCCTTTGCACCATGACCCATGTATGGTCAAGAGACCCGGACAATGATAACTGTACGACACTCCAGCCACTACTACTCTCGAGTGATTGAGTGGACAGTTTGTATAGTAGCTAACTAACTACATAGCAACAGGGTTCCTATTGCTCGCAACTCCAGCTACCATTGCCCATGAATGGCCGAGTGGGCATGACAGGACAAGCGGCATTTACTCCAGCTACCACTATCGATGAGTGATGAGTGTGCGACGCTGGCCAACAACTCTCTCAACCACAAGGAAGACATAGTCTTCGGTATGCATGCAATGATATGATGAGTAAGATACGAACAGTCATTACCACTGATACATTAATAGCAATCAACTATTCTACAATAAAATCAGCATGCTCAATAGGGTATATGAATATACAGTAATCAATGCAAGTAAATATGGTATTTAGTATTTGCTAAATATCATGGATGACAATGATAGACTATATAGATATCAAATCGATCATCTCTAAAGTCAAGCATGTAAGTATCAAGCTCAGGTAAAATATGAGTAGAGTCAAAGGTAAATGCAGCAACTATCTGAATATATAGCTCATGCACTAAGGTCAAAGAACTAAAGAAGTAATGTAAGAAGTACCCGCCTTAAATGTAGATCAAGCTAAAAATCCTCCCGACAGAGTCTTCTTCAATTCAGAATCCAAACCGGCTCCTCTGCCAGACGCTCTCTGCTCCAATAGTAACTACATCATGGATTCATAGTGAAGTTGGCAGCGGCTTAGCTCCTCCAGCGATGACTAACAGTGACAATCGGCTATGGATGAGGTTGTAAGGGTGTAGAACAGTGAGATCGAATAGTGAGAAGAGCTCCCTAGTGTCGATAGCATGATCTGATGAAGAGGACGAGATGTAGTCCGGCAGAATGATTAGGTTCTTCCTCCTGTCTCGAATATGATTGGGTGCCCTAATGATATGAGCGAGACGATGTTGCCGAGCTTAGCACCGAGAGGAACTGGTGACTGTGAGTAGAAAAGGCAGCCAAACGCAGCAACTCATCAGCGAGGCAGGCGGTGATGCCCGACGGCAATGGTGGTGTGGATCGGGAGATAGAGAGGGTTCGACGGCAGGTCGGGCTTAGTAAACGAAAGAGGAGAAGAAAAGAGATTGGGGAAATAAGAGTCAGCAAAACAGTGAGGAAAGAACTAAGGTTTTGCCATTTAAACCTAAGTTAATTCATTCCAACTTAGGCTAATGAGATCAATTAACTCCCAACTTAATTGGGATATTCAAACAGACTTTCTCAAAACTCAATTGATTTATCTCCTTTAATGAGTCATACGGACTCCGTTTAAATTCCGAATAAATTCTAAAAATTTCTAGAAAATTTTGTAAGGTTATTTCTCCAATGACACTTTTTATTTAATTATGGTATCTTACATTACTACACTAAAAAAGAATATGTTGAAGAAGTACAACGACTACTAACAAATTTTGCTAATTTGATACCAGTGGATTTTCCTCCTAGACTTTCACCTGACTCTATTCTAAACTTAAGAATGAATTTTTTTCAACTTGAGATAACTGATACAAGAGGATCCAAATAATTTTTGATAATATTTTAAAATTTTGAGTCAATTTAGGATATTATGGACTTCTAGCATGTTAAAGATTTTTTTTCCTTTCTGTTGAGATTTTACGTCTTAAAGTTTAGAGTGTATATAAGCGTCTTGTTTGGGAGGTCAGATCCTCTGGTCCAGAATCTTCTGGACCAGAGGAGGCCCTGCATGTTCATTGGTAGGATGAACTGGACCCCACCTATTTAACAGGTGGGGTAGAGTCCACCCATCCAATAAATATGCAAGGATCCAGGATTGGTCCAGGGATCCTGGATCAGAGGATCCCTGTCCCTTGTTTGGTTAATGTAAGAGAAGTTTTTTTAGATTAATAATATTTTCAACAGTGTTGTTATTTTCTTATTTATTAATATTCTTTTTTAAATCAACAGGTTTTAGAAGATTATTCCTAATATTCGTACGTGAATCAACAGATTTAATTGTCCTTGGGATAATTGTTATCCTGTCTGACATCAGTTTTGATGTAGCAACGATTAACCAAGCACGTAAGGTTTGAATCTCAATTATGACATATTATAGAACATTTTTTCTCCTAAACCAAAGGACGATGACTTTCTTGGATGGATAATCATGAGTATTTCCTAATTTACTTGGTGAAAAATGTAGAGCCAAACCGTTTACCTCAAAATTAGTCAAGTTATAAAATTTATCGGATTGTAAAATTTGGATATCTGATATAAATAAAAAAATGTATTATCAAACTAAATCACCAACTAAACAAGTTTAAAAGATAAAAATTTCAAACAATCAAATAAACTTAAATTAAAAATTCGATAACATTTAAACGAATCAAATTCAAGCTCATAAAAAAACCTAAGTCAAACTTGAACAATCCTTTTAACGACTTATTCGACTTGACTTGACTAGACTAAGTTACTTTATCCAATAAATTGCAACACTATAAAATTGAATTTGGGTTGACTTATTTACAACCTAGTTGAAATAATCCTTTGACGTTGGCTGATCCTGGTGAAGTCTCAGACCAAAAGTTTTAGACGCAATAAACATATGGTATCATGTTCATAGATAAGTCTGGATACATTCTCGACCAGCTAGTCTCCTTGACACGGACAAGGAGTCCTGGTATAATCCTAAAAGATTAGGGCACACTGTTGCTCAAACCAACAGCACTAAAACTCCAACTCATACCAGAATTCATAATGTCTCATTTACTCTAGCAAATTCTCATATAGCATCCAAATAATCTTATGTGAAACCATCAACAGAACACTCCATCGGATGCCAGATGATTAGAGTCATTTCCTGAGAGACATATCTTCAGAGAAAAAAATTCCTCACTCCCTAACTAACTTAACGGTCATCTATAAACTAACCTCATGATTTACTCTTTTCATAGACCTAAGGACAAACTTTAAGGGATGTTTTAATCACCTTTTTTACCATCATGTATAACTGCATATACAAAATCAATAACTAAACAAACAGACAAACAAAAAATCTAGCTCTTTTTTCTTTGCATTTGCTTTGCGCTGGCACTAATTAAATCTACATCCCAAACAGATTATCAAAATGTTTGGGCAGTTCGTTCCTTTGTAGGTCTTCTCAATAGTGCACCAGAATTCCCCCCATTTTGCCTAAACCGATTGGTGTCTATACTCCTACGATGTTCAACTAAATTCCGACTATTGTCAGGATACATAAAAGACCTCTTCCTGCCCTCCTGATCAATTTCCCTGCCTGTGGAACAAGCATTTGATTCTAAGTCTCTCACTGATGGTGTGGAATACCGGGACCCTGCTTTCGAGGAATGCCGGGACCCTACAGGATAACGAGTGAATCCATCATAATCCTCGGAGATTCTCATGGGGCTATTTGAGACGAAATAATCTGATTCTCCAGATATGTGTTCCCATGACTCTTCTGTGCTTGTTGAGTCCCTAGTGCTCTCAGTGCTGCAAGTGGAACCTTCATCGAAGAGCGAAGAATTGTCACTGGCGGAATCATTCAGGTGAAGACGAAGATTTGACGGATATGGATAGAATTGCTCTCCATGGTGAGCAACTGATGAATCTCCAGGCTTTCCTTTACCATCCTTCATGATCTTCCCCGTGTGTGCAAGTTGGGTCATCGCTCTCCTTGCCAAACTTGGACCACGAGGCGAGCATCTGATTTGAAAGATAAATTGACTAAGAATTTTGAAAAGAGAGATTATACAAGAATGTGACTCCAGTACATTGGACTCACCTAGAATAAAGAAGCATGTATGCACCTTTGGACAAGACATTCTCAAGCTCGACCGGTTGTACCTGTGCAAAAGTAATGTCATATCATGGAAATTCAATTTTTAGATGCAAGCGTTTATCATGAGCACAAAAATTACGATCAAAAGAAATAAATGCATTGCTTATGAAATCAAGCAGATACTATCAGTTTACAAGGGGGCTGACACATGATAAAGGTTTTGAGACAAATGCTGAGGAGAGCTTTTCATTCAAGAATTTACTCTTACAACTACACTAGCATGCTTAACGTCATCTACTTTACTGATAAAACATACCAGTCCCAGATTGAATTGAAAAAAGTTGATTAGAAACTGAGACATGTCTAGCAAAAGTCTATACCCTCTATCAAGTTGCCATGATAAAATTTGTAAAAGCAATCCACTCAGACAAAAAGTAACTGATAGCATACCTTGCTGTCATCAATCTTGTACCATTTGCCTTGTCTATCCTTCACATAGCAGACATAGTGTCCAGAAAAGGAAGCATTCATCACATCTATGTGAACAATTACTGCATAAAGCCGATAAACAGGGGACTTGTCATCACCGCTCATGTAACGAGCCAAATCAAGGTACTCAGGAAACAGGACAGGCTTGTTGAGCTTGCCAAATTTACCAGACTGAAAATAGAATCACAGTCAAGAAACTGAATTCACTGTATCACAACTGAGTGAACATAAAATGAGCAAAGGTAACTCAAAAAATGGTAAACCAGAAATAGTACATCATGATTAACGACCTGAAATCTTTTCAATACAATGGTCAGGACATTGGGAGCCTCCAATATAGTCAATCTCTTTTTTGCTCGTTCATAAGACTTGCATCTGATAAGAAAATTACAAAGTATGAACTTCATCAAGTTAAGAAAACACCATTTGCAAGAGAACCAATTTGCAAAGGAGATTTTTTTTAGCAAAGTAGGTGCACAGTGATAGGCATTAAAGGTATAATTGATCTTTCTTTAATAATCCTAGAAAGAAGCAGATTTATTGTTGTTAAATGCTGGAAAAGTTAGTCCTACAAGTAACTACAGCATTGGTGACAGAATGACACATGTTTGGTTTAATCACTTCTAAAGCATGAAAGAACCAACCTGTCACACTTATACTTGTTCTCCCCTTCCAAAATTTCTTGAGATGTAAAACGTAGAAGTGCATCATCAAGGGTGGCAATATTGCCATCTATCTCAACAGTAAGATCCATCATCCTTTCACACCACTCAGACTTGTTCTTGCATTTACTGCACCTTATCTGCACATGCTTATCAACCAGCATAAATCAACTGCTAACTAGCTAGCTAGCTATCATGTTAAGATTAGAATTCCAGGTGCAAATCAAATTTATCAAAACAAAGAACGTAATGAGATAAATTACTTTGGATCGCAAATAGCCCCCAAAAGTTTGCTGTATTAGGGTTGTCTCCTCCAACAATCCATCTGCTTTTGCTACAGCTTCCTTCAAGCAAACAGACTGCATGGCCTCAATAGCATACCTGCCAAAGTATATTGACAAAAATGCTCATAGATGCTTACCACCATTTCTGAAAAAGGAAGCATATTGCTACAGTAATTCGCTAGAACAAAATTTCTATTCAACATAAGGTTCAATTTAGTCCACAAAAGAATACTTCATAATACAACAATCAGCAATATGATTTAGAAACCGTGCTTGAAAGTTGAAACAATAAGAGCAAGCAAACTTCACACGACAATGTAAATCCCAATAGGACCAAATAGGTAGGAGGAAGAACTTAGAATGTTGCATCCCCCATGTGCAAATAGTATGTGCATTGCACAATCTGCACTGTGGTATCACACAATGTTACATGTCATGCAAAAAGAAAGTTGCATGATAAAAATAATCCAATATCAAAATCTTTGACTAGCACAATGTAATTGAAATTACACTAGTTATATCACAAGATTTCAGTGATCATTTTTTTTCATAAATCATGACTCTCAAATAAGGATAGAAGAATGAGGACAAGTTCACAGAGGAATATTTCCATTCTGATCTAAAGAACCACAATATATGAAATCAAGCAAATACGTAATAGCCTATTCCAAATAATGATTCATGATCCAGACGTATCAACATGATTTTATCTTCGTGAACATATCACAAGTAAAATACAATGGAATATATACGCCATGACATTGAATAATGTTAATAGATTTTAAATCAAACAGCAACATTTTGTCAATTCATGGTTCAATAATTCAGATTTATCATCAGAATGTTATCTTCGTGGATGAAGAAGATAGTGAAAGCTAATTATCCTAACAAAACCTATATACATACCATAAACCATTTATGCACATAGAGAGTTAATATCAACATTCATTTTATTGGTTCCATGACTAGCTCAAGGTAACATAAGGATCAGTATAAGTGTTTTATAGAGCTTAATGCTGTTCAAACTCACCTAAAAAATTCATGGGCGTCTTCCTGCTGTCTGTGGCCAAAATTACTTCCAATGTTGTGCAAATGAGAGAGAATTCCAATGGGTGATAAAGGAGATTTCCCTTCCTTTGCAGTCCTCGCAAGGCTTTCAAGTTCACATGTAAAGCACCACACTTCCTTTGGACCTAGAATGGAGTATGAACTTATTTAAAAGGTAGTTTTAAGATTAAAACAGAAAAATTACAATAGAAGTGGAGTATGAGCATACATGTTTTAGAATGAAGACCTTCAAGAAGATATGCAGTCAACGGCCGAGTAAATGTCAAACACTGGAGAACAGCATTAGCATAGCAGCTGCAATCAACAAACAAAAATGTCCAGTAATTTATCACCTACAACCTAAAATGTCCAGTAAACTAGCAATATCCAAATAGATCAATTCACTAGAAAATATTTATATAGGTGACATTTCAAAAGTCCACAAACCATGAAACATAAGCTGCAGATAAAATATCAGGAAGTGGATAAATTATTTATTTTAATGATTGAATTTAGGGTAGCTGAGAATAACTAGTGCAGCTTTGTCCCAGGATTATTCTACTCGAGAGAGAATGAGGTAGTGGCAGAAGCAACAATGACAGAAAATAGAAGGGGAGGATGAATGAGGAAAGGAGAGGAAGAACAGGGAGAAAGAAAAAAAAGATAGGGATTTTTTATCAAAAAATAAATCAAAATGATTTGAGTATTCCAGTTAATTTATTGTTGGTATTTGTTAGTGTAATTTGACAAAACATCCAACAATAAACTACTGACAAGTATGTGTATGCAGCTGAATTGAATCAAAAAAGTTAATATATGAAATGACAACATACCCGATAGTTTATCTATATTAAAGGATCTTACAGAATAATCAATTATTTAGAATTGATGACAACAACTACAAGCTATAACTCTGAACAATAAGCTGGGATGAATCAGTCCTCTAAAACTTTTTTTATTTGCTTGAGTAAAATATTCTACTTTCCTTGGGAATCCCAGAAATCATCGTCCTAATATATTGAAACCTTACAGAGCATGTACCAATCTTTCTTTAAGGATAAGACAATGAGTTATTTCTGGTTGATTTAGAATAAGTACAAACTATTCTCCAAGTATTTCAGTTGGATGCATGAATCTCCCATGTCTTCTTTTATTGTTTTAGTAAAATCTTCAACTATATTTTGGAATGAACCACAATCCTAATAGATTGAACTCATTAAACTAGAGCATCTATGAGCTTTAATTGTGAGATAAGGTAAAAAAGATGAGGTTTTAGCCACAACTAATATTAAATATAGTCAGTAAAAGTTTTTTCAGTACAAAGTTGAGGATAATATTATATATGTGACAAAAATATTGTCATAAATGTTTATCATTACTATATTATTTAGTGGCAACATTATAGGATAGATTGAAGGGGAGCTTGGCGCAATGGTAAAGTTGTTACTTTGTGACCTAAAGGGAGGATATTCGAATCCTGAAACAGCTTCTTTGAAAAAGCAGGTTAAGGCTGCGTATAATAGATCCTTCCCCGAGACCCCGCATGGCGGGAGCTTCGTGCACTGGGCTGCCCTTTTTTTTTAACATTATAGGATAGATTGTCTATTAATGAAAAAAGTTGTCGCTAATAGGACATTCAGTGGCAGATGAAGTTAATGCTAGCATCAAACATTTTAACAATGAGATTTAAGACACAAATATAATAACAATTTATTGTCACCAAAGCTTTTAGTGACAAGTCGTTAAATTTTAGCGACAATTTTTTGTCATTGATACACACTTTTTTTTGTAATGACATGCAGGATCTCTACAAGGCTTTAGAGACCAATGAAACAAAAGTTATAACTCACAGTAGCTTTATCCAACAAAGAACCAAGGGAAGATAATATCAAATTGCTCAACAACATTACCAACATTTTTTAATCTGTTGTTTTTTCTCAAGAAACTGACATTATAACTTTTCTATGTAGATCAGTGCAATTGATAAATAATTTCCAATTTAAGTAACTTGACCCTGGCTTTTTTTGCCACATGTCCAGGCAATTGCAAACCAATTCACTAGATCGCCGACAAGCAAGCTCAAAGAAACTTCTTGATTGTATTAGATAACAGATGAGAGATGGTAAGACACACCTATAGGTTTCTTATGGAAATAAAATGAGGAAAATTAGAGCAAGAAAATTTGTACTGAGTTCATGTGGACCAGCAGAAAATTTTGTACCTGTTTCCGCAATTAATAAGACCGCAAGGATGCAAATCAATCTTGTCAGAGTTGTAGAGTTTGATGAAAAGATCATATGGAAAGAGCATCTGCAAAATTAAAATGAGATATTAAGCAACTTAACTTTGGTTTATTAGTATGCAGATATGTAAATGCCTTTATGCCAATTTAAAAGAACCACAAAACCACTTACAAATTCCGAAGAATAGTGCCTTGAAACTTTAGTAACAACTTGTTTCACTGATGTTGAAAGACCATTTGCTACATAAGGAATATTTTTTCGTCCAAAAGATCCTCTATGAGCATTAGCATTTGAGCTTTCATAGAATGAAACAGATTTAGCACCTCCATTAGTAGAATAGTGAGCCGAAGCTAAGGACTTTGATGTTTCTTTTTTTGAAATCTCTGTCTCATTTCTTTCTGCATGAGTTCTTGCTTCTAATGATGCAGCCGCTGGAGGATAATCACGTGTTGACGATGTACTTGAATTCAACCCATTATCAACTCTCTCGGATCTAGTGCTGGACAAAGGATTTGACATAGCTAACTCAGGAGTTGAATGCATTTTAGTGCTTACATTGTTAGTGCCAATTGAAAACATGAAGCCGCCAGGAGGAGGTTCTTCCAGCTCAACATTATTCGGAATTAACATGCTAGCATAAGGAGCATCAGGAGAACCAATGGTCTGAGATAATGTTGAATGAGTAGGTAATGTTGGTGAAGATGATGAATCAGAGAAAAAAATCTTTGCAGAAATATCCTTAGAACTGATATCCTGATGTTTGCCTCCATCAATTTCATTATCAGTAGAGGTGACTTTAGATGCAGAAGGCCTCTCAAAAAATGTCTCAACCTTTGACAGATCCTCTTTTGGATCTAGCCTCTTCTCAGATAAATCAGACTGTTCAGAATGCACTCCCTTGAGACCAGAAGAACTCAATTTGTTTTCAACGTTATCCTTATCATTATCAGGTGGAGGTTGGCATTCATCTTTGTGGCCTTGCCTCCAATGAAAAATCTGGCATCTGCCAGAGCTGAAATGAATGTTGATCAAAATATCAACCACATGACTTTGTATTACTCTACCTCTCCTTCAAAGAGACTTTTTCTTTTAACTAATTGGAACAGGATAAATGCAAACCTTCTTATTTTGAAGTTCAATCTCATAGGAACAAAATTTCAACTTTTTCAACCACCAATAAGTGTGAAACAAATACACATGGAAATTGCTCAATATCAATACCAATTATACTAAGGAAACAAAAGTTATATTCTGATTCATAACTCTATGAAGTGTCAAATATAAATGCTTTTAAAATGTCTGCAATTAAACCATTTGCAGCATGATTATGTCTTTAGCGCTTTTTCTAATAAAAGGGGAAAAACAATGTCAAAAAGATGATTTTTTTTGGATGGAAAACTTTATCCTTTGCTTTTGCAACATACAAAATAAAGCAACTTACCATACAGCTCAAGTTATCCTGAAAATCTACAAAAGAGATAAAGATAGCTGATCAGACCCAACAAAAGACTTAGATAAGAGTGTAAATGTTTCAATATCTGGTTTCAAAAATAAGCTTTGTGGGTCCACTAATTAGTACGTCTTTAATCAAAGTTCAACTGGCTCCAATAATTGGTTGAAATAAAACTGTTTACAGTTCATACCCATTGTCTTCTTTGTATGAACAGATAAATTTTTATGATAATGCTAAATGACAAGAGACAGTTACATTTTGTTCCACCTTAAAGGAATAATTACATAGGCAGATAACAGGATTGACATTGAAATAAGAGGAGTCTGAAGGATTTACCAAGGATAAATAAGGGCATTGCAGAACTAGGAACACGTGTGTACATACATTCATGCATGTGTGTGTGTGTGTCCAAAAGCACCAGATTTATTGTTCAAATGAACAAACATTAACCTCTACAAAATAAAGGTTGAAGAAAATGAAAACTGACTGGTTCCTAGTTTTTCCCTAGCTCCTCATTCTACAAAAAAAAATAATTGAGTCGAGGAAGAAGATGACACTTCAAATTAATAAAGTAGGAGCCAAGCTAGAAGGATTTGCCAAGAGCAAGTTTGAGAGCATTCCAGAACCAGTGACGAAATTGGAAATATCTGGAGATGTAAAACATATATCCTAATTTGACTTATTCAACACTATTAAATTTTGTTTAGACAGAAGACCAAGGAGGTCGCCAATGAGACATGCGATGTTATCTGTAAAATTAATTTATTTTTATGACTACAATCAATAGGCAGTGGTAAGTTCAAAGAACTATTCTTTGGAAAACTTCATGTATGAGAATTAGGAGCCTCTGATGAAATAAAGGAGAATGCGGATGGGAAATGGAAACAACATCCACTATGTCACCAACATCTCTAGGTCTATTGAGTTGGTTTTATTTAGGCTAAGAAACAAGATCGCGAGATATTTACTGTGACACATAGCTAGCGCCGGATATTTCTTGAACTCTAAGTTAGCATCTTTTGAATCTCATTTGCTCATAGGTAAGTTAACAAATATTCCAAAACTCACATATAAATATAAACATCCTCAACTCACTCAACATGGATTCAGAATAAGATAATGACTAAAAAAAGTCCTTTAGATCAATCGAGGTTCCAGCTTTTACACGGCCAGCATTTGAAATCAGCACTGAAACCATGAAACTATCGCGGCCAAATAATGAGCGAGGAGTTGAAATAAGAAAAGAAAAACCTTAAAATAAAATAAAAAGTGCAAGATTTAGTCAGGTTTAACTTACCAATATCTGACAGCTTTGCATCGGGCACATCTCGCGTTGGCAGGGATAGAGCAAACGGCACATTCCGGAGCGAGCTCCTTAGCTACGGAAGCGGAATAGGAATAGGCGCTGCCCACAGAAGATGTGACCGAGTAGGCTGCCATCGCCTCCATCTCTGCCAGCGCGGCTTCCTGTGCCGCAAGATACGCCAACCGCCGGACCTCCTCCTGCCTCGTCGTCACCAAGCGCCATCGCCGGCGCACCACGAAGGCGACCACGGGCCCGAAGAGAATCACCAGAAGCAGCGCAGCCCCCGAGAATCTTAGATCTCTGTAGAAGGGCATCTATCCGCCGCCGCTCGCCGGCAGGCAGCTCCCAATCTCCGAACTCCTCCGGTCCGTAAGACGGCGCTCATAGATCAGCCGGCTGCCGCCCGCAACCGACGAGGTCAGATCGCGTTCGCCGGATCTCCAGGCAACGATCCCCAAATTCGACTCGCCCGCTGGAACACGATAAGAATGTCGCCAGAGTAAAAACGAGGGCAAGAAGCGAAAAGGAGGACGTTTTTATCGGGCAATTAATTCCGTGACACCCCAAAATTCCAACATTTACTAAAGCGTCTTCCAACTTTCCATTTTGCTCCAAGTATTTTTCATTTTCTTAATAACACCTCTAAAAGTTTTAATATATCAAAAAAAATGCCCTTTTGAGTTTCAAACTTCGCCATCTCACTCCCTAACCATTACTAAACCCTAATTGATCGAGTCTAGTGAATTTAGTGAATAGAGGATATTCAACATCATACAAAAAACACTAAAATAAAAAAGACTCAAACTAAACTAAAATTAATCACCTAAAGTATCATTAATCAATATTTCTTAACTTGATTAATGAACATAGCAAATTGATTATAATAAAAATCATACAAGTTAATCCATCTCCCCTAACTTTTCTAGTTAGATGTAAAGAATGCGAGATGGTCAAGAAACTAAAAGGCTACATTGTCTAAAGAGAATTGTATGGATGTGTGAAGTTATTCCAACCTACTCCTCTTGGTGCCACATTAAATTGGCATTGCTTCCATCTCAAGGTTTGGGGGAAAAAATAATAATTATAAGAAAACAAAATGATTATGAGATTTCTCCTTATGGATGACATTCCTAAATGATAGAAAATGACTTCTTGTGTCTTGTTCTTATATTCTCTCTCATCTTCAATGGCCAAGAGTAAAGGCATGGGATCCGAGTCATGCTCTTTGTCTTATTGTCATGTCAATATTTGAGATATTAGATGTTCGACAATTTTTGTTGTCGGAGATAGACTAAAAATACTTTGAATTTATAAAATTAAATGTAAGTCATCCCTTGAGTATCTGAATTGATAATTTCATATTATCAAACTGGGAAGGATTAACTACTTGAGATGATTGAGCTGTTTGAAAAATAATTATTTTATATCGCTGAATCTAAGTTCCAACTGAGTCTGAGTAGCAGTCGAGTTTGAGCGCTGAGTCAATTGAATACTTTAAGTGTCGAGTCAGCCGAATAATCTGGATGTTAAGTCCTAGCGTCGACTGTTGAGTATATCATCATAAGTCAAGTCAAGGAGAAGTCGTCCAAGTACCAAGTCGAGAAAAGAAGTTGAGTACTCCTGATTGGATGTCGAGTGTTGCCAAGTCGGGATGGGATGTAAGTCACCGAGTTAGGAATGGAAGATGTACTCAGGAAGTAATCCCGAGCTCGAGTGGGTTTTTAAGTGCTCGGAAATTGAGTCACCAAGGCTTACGTTCAACGCGGGTTCCTTAAAACAAATTCATCCTATCTCCGACTATATTTTGAGATTGTCATGGGTTGTATGTTTCCCAGATACAACGATCAACCGCTATACTCATCAAGTACTGGTGGTCACGATGAACTGCAAGGTATCTGAATGTTATCCCCAATAGATCTGTTGAGCGGATCCATGATAGAGGAAAAACAATGGGAGAATATAGGTGGACATAGATCACTTTTCTTAAACTATTAATTACTTCTATTTTTGCTCAAGATCTGACCTCCTTATATAGGAGAGCTCACCACACTCACCCCCTGTTGCATTAAATTGTTGAGTAATGACTATTCCATTAATAATCGGCTATTATTGTCCAAGAGATTACAGAATTATCATTAATTTACTCATTTACGTATCCATACGTAAGAGAGAATTTCTCCCCCACATATTTATTCACAACACATGCTTATATAACAATATAAACCAACCAACTAATCATCAAATTCCTATTATAATACTAAAACCCAAAGGAGTATCTCCCTTTCATCCATCTCTTTTCTATTAAAATTTTCAACATTGGTGGGTTCTCTTGATGATTAAATTAAAGGGTTATTGGGAACAGAAAGTTAGTTCGTGTTCTTTTTTCAAGGTTTGGAAGCCGTAGCTTTCGAATAGTTTTGGATGTGATATATACGTTTTAAAGTTGGCAAACATGAGGAAGGTAGTCATTCTCTTTTTCTAAGTTACTAATAAGATAAAATGAGAAAATTATATAATTTTTTTTTTTTAGATGAATGTATTCCTATCCTTCTTTATTATACATATAAAACGTATATGATAGTCCCTCAATTTATTTGCAATATCTCAGGCCTTTAAGAGCATACAACACAAGGTTGTTATAACAACTTTAGAAAAAAACTAATTAAGTTGGACTAGTTTTAACTAAATTAAAGTGGTTTTAATCAATATTTGAAAATTTTGGTCAACATTAAAATATTTTGAATAAAATTATTTAATAATTTCGAGTAAGTTAAAATAATTTTAGTTAAAACTGTTATAATAATATTTTTAAACATGAGATGCACTTTTGATATATTATTTTTTTTTAAAAAAAATGGATCATTCTTCTTCCATAATAATAACAATAAAGATAAAAGACAATCCCGTTAATTTTTTTAATCATTTGGCTTTCTATGTTGTAATCTTTGTTAATGCATTGACACCTCTTATTCTTGACTATATAAATATCTCAAGATGACCATGATACTCAAAAAGAATATGGGTGTTGTTAACGTAGATTGATCTTAATGATAGTTAGAATGAGGCATCTAAAAAAAATAATAATAATGCTTTGATTGGATAGTCATCATAGTAATGTGCTCTAAATAATATCTTCAGCACTCAAAGCGTAATATAGACAGTGGGCACATGACATATATAGCGTAATGATCAGGGGTCGATTTTCAAAAACTGACGACCTACGATTTATCCCATCATGTGCCTATAATCTGTATAACTATATGTACCTCCCTCTATATCCATGAGACTAATATTAAAAGACCGCTAAGATAATGAATCTATTTTTTTCTAAATAATATCTCCAATTAAAATAATTAGGAATTATATTGATGAACGAAGCACAAATGCACAATGGCATTATCAATAAGAGAGTCTTTTAAAAAAAAGTCAAATGTGAAAGTGAACATGAAATTTTCTTTCATTGTATTTGTCCTCTTGGTTCACTTGATCATAAAAAGAAAATTGACGAAAGATGGTCAATGGGCATTGCACTTTTCTTTAAATGAAAGCATCCAACGTGTAGACAATGACAAGCCAACTCAAATATTCTCACATGATTGACATTGAGGAAATACAAAAAAAAATTAAAAAATTAAAAAAAAATATACACACACCAACCAAAGTACTCGTTACCTCTAAAATAAACATGCATGGGCGGCTAAGTCTATTAGGTAAAAAGAATTAAATGGTGTCTTAATCGTTGCAATGCAAATCACTATTTATATAAATGCTGGTGAAAGAATCAAACAAAAGAAGCATACTGAAACCAATTTATGCTCAAGGAAAGATTACCAACTTATGATCAAGAATTTGTAAGACACTTGCAAAGTATAAGCATTTGAATAAACTAATTAAGAAAAGTATCAATTTTATGGTATTAATCAGTCTATTATTACTTGATATAATAATAGATCTCAAGAAAATAATAAATATATAATTCACTTAACTGAAAATAAATATATTCAAAATTATTTAAAAATGAAGAAAGAAGTGTGTCTAATTACTCCAATGAAAAATAAAGAGAGTAATCCTTAACAAAAAAATTGAGAAAATAAGAATAATGAAATGAGATAACAATAAAAAGAATCATGCTCTCGTTGTCAACTCATCATCATCTGCAAAACCAAAAGGCAAATAAATAGAAAAACACATGTACAAAATGACAAAGCTCAATACAATCCAAAAATGAAGATTGTAATAAGACCAAATTAACTATTATCATTTATCAAAAACTAAAATACTAAATAAGTCTTTTTAGACCCAAAACAACAACAACAAAAAGTTATATTTTTCATCATCTAAATTATAACTTAAAACGGTTGTAAATGATAGAATGAAGATTAAGAGAAAATAAAAAAATTGATGCCTGTAAATACATCAAAATAAAGTTAAACTTAATGTCTATCAAGGAAGTGAAATTGTCGATATAGTTAACTCGCTATTGTTCAAAAATAATAAAATCAATATAGATGAATAAACTTAATCAAGCAACGAGCATAATAGCACAAATCGAATCAGCGTGATAATATTAGGTGTGATATCTCTTCCCCAATCTCAACGATCCAGAAAAAGCACAGAGGGGGAGTCGGAAAAGGTGAAGCGAGGAAACTCGAAAAAAAATTAGGATGCGTTTGGTTTGCACGTTTTTCATTTTCCGAAAAACGCGCGTTTTCTAGAAAACAAAAAACGACTTTTTGTCATTCTCTATTTTTTTAGAAAATGCTAGTTATTTTTTTAGAAAACAGACACAAAAAATGCAAACCAAACACCATTTTTCAGAAACGTACGTTTTTCAGAAAATGAAAATAAAAAACACACAAATCAAACGCACCCGTAGCATTTTATTTTACATTGCATGGAATATGAATAAAGAATTTCTAATTCATACTTTTACCTATAAGAAGAAAAAACATCACTAACAAAAGAGGAATATAACAAGAAAAAGTTAAGGTTGAGAGATATTAAAGAAAAGAAAGTTAGATCTTATAAAATAACAAATATATAATTTAAAATTAATTTAAAATGTTAAAAAGAAAGCTCTTTTATTATTGGAATTATAACAAAATTTTCACGAAATCCAAAACTTTAATCAAAGAATGAGATCATGTCAATCTTTTGTGACCTTATTATTTTCTATTCTCTTGAAAAAATATATATATAAAAATATATTTACTATATTAAAAATAATGAGCTCAAATAAAAATTAAGACCCTAAGCATAGGTCTATACCTAAAGCTGGCCCTAATACACATGATTAGGTAGTTTCATCTATCCACACAAATCTACGCCTAATTCAGTTCTAATTCGAATATCAAACTCATATAATAGGATTTCATTCTAATGCGTTCTCAGCTTCAAAAGGAAATTATTGTTCTGATATAATAATTCATAGCTTCTTCATAAAAGGGCTTCCATGACTAGATTCCCCTATGAGGTAACTCCTAGATTTTCTAAATGATACTTCCTGGAGCAAAAACCTTGTAACACAAATTATACATGTCATTGACCACAAGACATGGAATAATAGTAAATAAGAGTGCGAAGCATTATAGGGATTTTAGGGTTTCTTCCAAATTTACTCTAACGACTGATAAAAAATTTTGATAGGACCTATCTAACAATGTAGACGGGTAGGAATAAACAGGACCCATCCCCCAGTCTACCACACACTAGCTGAACTTTAATTACTCCCTAATTCATGGAAACATCTGTGAGCAAAGCTCTTATTGCTTCCCTCACACTTCCTACTTCCTAGGCCGCTGCTGCTGTTGTTGGTCTCTTTCAGTTTCGTCCCTCAAACCATTGATGGACAGCAACCCCCTCGCCTCCTATAGAGGGCCAAGCACTCCCAGTAAGCCCTCCTGCTACCTCGCCTTCCCCAATTGTCCCACTGGCTGCAGAACTCCAGCAAGAGCTCATCCACCAGCTCAACTGCCGCCTTCTTCTTCATCAAGTCCTCGGCCAACTCTGTATCGGTCTTCGTCACGACCATCTCATCTTGGCTCATATTGTTCAGAAGCCAATCGGCTATTTCTCGGGCTTCAACTGCATTATTTACTTTACTTTCCCTACCACATCAAGTCTGATCACCTCGAACTTGGAATTCATTTTTAGATACTGTCGAATAAGTGTCAATAGAAAAGAGGAAGAAGAGAAGAAACTCTATTGTGCATAAGATTTTAGTCTTACATTGAGAATTTCTTGACATCTTTATTAATTTATATTGATTCACATATATTGAAAATATGAACAAATACATGGGATTAGATGATTTTGTACGAGATCCACTCAAAAAGAATATTTTTCCATAATTTTAAGTTTAAGGTATATATGATATTTTACATTAATCATTATGGCTCATGGTGCCGAGGTTCGATCCCCAATTAATAAGAATTTCTTTTTAAATGGAATGATCTCCTATTCGTCCTATATTTTTATATTTTATTTTTTTTTTAACTAAAAATTTGAAAGGCCCTCTTCGCTGGGCAGAAAATTGCTCTATCCCTTAAATTTGAAAGGAGGCCCTCTTCGCTAATCCAATAAATGAATAGGATCTCTCATGATTTAAAAAATTTTGGATTAGAGGATCTGACTCCTCATTGGACAAGGATCTTCTGGTCTCAGATCTTAGGACTAGTCCTGGTCCCATACTCATTCATTGATTGGATGGGCTAGATCCCACCTATTTAACAGGTGGGGCCTTGTCCATCCATCCAATGAATGAATAGGACTTCTTCTTGTCCAGAAAATTCTGGACTAGAGGATCTGGCCTCTCGCTGGGTAGGGATCCTTTGGTCCCGGATCTCTGGACCAGTCCTGAGCCCTTGCTCATTCATTAATTGGATGAGCTGGATCCCACCTATTTAACTGGTGGGATCCAATCCACCTATCCAATGAATGGATATGGCCTCTTCTGGTCCAGAAAATTCTGGACCAGAAGATCTGACCTCTTGCTGGACAGGGATCCTCTGGTCCTAGATCTCCGGACTAGTCCTGGTCCCTTGCTCATTCATTGATTGGATGAGTTGGATCCAACCTGTTTAACAGATAGGGTCCAGTCCACCCATCCAATGAATGAATCGGGTCTCTTCTGGTCTAGAAAATTCTGGACCAGAGGATCTGGCCTCTAGCTGGGCAAGGATCCTTTGGTCCCAAATCTCTGGACCAGCTCTCGGCCCTTGCTCATTCATTGATTTGATGGGTTGGATTCCACCTGTTTAACATGTGGGGTTCAGTCCACCCATCCAATAAATGAATAGGGTCTCTTCTGATCTAGAAAATTCTGGACTAGAGGATCTGGCTTCTCGCTGGACAGGAATCCTTTAGTCCCGGATCTTTGGATCAGTCATGATCTCTTATTGATTTATTAATTGGATGAGCTGGATTTCACCTATTTAAGATTAATTTACCCATCTAATAAATGAATATACCTCTCCTGATCCAAAAAAATAATGGATAAGAGGATTTGGCCTCCTCTTCGCTAAGGTGTCACTGTCTGTTATGATGTCTAGCAATGAAATGTATTTTTTTTTATATAATTCAGGTGCCTTGGGGGTAATTGATTTCGTCCATTAATAAATTTAGAAACATAAATGGATCGAAGGAAAATATCTAACACTGCATCTTAATTATGATTTTGAATCATGAATATCGATCTCTAGGAGTCTATTGAATTGAATGCTTTTGTCATACACCATGTCAGGTGGCAGTAATGAAACACGTTTGACTATAGGAATAAAATTACTCTATCCTAATTAAAATTATTATACGACACTCAAATTTAATTAAGACTAGTATGATCGTGCACAAGAATTAATTATTTGGATAAAATTCGTCAGACTCATATAATAGTGACGAGAATCCTAATAACGGGCTTCCCTATATAAAAAATTATTTTAATTTAATATTATACTTATCTTAGTAAAAAAAACTAAGAAAAATATATTTTTTAACATCATCGGCCTAAAATATTTATAGAAACTTTTTTAATCATAATATTGTCAATTCTAAGATATGGGACTAAAAAGAACTATATTTTTTTATATAAAACAATCAGATAAAATTAATGACGAGAAAAATTTATAATAATACCCTGTAACTGAGTCTCGAACTCTAAATTACTGATTGTTTCGCTTGTGGAATTACTAATAAAGCTTGAAATTATTTTTAGTGTAAATAGAAAAAAGGACATTAACGTAAATACATTTTAGGCTTTACCAAAATTAGTTAGTAAAAGAGGAAGATTTTTAATAAAATAGTAAAATAATCACCATTTCACACGTAAGGATTATCCATTACAATTTGTTCCTTATGTGGTATAATAGTGTTAAAGTAAATTTGATTAGGTTGAAATCATTTTAATTAAATAGGAGTAATTTTAATATAAATTAGTATATATATATATAGAGAGAGGGGTATAATTATAGGGGTGGCAATGTTTGATCCGACATGAAAACACGACCTGAACCGAGCACGAAAAAATAAGGTTAGGGTTGGGTAGTTTCGGGTTCGGGTCGAAATCGGGTCGATCCAATTGACCCGATTAATAAACAGGTCTGGTTCGGGTCAACCTGAAATGACCCAATTATAACCCGCAAACCCGTTTATAATTATAAATTTAAACTAAAATTATAAATTTAAAAAAGTTAAAAACCCTAAACATAGAGATGTGCTATTGATTGTAATGTTATTATGGTTTATCATTTATGATATGAATTTTCAATTTATGTAGATAAATGTTATTTTTAATTTTTAATTTAATATACAAAATTTCTTTATTGAATTCAGGTCATGTTCGGGTCAAACAGGTCAAATGGGTCAAACGGGTTAAACGGGTCAAACGGGTTAAACGGGTCAACGGGTTAAACGGGTCAAACGAGTCGGGTTCGGGTCAAATGCAAATAAACAGATCAAGTTCAGGTTGAATAGTTTGACCCGAATTCATAATCAGGTCGGATTCAGGTTGTCATTTTCCAACCCGTCAACCTGCCAACCCAAACCTGTCAACTCAAACCCGAACCGAATTACCACCCTTATATAATTATAACAGTCAATCAAAATACAAATAGATAATAAAAACTGTCACAATTGATTTTTTAAAAAAGATACATTATTTTTAACAAAAATAATAATAATAAATGTCCTTTTATACATAAACTTATTTTAATTTTTTCTATATTATGTCTTAACATAATAAGTCATTGGAAATATATATACACAATTGACCATTAATCATTAAAAAAAGCCTTTTTAATATATTGATACAATGACCTTGTTCATGTATTATTATTGATCATGTCCGAATCAGGAGTCAAGGGACGCTGGGCACGTGGCGCTTCCTGCGGAATCCTCGAATGCTTCGGTGAACCTGCAACAAAACCGAGCCGGGAGGGGTGTCCCGGCGACGGTCCTCCGACGCTCAAGTCAGGCGAGGAATAACAAAAAGGTGGCTCCCAAAACCAAGATTTCGCATACCTCTGGTGGAGAAATGGAGGCCTTATATAGACCTCTTGAGGAAACCTGGGTGCTCCAGTCAAAGCAACCACATGCCTTTGACCATGCTCAAGTATGGGTCTGTCAGAAGGGCCATGCCTGAATATGGATCTGTCAGGAAGACGTCCATGAGACCATACTGTTACTGCGCCAACCTTCCCATGATGTGACAGCAAGATCCTCCATCGTGCGATTACTATAAATCATCCAATATACCTTAATATCCCGATGTGGCCCGCTCTGCACTCAATCGCTCGTTACCCTCGCCCGTTTGCACTCTCCGCTCGGCCTGAGCGTACTCCCGCTCGGCCCTTCGATCTCCGTGCCTTGGCGTCGGAAACTTAAGCCCGAATGGGTTAACTCTAGCTCCGCTCGGACCTATCCAATGCTCGGCTCACTTAGTCAGCCTGCCCTCGGTCCTCAAGTTGAGACCCTTCAGGAAGTGGATCCCTCATTCTTACTGCCAGATCACTTGCCTTCCCTTCAAGTCTAGTCGAAGGAGGCAATGAGCCCGACTGACTGGACTATATGTGTCCGAGCGGACGGTCGCCGCTCTTTCGTAGCTTACAATATCACTGGGGCCGACCGGCCCTTCTGCCAGATTCAGCCGCTCGGTTCTTTATTTTGGTTGTCTTGTCGCTCCCTGTTGATGTTCACTTGTCTAAATCTCCTCGAAAATTGTGCAAATCCTCTCCATTAAGTGGGAGCATGCGCGACGTGAGCGCATTAATTACACTCGGTGACAGAGCGCCACGTGTCGATCCTTGTGTGGCGGCGGCGTCACATACGATGGGATGCGCCCGTTTGAAATGGATGGCCCGATGGCGTCCTTGTTTCTCGTGACCTGGATCGGACGGTGGAGGTTAACCGGCCTCGGCTGTATAAAGCCTCCGTCCCTTTCTTGGCCGCCTATTCGCTCGCGCGTTGCCTTCTGTTTCATTCCGTTGCTGCGGCTTTCGGCGATCTAGTGTCTGGTTTTAGGCGGCGATCACCTCATCGGTGATTCTTTCCTCCCGTTTTCTTCCCTGTGAGTCTTCTCCTTTCACTTATTAGGTCTTTCCTGCTCATTTCGCCCCTTTCCTTTCCCTTCCTTCGATTTCTTGCTATTTTTTTGCCTTTCCGAGATGGCAAGTTCCTCCGAACCCGCTGCTAGCGTTCCGGGCCCTTGGTACTTGACCATGGAGAGCCGATTCGATGAGGAGCACGCCCGGCGCCTCGTTCGGACATATGAGCTTCCTGATGACCATGAAATAATCATAGCCGACCCGACCGACCGGCCACATGACCCGCCGACCGGCTCTATTTGTTTCTTTTTAGACCAATTCCAGGGCGGCCTCAGATTTCCTACTCATCCCTTTGTTTTGGAAGTTTGTAACTATTTCCGCATCCCGCTCGGCCAGCTTGTGCCGAATTCCTTTAGGTTGCTGAGCGGGATGGTCGTCCTCTTTAAGTTGCACAGTATCCCCCTCGACCCTAAGATATTCCATTTCTTCTTCTACCCCAAACAATCCGAACCAGGCACTTTTATCTTCCAAAGCAGAATAGGCTTTAAATTTTTTGATAACATGCTGACCTCCAACAAGCACTGGAAGGAGTTTTTCTTCTATCTTCGACTTCCCCATCGGCCAGACCGCCGTGCCGGCCCAGCCGGAGCTTGGCAAGTTCAGAAGTAACCCAGCCTATCTTCATGCGGCGAATTGGTTGTCCGGTCAGCGATACAAGATCGACAAATTGCTCTTGCAGGGGGTGCTATATATTTTCGGATTATCTCCCGTTCGGGCGAATCTTCCCTTCCGCATGAGTAAGGACTCTTTACTCTCTTAGTCTTTTTTGTCTAACTGATTTTAATTTCTTTCACTGCAGCTGACGTCATGTGGCGATCCAAGGCTACCACTCACTTGAAATTGAAGTCTGTAGAAATTGAATCGGCCACCAAGAAGGAGCTCGCCGCGCGGGGTTTAATCCCTAGCCGCCCGGCAGGTACAGGAGAAGGAGGGGCACAGTCCGCCCCTGAAACAGAAGCTGCCTCGTCCGATTCTGCGGCGGTGGAGGCGGAAATCGATCCTGTTTCCTCGGCTCCCGCCGAGCTGGGCGTTCCGCATGTCGAGGATCCCCCATTGGAGGTGCGGCGGAAACGTCGAAGAGACCCGAACCTTCCGCCGACCCAGGAGGGACCACAGGCGCCGATCGGCGTGACTTCGCCCGACCGCACGCCATCACAGATCGGGACCCCTATGGCGTCGCCACCGGCACAGCTTTCTGGTTCTCCTCCCCGGACTCGTCGTCGCCTGCGACGGTTCGGCGAAACTTCCACTATAGGGGAGTCTTCGGGCCAGGCTACTGCAGCTGTAGAAGCGGCGTCCGGCCATCCGATCATCAAGACCACCCTCCGATTCCCATCGGAGGAATATTTGCTATCCGCCGATCGGCCGTCGAGCCCTGTCCACGAAATAACCTTGACGGGTCCGCTCGCCAAGCTCTTCGAGGACGCCCAGATTCAGGCGGCCCTCATGACGCCCAAGCAGCTCGGCGATAACAATATGCAGCAGGCGACTCAGGTAAACCCATCTTCATTCCCGTGTCATGCTATTGTTTGATTCCTGACATTATTATTTCCCTTACAGCGCTGGGCTGAACAAATTGCCACTAGCCGTCGGCTAGCCGAGTTAGAGGGCCTTCTGGAAAAACTCCAAGTATCGGAAGGTTCCACGTCCGAGCGGGAGAAACAGGCTCTGGAGGCCGAACAGAAGAAGGCTGCCGACCTGGCTGTTGAGGTAGCTCGGCTAGGGGGCTTGGTGAAGAAACGTGACAGAGAGGTGAAGCGCGCCGATAGCCGGAAGAGGCAGGCGATCGCTGACTTGGACAGAATGAAAGTGGATGTCCATGCGCTAGGTCAGCGATCCAAGGATCTGGAGGCCCAGCTGAACGCCGAACGGGAGGTTCGTTCGGCCGAACGCACAAAGGCTGAAGCAAACTTGAAGGCCCTCCAAGATTCCTTAACTGCTTCCCGGGCGCTGCTCAAAAAATACCAGGAGGGGGAGCCGAGTCGCCTAGCTGCAGCGCGCCAAGAATACATCCGCTCAGAGCGATTTGGCGAAAAGTTTGGCGGCAACGTCTCCTCAACCTTCCTCGAGGCAGTCAAGGTCACCACAGCGTACTTCAAGAAGGGGGGGCATCTTCCTGCTGACCTTAGCATCCCATCTCCCGAACTGACGGCCATGCTCGACGGCATCCCGGACACCTTTTTTAATTTTGAGGATCCGGAGTGATGTGCATTATTTAAGCACTTTTTTGTACTTCCTCCGCTCGGCGGATGTGAACTTTTTGTATGTGCCATACGGCATAATTTTTCTTCTATGGAAACGTTCTCACTTCTTGTCCATAATATTCTTTGGTTTGCTTAACATCAAAGCTTGAAAAATTTTCGCCAGCCGTGCTCTTAAGCTTTCTCCCTCACACGTCCGATCGGCTCGGCTCATATCCCGCTTGCGTGGAGTCAGCAGATGCCGAGTGTCGGAGGACCAACCTCCCTCCGGGCCTGACTGCTTTAATATTCATAGTTTCCGCAGTTTCTTACTCTGATATTCGTTCCGCTTGTTATATTTATAGACGCCGGCTCGTCTCTCGATATTTATCGTCGGAGCTCGACGGCGCGGTTTTTATAGCCGGTCGGCGCGGCTTTGCGGTTTAACGTCTGGGCTAGACGGCTCATCCGCTCGGACTATTTATAGACGCCGGCTCGTCTCTCGATATTTATGGTCGGAGCTCGACGGCGCGGTTTTTATAGCCGGTCGGCGCGGCTTTGCGGTTTAACGTCTGGGCTAGACGGCTCATCCGCTCGGACTATTTATAGACGCCGGCTCGTCTCTCGATATTTATCGTCGGAGCTCGACGGCGCGGTTTTTATAGCCGGTCGGCGCGGCTTTGCGGTTTAACGTCTGGGCTAGACGGCTCGTTCGCGCGGACTATTTATAGACGCCGGCTCGTCTCTCGATATTTATCGTCGGAGCTCGACGGCGCGGTTTTTATAGCCGGTCGGCGCGGCTTTGCGGTTTAACGTCTGGGCTAGACGGCTCATCCGCTCGGACTATTTATAGACGCCGGCTCGTCTCTCGATATTTATCGTCGGAGCTCGACGGCGCGGTTTTTATAGCCGGTCGGCGCGGCTTTGCGGTTTAACGTCTGGGCTAGACGGCTCATCCGCTCGGACTATTTATAGACGCCGGCTCGTCTCTCGATATTTATCGTCGGAGCTCGACGGCGCGGTTTTTATAGCCGGTCGGCGCGGCTTTGCGGTTTAACGTCTGGGCTAGACGGCTCGTCCGCTCGGACTATTTATAGACGCCGGCTCGTCTCTCGATATTTATCGTCGGAGCTCGACGGCGCAGTTTTTATAGCCGGTCGGCGCGGCTCTTGATTTTTAACGACGGTGCTCGTCGGTCTTCAAGTGAGACTATATACCCGGCCGAGCGGCTCGGGCCTTCCCATCGAGCGCTTGGCTCGTATATAATCCTCTCCGAGGTAGCCTCGGCTAAAATGTACCTGGCCGTCCTAAACAGCGCAGGGTTATGGTTTCCCATCCAGCCCTAATAGCATGCAGCCCGGCCGATCGGCTCGGGGGGCCTTCGATTTCGAGCCCCTGGCTCGGATATAAACCTCCCGGCCGATCGGCTCGGGGGGCCTTCGATCTCGAGCCCCTGGCTCGGATATAAACCTCCCGGCCGATCGGCTCAGGGGGCCTTCGATCTCGAGCCCCTGGCTCGGATATAAACCTCCCGGCCGATCGGCTCGGGGGGCCTTCGATCTCGAGCCCCTGGCTCGGATATAAACCTCCCGGCCGATCGGCTTATCGTCGGAGCTCGCGGCTCGGATATAAACCTCCGGCCGATCGGCTCGGGGGTTCGAGCCCCGGCTCGGATATAAACCTCGGCCGATCGGCTCGGGGGCCTTGATCTCGAGCCCCGGCTCGGATATAAACCTCGTGGATCGGCAGGGGCCTTGATCTCGGCCACGGCTCGGATATAAACCTCGGTCGATCGGCAGGGGCCTTGATCTCAAGCCCACGGCTGGGATATAAACCTCCGGCCGATCGGCTCGGGGGCCGATCTCGAGCCACGGCTCGGATATAAACCTCGGCCGTCGGCTGGGGCCGATCTCGAGCCACGGCTGGATATAAACCTCCGGGGTCGGCTGGGGCCTTGATCTCGAGCCCGGCTCGGATATAAACCTCGGCCGATCGGCTGGGGCCTTCGATCTCGAGCCCTGGCTCGGATATAAACCTCCGGCCGATCGGCTCGGGGGCCTTGGATCGAGCCCCGGCTCGGATATAAACCTCCGGCCCGATCGGCTCGGGGATCTCGAGCCCCGGCTCGGATATAAACCTCCGGCCGATCGGCTCGGGGGCCTTGATCTCGAGCCCCGGATATATAACTCCGCGGCTCGGGGGGCCTTCGATCTCGAGCCCCTGGCTCGGATATAAACCTCCCGGCCGATCGGCTCGGGGGGCCTTCGATCTCGAGCCCCTGGCTCGGATATAAACCTCCCGGCCGATCGGCTCGGGGGGCCTTCGATCTCGAGCCCCTGGCTCGGATATAAACCTCCCGGCCGATCGGCTCGGGGGGCCTTCGATTTCGAGCCCCTGGCTCGGATATAAACCTCCCGGCCGATCGGCTCGGGGGGCCTTCGATTTCTAATGATCCGGCCTTATTTTTGCTCTTCTGACTTTCCATTTCTGCATTTTCAGTAATCAGTCGAAAAATGTACACGTGGTAATTTACAGTGATACCCCATTCACCCCGCCCGATAAGGCTGGAGGTGGATCGCGCTCCATGGCCTATCTAGCTGCCGACCGTCTTCATCCTCCAGATAATACGCGCCCGAGCGGAGCTTTTCGATGATTTTGAAAGGACCTGCCCATGGAGCTTCCAGCTTACCGACGTCGCCAACCGGCTTGACCTTCTTCCAGACAAGATCGCCGACTTGGAATGATCTGGGAATGACGCGTCGGTTGTAGTTTTGTTTCATCCGCTGACGATATGCCATCAGCCGGACGGACGCCTTTGCCCTCTCCTCTTCGACCATATCTAGCTCCATATTTCTCCGCTCGGCGTTGCCTTCATCATAGCACTGGATCCGAGCGGACTCGACGCCGACTTCAACCGGAATGACGGCCTCACCGCCGTATACCAAATGGAACGGGGTGGCTCCTGTCCCTTCTTTTGGCGTCGTCCGGATGGCCCACAAGACGCTCGGCACTTCATCTGGCCAACTCCCTCCCACATGGTCGAGCCGAGCGCGTAGAATACGAAGAATTTCCCGGTTGGCGACTTCAGCTTGGCCATTGCTCTGAGGATAGGCTACGGATGTGAAATGTTGCTCAATGCCGTAGCTATTGCACCAATCCTCTAACATCTTCCCTGTGAACTGCCGCCCGTTGTCGGACACTAGTCGGCGAGGGATGCCGAACCGACAAATGATGTGTTGCCAGATGAATTTTTTCACCATTTGTTCAGTAATCTTTGCGAGCGGCTCGGCCTCCACCCACTTGGAGAAGTAATCTACCGCCACTAGTAAAAATTTCCTTTGCCCGGTCGCCATCGGAAATGGACCTACAATATCCATTCCCCAGTGATCGAACGGGCATGAGATGGTTGATGCCTTCATCTCCTCTGCCGGTCGGTGGGAGAAGTTGTGATACTTCTGACATGAAAGGCAGGTAGATACTGTCCGAGCGGCGTCTGCTTGCAATGTTGGCCAAAAGTACCCGGCCAAAAGGATCTTCTTGGCCAACGAGCGCCCTCCCGGATGACCGCCGCATGATCCTTGGTGTACTTCCTGAAGGATGTACGCTGAGTCCTCTGAGCTTACACATTTCAGCAAAGGGCGCGAGAAAGCTTTCTTGTACAGCTGATCTCCGATGAGTGTAAACCGACCGGCCCTCCTCCTGAGCAGCTGGGCTTCGTCCCGGTCGGAAGGTATTTTTCCCGATTGGAGGAACTCTATGATTGATGTCCTCCAGTCGCTTGGAAATGAGAGGCCTTCCATCCGATCGACGTGCGCCACCAGCAGTACTTTTTCGATTGGTTGTTGAACGGCGATCGGCGTTATAGAACTTGCTAGTTTGGCCAACTCATCGGCTGCCTGGTTCTCCGTTCGGGGAATCTTTTGAATAAGGACCTCTCGGAAAGTGGCTTTGAGTTTTTCAAAGGCTTCAGCGTAGCGCTTAAGCCGAACGCTATTGATTTCAAAGGTACCAGAAAGTTGTTGAGCGGCCAACTGTGAATCGGAATAGAGTGTCACCCGACCGGCTCCCACATGCCTTGCTGCCTGTAATCCGGCTATAATGGCCTCATACTCTGCTTCATTGTTGGTGGCCTTGTAATCCAGCCGGACGGATAGGTGCATCTTTTCTTCTCGCGGTGAGATAAGCAATATCCCAATCCCACTTCCGAGCCGAGTGGAAGACCCATCCACATATATCCTCCATAGAGCTTCCAGTTCTGGCCTCTGTACCTCGGTCACAAAATCAGCCAAGGATTGGGCTTTAATCGCCGGGCGGGGCTGGTACTGGATGTCAAACTCGCTTAATTCTGTTGTCCACTTGATAAGCCGTCCGGACGCTTCTGGATTCAACAGGACTCTTCCCAGGGAGTTGTTGGTCCTGACAATGATTGTGTGGGCCAAGAAGTTCATGCGAAGGCTCCTAGCGGCTAGAACCAAAGCAAAAGCAACTTTCTCGAGACCGGTGTAGCGTGATTCGACATCTTTCAAAATATGGCTCTAGAAATACACCGACTGCTCCTCACCGTTCGACCATACAAGGGCCGAGCCGAATGCATGCTCGGTCGAAGACAGATAGATCCTGAGAGACTCTCCGACGACTGTCTTGGCTAGTACCGGTAGTGAATTGAGATAGGCTTTCAACTCTTCAAATGCTTGGTCACACTCTTCATCCCACTGGAACCTAGTAGCTCTTCGCAGGATCTTGAAGAACGGCAGACTCCGGTCGACTGTCTTAGAGATGAATCTGGATAAAGCAATTATCCGACCGGTCAACCTTTGCACTTCTCTTGTATTTCTTGGGGGCGGCATGTCTTGCAGTGCTTTCACCTTGTTGGGATTTGCTTCGATCCCCCTCTCGGTCACTATATACCCCAAGAAACGCCCTCCTTTAGTTCCGAACAGGCACTTCTGGGGATTTAGCTTGACTCCATATTTGCGCAGTGTTCGGAAGGTTTCTTCCATATCCTTGAAAAGATCGGCCGCTCGGACGGATTTGATAAGAATGTCGTCCACGTAAACTTCCAGGTTCCGCCCGATCTGCTCCTTGAATACCTTGTTCATCAAGCGCTGATAGGTGGCCCCGGCATTCTTTAATCCGAACGGCATCACATTGTAGCAATATGTGCCGTCGGCCGTTACGAAGCTCATTTTTTCTTGATCTTCCCGGGCGAGCGGCACTTGATGATATCCTTGGTAGGCGTCAAGCATGCAAATTAATTCGCAGCCGGCCGTAGAGTCCACCAGCTGATCTATCCGGGGCAGAGGATAAAAATCCTTGGGGCACGCTTTGTTCAAGTCTCGAAAGTCGATACAGACCCTCCACTTGCCACCCGGCTTGGAGACCAAGACTACGTTGGCCAACCAGCTCGGGAACTGCACCTCGCGTATGTGGCCTGCCTTCAGAAGTTTTTCTACTTCCGCCCGGATTATGGCATTCTGCTCGGCGCTAAAATCTCTTTTTTTCTGCTTCACTGGCCGAGCGTCCGGTCGGACATGCAATTCATGCTGCGTCAGGCTCGGCAAAATTCCGGGCAACTCATGTGTCGACCAGACAAAGACATCATGATTTTGCTGGAGGCATTGGATCAGCCTCTCCTTCTGTTTTTCCTCCAGATCTGAGGCGATGAAAGTGGTGGCCTCCGATCGGGTCGGATGGATCTGAACTTCCTCCTTTTCATCATAAATTAAAGCAGGAGGTTTCTCGGTTATGGCGTGTACCTCGATTCGGGGGGCCTTCCGAGCGGAAGAAGCTTCTGCTCGGATCATCTCTATATAACATCGCCGAGCTGCTAGCTGATCTCCACGCACTTCTCCTACTTTGTCTTCCACGGGGAACTTTATCGGGTGGAGGCTTGGTCCTGCCATCGATTACTTTGCTTTAGTTAGCGGTTAGACATTCTAAAGTGTCATTGCTCTACCACCAATTATTGGTCCTCTGGCGGCTCTCAAGAGGGGGCCGACTTGCTTGAACTTGAAAAGCAAACCGTTCGTGAACTTTGGTCATGGGCAGCAGCTCGGCTCGATCGATTTGTAGTTGATCGAATGCCTTCTTGAAGATGATGTTGACTGAGCTCCCTGTGTCAACAAATATGCGGTGAATGGTATAATTTGCTATTACCGCTTTAATGAGTAGTGCGTCGTCGTGGGGCACTTCTACCCCTTCTAAGTCTCCGGGCCCGAAAGTAATTTCCGGTCCACTCGCCCGCTCTTGGCTACAGCCGACCGCATGGATCTGCAGCTGCCGGACGGCCGCCTTTCTTGCTCGGTTGGAATCTCCTCCGGTCGGCCCGCCAGCAATAACGCTGATCTCGCCCCGGGCAGTATTGCTCCGGTTTTCCTCCTCCCGAGTGGACGGTCGGGACCGCTCCCTGGACGCCCGGCGATTCTCCTGTCTTGGGGATCGGTGCCAATCGGGCGTTTGGTGATGTCGCCTCTCGGTGCGGGTCCGGTCAGCTCCATAGGTCCTTTGTCTTCTGTCGATGGGAGGAGACCGTCGTTCGACTTTCCTGGGAACGGGGTTAGTCACGAAGGGAAGGCTTCGACAATCCCTCGTGTTGTGCGTATCTAACTGGTGGAAGGAGCAGAACATAGGGGTCCACCTCTTCTTTGGCGTGGGCGGCGGCACTTGACCACCTTGTGGTCCGGTGTGGTCTGGATCCCAGTGGTTCCATTTCTTTGGCGGCTGCGGCTTCCGGCATGAGCAGTGCACGCTCGGTTGGAGTTTCCTTGTTCCGAGCTGCTTGAGCTTCTTCCACGTTTATGTATTCGTTGGCCCGGTGCAGCATGTGATCATAGTCTCGGGGCGGCTTTCGATTGAGTGACCGGAAGAAGTCCCCATCCACAAGGCCCTGTGTGAAGGCGTTCATCATCGTCTCCGATGTGGCCGTTGGGATATCCATCGCCACTTGGTTGAATCGCTGGATGTAAGCTCGGAGCGATTCTTTTGGTCCTTGCTTGATGGCGAACAAGCTAACACTTGTTTTCTGATACCGCCGACTGCTAGCGAAGTGGTGGAGGAAGGCCGTTCGGAAATCCTTGAAGCTTGTGATAGATCCGTCCGGCAACCTCCGGAACCACCGTTGAGCCGATCCCGAGAGAGTGGTAAGGAAGACGCGACACTTCACTCCATCGGTGTATTGATGGAGTGTGGCTGTGTTGTCAAACTTACCCAAATGATCATCCGGGTCCGTTGTTCCATTATACTCGCCGATCGTAGGGGGCACGTAGTGCTTGGGCAGAGGATCTCGCAGAATGGCCTCCGAAAATTGGTGGTTGGTCCGCTCGGGAGATGAGTCCGTCCGGTGGGCTTTCCCTTTTCTGTCATCCCGCCTGGGCATTTCGTCTGAAGAGGAGCCTCTATCTCTTCGAGCTGGTGCTGCTTCAGGGGTGCGAAATAAGGCTCGATGGAATGCGACGGTGGCTTGAGGTGCTTCCGCTCGGCCACCGGACGCAGATGTCGCTTGTTGTTCCGGCCGCTCGGCTGTCGCTTTTTGTCTTTTCTCCACTAGTTTGGCAGCCCTCATCTCGACCAGAGCTTCGAGTTCTTCGGTTGAAAGCGTCACCGCGTGTTGTCGTCCAGCCTCATCCATTGTTTCCGATCGGATGCAGGAGCGTTCCCACAGACGGCGCCAATTTGATCCTGTCCGAATCGGAGTCAAGGGACGCTGGGCACGTGGCGCTTCCTGCGGAATCCTCGAATGCTCCGGTGAACCTGCAACAAAACCGAGCCGGGAGGGGTGTCCCGGCGACGGTCCTCCGACGCTCAAGTCAGGCGAGGAATAACAAAAAGGTGGCTCCCAAACCAAGATTTCGCATACCTCTGGTGGAGAAATGGAGGCCTTATATAGACCTCTTGAGGAAACCTGGGTGCTCCAGTCAAAGCAACCACATGCCTTTGACCATGCTCAAGTATGGGTCTGTCAGAAGGGCCATGCCTGAATATGGATCTGTCAGGAAGACGTCCATGAGACCATACTGTTACTGCGCCAACCTTCCCATGATGTGACAGCAAGATCCTCCATCGTGCGATTCTGTGTGAGGCATAATCATCAGACATGCTCCTGCTAATATCCCAGATCTTGAGCCGAGCGCATGGGCCGCTCGGCCACCTTTTACCCTCGCCCATATTTCTGCCGAGCGGATTCCCGCTCGGCCTGAGCGTACTCCCGCTCGGCCCTTCGATCTCCGTGCCTTGGCGTCGGAAACTTAAGCCCCTGAATGGGTTAACTCTAGCTCCGCTCGGACCTATCCAGCTGCTCGGCTCGCTTAGTCAGCCTGCCCTCGGTCCTCAAGTTGAGACCCTTCAGGAAGTGGATCCCTCATTCTTACTGCCGGATCAATTATTATTATTATTAAACATATTCTTTTTAATTCAAAACATTTATGCATAATGAAATCCCTCTTAATTATTCGTAGAGAATTTATCCGATTATACCTATTGGGTACTTTTTATCACTCTCTTTTGTAATAAAAGATATTATACTCATCTTAGACATCCTTTATAGTTTAATTTGTCCATAGATTATAAGAAGAAAAGTGAATCATAAAATAAGTAACTAAAGGGTGGAAAGATTTTTTTTTTCTCTTTTTTTTAGTTTGCCTCTTTTTAGAATGGACCTATTATTCTATTTTAATAAAATTATCGCCTTCTAAACAATATCGAGGTTGCTTCAAATTCAATACCGAGCGTTGTTTTAACACCGAGGAACACTCCTCTTACCGAGCGTTGCTTTAATACCGTATTGAATGGAGTTTATTTGGCCATCTATATAAAGGGGGCATTTGGCCATGGTACTTTAATAAGGTGGATTAAGAGCACGAAACATTTTAGTTCCAACATGTTTTCTCACATCTATCACAACTCGAAGGCACAAATTTAACTCCCTAATGTAGCACAACGAAGCAAACAAAGATATGTCATTATCATTTCTCACCTAGAGAAAAAAAATTATAAATTACGTTAACTCAAAACATACATAGGATCCCTTTTTTATTGGTCAGGATCTGATTTTTTTAGTAAAAAACTAACGGACTTTTCTTTAAAAAGAAAAACTAAACAACTTTTTACGAAGTCCTAACTAATTATAAACATTAACAACTCATACAACATTTAATAAATTAAATTCATCATTCTTTCTAATCCTGTCCGAAAATAGTGAGGATACTAAACTAAGGATGTGGCATTGAAGTTAATACAATGATAATTCCACGTAGTCCTGCAACACAAAAACGTCAGTGCTAGGCCAGGAGGGGATTCTCAACGTTGATCCTCCGACGCTCAAGTTAGTATCCGACGATCTAAAGAAACAAAGAATTGTAGCTAAATGATGTAGAAGATGAAGTTGCAGATACCTCTCCCTATGAATGTGAACCCCCTTTTATAGTGTCACTGTAGTGGTCATACATGTGTCTCAATGCGTGCGCACGTTTTCCTATGTGTCTTAAGAAAAGACAAGATGAAAAGTGTCTGATCCTGTCTGGAAGCTGAGAAAACGAACCTGCCGGTGTGACGTGTCTGGAAGGTTGACCGCATCCCCATGACCCGGTTGATGATCTGTCCGCTACGTTGACCGAGTCGTCTGGAGTCCTCCTCCGGTCAACTATACCTGTATCCATCGACCGGGTTACCCCGGCCTCTGGTACCTCGGTGCTCGAGGCGGATTCCACAGACATATAAGTAACCGCATAATAACATGATAATAAAATAAGTATGAAACGAGTGCAATGACGTACCCTGGCCCAGGGGGACGCCCTCGGATGGATGAGAGAGCTGGTCGTGAAACTGACCGAGTCGTCGTGACCCGGAAGGGTGGATGCCTCTGAACCAACCGAAGAAGAGCTGGGTTCGGAGGTGACAACGTGGAGCCGAATGTGGCATGAATCTGAAAGGTGACACACAATCGGAATACAACGGCGACACGACCGGCGTACGACATCGGCTCGCAGGCCGGAATGTGACAACGACGCGTAGGCCGGAACACTAGGCAAAGTCGACACCAGGACTGCCGGTAAGTGCCGGAGGAGGCTGCCGTATTGTCTTGTATGCCGTGAGGATTGTCTTGTATAATTGAAAGGCCTTGTCTTGTATGAGGATTTGTCTTGTATGGATATTGTCTTGTATGTCTTAGTATTGTCTGTGACTGATGGCAGCCTTATTGTCTTGTATGAGCTATGAGCTATTATCTTGTATGATATCTGTATGGAGGCTAGTATTGTCTGTATGAGTATCTTGTATGAGAGAAGAGGCCTATTGTCTTGTGAATGAGCCTTGTCTTGTATGAGCGGTATTGTCTGTGTAATTATTTCTTAATGAGAATTGTCTTGTGTATGAGCTATTGTGATTGTCTTGTGAGGAGGTATTGTCTTGTATGTAGCTATACGAGTATTGTCTGTGTGAGCTGCTGTGAGGAGGAGAAGAAGGGGCGCCGGCGGCTTCGTGGCTGGAGAAGGAGGAGAGTCTCCTTGGTGGCGGGCGGCGGGCAAAATCATGAACAGAAAACCCCTCTCACCCTTTCGTGCTTCTTCTCTCTCGTTCGTGCTCCCTCTCTCTCTGCCGCCGCCCTCTCCCCCTCTCAGGCGAGCCTTTTTTCCCTTTCAAAGCCCTAGCTTCCCCCTAAAAGACCTAAATGCCCCTCTACTTTCTCCTATCTCCTTTTCTGCCCCTTACACAACCGGATCACAAGCCTCCCTTCAAGTCTAGTCGAAGGAGGCGTGAGTCCGACTGACTGGACAGTCTATCGCAAAAGAGCTAAACCGCTCTCGATGTCAAAACCGAATCGCTGAACCGATAATATAATGTCACTCGAGCGGTCGCTATGATAATAGTATCGCATGAGATGATAAACGCGCCGAGCGGACCAGGTCAATAATCGCACTGATGTTGAATGCGCAGCCGCGAAGATACTGACCGGACGATCGAAGTGATGTCGATCGAGTGGATAGACGATCAAGCGTGTGGCCGAGCGGACGATCAGAAAGATGTCGATCGAGTGAGTAGATGGCGAGCGGACAATGCCGAACGGGTGACAGAGAAAATGACGATCAGTCGATCATAAAATGCTGGCCCGACGCACTGAATGAGCCGCACCGAGAATGGTCAGCGAGCGAACATAAAATGTTGTTCTGGCAATCGAGTAGCGATGAGTAGGCAATGCTGAACGAGCGATCGGAATGATGCCGATCGGTTGGATAGATGTCGGACGAATGCTGTCGTGCGAACGATCGTAATGCTGCCGATCGGATGTATAGATGCCGGACAGACAATGCCATGCGTGGTGACGTCGATCGGTCAGATAGATGCCGGGCGGACGATACCGCGCGTGCGACCTGAATGATGGCGATCGGTCGGATAGATGTCGGGCGGACGATGCCTCGCGTGCGACCGTGGTGACGTCGATCGGTCAGATAGATGTCGGGCGGCCGATGCCGCGCGTGCGACCGTGGTGACGTCGATCGGTCAGATAGATGCTGGGCGGACGATGCCGCTCGTGCGACCGTGGTGACGTCGATCGGTCAAATAGATGCTGGGCCGCGAGGGCTGCTCGACCCCGAACGGGGGAGATAGAATATATGATATGCTGGTCCGTGCAGAGGTCTTCAGCCCGGGGGATTCACACCGGTCCGACTGCGGCCCGACTCTTGGTCTGTCGCCCGGGAGGTTTATAGTCGCCGGTCCGACTGCGGCCCGACTCTTGGTCGGTCACCCGGGAGGTTTATAGTCGCCGGTCCGACTGCGGCCCGACTCTTGGTCGGTCGCCCGGGAGGTTTATAGTCGCCGGTCCGACTCTCGATTTTTAACGACGGTGCTCGTCGGTCTTCAGGTGAGACTATATACCCGGCCGAACGGCTCGGGCCTTCACATCGAGTGCTGGGCTCGGATACCATATACCCGGCCGAACGGCTCGGGTCTTCACATCGAGTGCTGGGCTCGGATACCATATACCCGGCCGAACGGCTCGGGCCTTCACATCGAGTGCTGGGCTCGGATACCATATACCCGGCCGAACGGCTCGGGCCTTCGTTTTCGAGCCCGTGGCTCGGATATAAACCTCCCGGCCGATCGACACGGGGGCCTTCGTCTTCGAGCCCGTGGCTCGGATATAAACCTCCCGACCGATCGGCACGGGGGCCTTCGTCTTCGAGCCCGTGGCTCGGATATAAACCTCCCGGCCGATCGGCACGGGGGCCTTCGTCTTCGAGCCTGTGGCCCGGATATAAACCTCCCGGCCGATCGGCACGGGGGCCTTCGTCTTCGAGCCCGTGGCTAGGATATAAACCTCCCGGCCGGCGCGTTCGGGCCTGAACGTTCTGCAGGCGCGATATAAACTCGGCGCAGGCGCTAGGCGGGCACATGAACGTCCACCGGCGCGATCGGGCCCTGCTCCGCCTTCAGAGGCCCGAGGCGCCGACGTATTCGATCGTGATTCCACGACAGCCGCCCTCGGAGTTCCGGGCCGGCGGAGGTGTATTTCTCGTCTACCCGATCGGCGCGGGCGCCGTGGTCGCGCCGGCCTTGGCTTCGCCGACGAGTTATTTGTCGAGTCCGGTTAATGCCGGAGTTGGAATGGGCTCGTCGGAGCCAATTACTTTGTGCGATATAAGTGGCAGCGAGGGAGGCGGCGAGGAACTCGATTTGGAGCTTCGACTTGGAAGATAGAACAGAATTAACGCATTACCGATATGGATCGAGCTTCCTCGTTATCTTCACGAACTAATAAACGATTAGTCCATTTCACGTTTCCACAATTTGTGGAAGCTGAGAAAACGAACCTGCCGGTGTGACGTGTCTGGAAGGTTGACCGCATCCCCATGACCCGGTTGATGATCTGTCCGCTACGTTGACCGAGTCGTCTGGAGTCCTCCTCCGGTCAACTATACCTGTATCCATCGACCGGGTTACCCCGGCCTCTGGTACCTCGGTGCTCGAGGCGGATTCCACAGACATATAAGTAACCGCATAATAACATGATAATAAAATAAGTATGAAACGAGTGCAATGACGTACCCTGGCCCAGGGGGGCGCCCTCGGATGGATGAGAGAGTTGGTCGTGAAACTGACCGAGTCGTCGTGACCCGGAAGGGTGGATGCCTCTGAACCAACTGAAGAAGAGCTGGGTCCGGAGGTGACAACGTGGAGCCGAATGTGGCATGAATCTGAAAGGTGACACACAATCGGAATACAACGGCGACACGACCGTCGACATCGGCTCATGATAGGAATGTGACAACGCGTGGGCGGAACACTAAACAAAGTCGACACCGGAACTGCCGGTAAGTCTGGGAGGAGGCTGCCGTGATTGTCTTGTATGATTGCCGGTATTGTCTGTATGAAATTCCGTAGTATTGTCTTGTATGAGCCGTGAAGAAACCTTGTCTTGTATGAGCTGCCGGCGAGGCGTTGTCTTGGAGATTGCCGTGGTATCTTGTCTTGTATGCCGGCTTGTCTTGTATGAGCTATACCGTAGTATTGTCTTGTATTGTCTGTATTTGTCTTGTATGAGCTGCCGTGAGCTATTGTCTTGTATGAGCTGCCGTGATGGTATTTGTCTGTGTGATATTGTCTGTGTATTGTCTTGTGCCTTATCTTATGTATTGTCTTGTGTATTTCTTGTCTTGTGGAGATGAGGAGGAGGAGGAGGAGAAGGGGGCCGGCGCCGGCGAAGAGCTGGAGAAGGAGGGAGAGTCTCCTTGGTGGCGGGCGGCGGCCAAAATCATGAACAGAAAACCCCTCTCTCCCTTTCGTGCTCCCTCTCTCTCTTTCGTGCTCCCTCTCTCTCTGCCGCCGCGCCCCCCCCCCCCCCTCTCTCAAACCCGAGCCTTTTTTCCCTTTCAAAGCCCTAGCTTCCCCCTAAAAGACCTAAATGCCCCTCTACTTTCTCCTATCTCCTTTTCTGCCCCTTACACAACCGGATCAGTGTCCCTAACACCATTCCTTAAGCAGCCGTGTAATCTTTGACGTGACAACTTAGAAGCTTCTAAAATACGATTTACCTGTTGTATATGCCCTGTTGTCAACGACATAAACTCCCCAAAGGATATGATAAGATACTTGGTAGGACCATACTTGGTCGACCGGCGTTCACTCGGCCATGCTTCTTCCACTCGATTGGGCCTGTTGACTCGTCCCTTTCAGAGTTTCCTGACTGTCCTCAATTATCTTCGTCTGACCGGTGTGGTGCTCGGTCAACGAGACTAGTGGTTGTTTATCTTTCTTTGTGTTCGAAAGGTAATTTACTTGGTCGAGCAAGGCTCGACTTGTCTCTCAAGCTGGTACCATCCGCCCGGCAGTATCCAGTCCGCTCAGTAGCACTCGGTCCACTCGGTCCGTTTGACCGACTTGGATACCCCACTTAACTTCGTCTTCCACGTCAGCCGATCTTCCTTACTTTGACCTATTTTCGATGGGACCCCTCCTTATTACCAGATCATAAGCCTCCCCTTCAAGTCTAGTCAAAGGAGACTAAAAGTCTGACTGACTAGACCATTAGTATGTTCGTGAGTCTCTCTCCCCGATCAGGCGTTCTGCCACTCAGGGTTGCCCATAGACTTTGATGATGTCCTTCCACGGTTTTTTAGCCGCCATTCGATTACTGCTCGCAAGGGAACTTGGTTTTAAGGCCGTCGTTTGGTTGTTGATGGAGAAACACTCGGTTTTATAGTTGTCGTTCGGATGTTGATGGCGAAAACACACGGTTCTATAGCCTCCGTTCAGTAGCTCAAAGTGAAGACACTTGATTTTATAGTCGTTGTTCGATTGTTGATGGTGAAGACACTCGGTTTTATAGCTATCATTCAGCTGCTGATGGCAAAATCTTTCAATTTTATAGCCACCGTTCGCCTATTGAGGGCGAAGACTTTTGGTTTTATAGCCATCATTCGACTGCTGAGGGTGAAGACTTTTGATTTAATAGCCGTCGTTCAACTGCTGAGGCCAAAGACTTTCGATTTTATAGTCGTCGTTTGGCTATTGAGGTGAACTCTTTCGATTTTATAGCCGCTGTTCGGCTAATGAGGATGAAGACTTTCGATTTTATAGCCGTCGTTCGACTCTGCCGTGTGCGACACTTGGCCAATTTTTTGATTCCTTGCTGAGCTCTGCTCCTGACGATAGTGGTTTTTAATTGTCATTGGTGTCATCCTAATTTCTTAAAAACCGCTCAAATCTCCTTCCATTAATATTGGACACGCTCAACCATGCCCCGTAATTATGCTCTTTGCTTTATAATTAATGCTACTGGTAGAAGAATACCACGTGGTGTCCTTGCATACTGTCGTAGGTGTGATGTGACAGACGACTGTTTGGATTTGATGTGACCACTCCCTTTTGGAAATCAACGGTCGCGATGAACTCCCCTTTTCTAAAGCCCTTGATCGAATGACTCAGTGTGGTCACTCTTCAAGTTTTTAAGCCCCCAATTTTTTCTCTTCCCATCACCATCTTCCTTGCGCTCACTGTTGTCTCCTCTTCCTCTCTACCAGTGATTTCCTTTACAGTAAGCTTCTCTCCCTTTCTTTCTCCACATCCTTGATTTTCCTCCCCCTCTGTTCTTCATGGCTTAGTCTCCTGATCCTCCCCGGCCATCCTCGGATTCTGGTATACTTCCACTGAATCAAAGTTTAATGGCGATGAGGTCGACCAAATGCAAATGACCTACCACTTTCCTACGGGTTACCAGATTGTCATCCCCTCTGCATACGACCGACCTCATTCACCTCCAGATGACTTTTTGCCCTTTTCTAAGGACCAGGTTTACGCTGGCCTTTGATTTCCAATTCATCCCTTCTTCTCAAAAGTTTGTAGATATTTTCACATCTTTTTTACATCAACTAGTGCTTAATTTCTTTAGGTTGTTGTGCGGGGTTGTCATACTGTTCCGTTTATAGGGTATTTCCTTAGTACCCTGCTTGTTCCACTACTTTTATTATCCTAAGTTATCCGAGCAAGGGACCTTTCTTTTTTGAGCCCGAGTGTGCATTGCCTATTTTGACAAACTGCCCTCCTCTAATAAACATTGGAAGGAGCATTACTTCTTAGTTGGTCTCCGTGTCCGACCTAGCTTTCTGACTGGCTGGCAGATGGAATTGATGAAGCCTCCCTCACTCAGCAGATATAGGAGTCAGTCGGACTACCTCCAAGCAACCTCAAGTTTAGCCGATCAAAAGTACCACATACATTGGTTGTTGTTGGAGGGTGTTTTATATGTCTTCGGGCTAAGTCCCATTCGCACGCAACTACCCATTCCCCTAGGTATGCCCTTTTTCTATCGTTCACCTTAAGATCTAACTGATTTTTCTTTCTTTTTGGTAGCACAAGTCATGTTGAGGGCCCGTCTGAGTGGCAAGAGTAGACTCACCGACACAGAAATTAACGCTAAGGCAATCGCCTAGCTAGAGAGTCACGGCTTATTGCCGGTCAAGCATTCCAACTATCTAACCGACGAAGCAGGAGAAAACCACATGGCAGCTAGTGGTGCAAGAGGAAGCCAAGTGGCAGTTAGTGATGTTGCGGCCACTACAAGTGAGCTACCTCCTGATCGACAATCCATAGCGCCAATCACGGTGCCTTCGGAGTCAGCCACATCAAGTGAGCCCTTAATCCAACGTTGCAAGACGTACCGAGCGGAAGCTTCCTCCCGCTCAGCCACCTCCACTCTGCAGACCTCTGCACCTACCACTTCTTGCCCGCATTCCGAGCGGGGTGAGACCACATCTTCCTATTGCTCCCTTGCGGCTAGCAAGAAGGGGGTAAATTGCCCTGCACAAATAAACTCAAACATTTCTCGACTTATAGCTTGATCAATACAAACACTTGTACAAAAAAGAAACTAATTAACAAAAAGAAAGAAGAAGCAGATCTTTTACTTGGTTTACAATCAGGGGATTGCTAATCCATAATATTGAAAGCTCACTAACAAATATCCTTCAAGCGAAGAAACTTTTTATAGCGGTTAAAGCACTTAAATACAAAACTGAACAAAAAGATAATCGTTTACCAGTGTTGTCTTTATCTACTGGGATCAGGGCTGTATTTATAGCCCTGATCAAGGTGATTAGAAGGGTTCCAGGCGCCTAGACATGAATAGAATTTTATCCACGTTGCACCAGATCGTAACAGGTGGCGTCTCCATAAACTTTTTGGTCCGGGTGCTTAGACCCGCTTTGGGCGCCCGAACCCTATTAAACACTATCTGCAGTCAAGGGCGCCCTGGACACCCAAAATTGTCCGGGTGCCCAAACCAGCTTCGAGCGCCTGGAATCACTCCAGGCGCCCGGACCACAGTCAACAACAAGTTGACATTTTGTCCAGCTTTCGCTCCACTCGCTCGGGTGATTTTGACCATCCAGAATAGCGCTCACCCGAACCCATTTTTTTGCCTTCTCAAGCAACCTTTCACTCCGGTTTCTCGTCCCTCAAAAACGTCGCACACTTATTTCTCGTCCACCAGCGTACTCTTCTACAGTGCCTCATCCCTTGAACGCACTGAACCTGTCGACTCTCTTCCGTGCCATCCTTCTTGTTAGCTGCTTCTTTCGCTTGACTTCTTGTGCTCCTAAGTTCCTACACACTTAGACACAAGGCGTCAGGACATAAGAGGACCTAACTTGAATTAGTTGATCACATCAAAACCATCACAGGATACTTACACTTCTGCCATCCCGGAGAGGGAGACTGCCGCCCCCACTCCTCCATCCTTCAATCAGATACCCTCGCTTTCCTGCTCCTGTTGAGTTTATTGCTGCCGTCATTGCTTATTATGTTCATCCCGTCAACATTCAAACGGCCTGTCTCATCATCCACTCCTCCCCCGATGTCCAAGTCAAAGGTGTTGGTACGGTTTACACTAATGGTCTAACTCGGATTTTGATGAATGACAAGTAAGTCAAGTTAGATTTTGTTGTGATCTACTTGATTAAGTGTGCAGGAAATCCAGCTAGGTCAACGGGCCGACCGGATAATTGGTACGAAGTCCAGATAGGTCGATGGGCTAACCGGATATTTGTTAAGAAGTCTAGCTTGGTCAACGGGCCGACCAGATAGTTGGCATGAAGTCCAAACAGGTCGACGGGCTGACTAGATGTCTGGTAAGATGGTAAGTTAAGGTAAGTCACTGGAGAAGAGTGACCAAGTGAGGACGCGTCCCGATTGAAGGGACAGTAGGCGTTTGTCCAGTTTAAGTCCATTTGGGATCCCTAAACTCAAACCTTGACTAGTTTCTGGTCCGGCGGGGTACAGGAACTAATTACTACATTTTATTCATTGTTATTGTCATAATACTTATTTTGTAGGGTATTTTGGACTAACATTATTTTGCAGGGCAAAAAGGAGAAAATTGTCTTCAGATGAACATTGTCCGAAGGTGCCTTCAACGAAGATAAAAGGTGTCTTCGTACTGTTCATCGAAGGTGCCTTCCGCAGGATGAATTTTTTTACTTCACAACAGATAAGTACTGAACAGTTCGAGATTGAACTTGCCTTATTGGAGGTGCCTTCCATGGCTATGGAAGGCGCCTTCCATGCCTTACATAAGGCAATCTCGAGAAGCCTTCAGAACATAACACCTATACGAGGTACTGCACATCCGATTGAACTTCCGACTGCTTCAGGCTTCTGCTACGACTCTGCTATGAAATTGCTGCGCCCGACAACTGTTCCGAGAACTTTTGATCACGACCAACAGTCTGACACCGACACATGAGTAACCCCACTTTAATTTCTAAAAGTGTCAATAACTTTTCATTTGTGTACTTGATTACTACAAAAGGACAAGTGCAGTGTGTTGCACTTGTTCTGACTTTTTTTGTACTTGATTTCCTCTTCTGGAGGTACCGAAAGAGGCCTTTAATGGATTACTCGTCGATAGGTCTGCGAGACCTGGGTCTTGGAGTAGAGTCGTCGAAGGCTCCAAACCAAGTAAATCTAAATGAGTCTTATATGAGTGCGACTCAATCTTCTGTGCCACAACTTAGTTTCCTCTTGTTGTGTCAGGAAACACTTTAGTGAGATGGTTGATAGGTCAATTATGTAGATGTTTTGTTTCCTAATTTTTTTAATTTTCTTAAGTGTAATTTTAAGATTTTTTATATTTATAATTAGACACTCAAAGTTTGAAAATATCACTAAGTACCCAAAGTCACATAGTTGATTAATGCTAATTAAGTTAAAATTTAATTTATCAACCCATAGTACTTTTCGAATAATAAAATCAGAACTCAGTTCGATATTATATGTTCTAATTACCTTAAGTTTTCCGTTGTTGTGAACACAACTAACCCTAAGTTCTTAGTGAATTTCAATTTATCTCCAGTCATGTGTCTGGAGCATCCAGTATCTAACATCTATTGATCCAAATCTTTATATTCTTACATATTAAGTATTTGATTTGGTTCAATTTGACGGATTAAAAAATAGTTTGATTGAAATCAACTCCTTAATATTCCATCTCATCCAGTCTAGATTGTCAAACATGTTATTGCTATGGATGATTCTGAGATAGTTGATTGAGTTTTAAGAGTTGTGGTTAATTGAATTGCTTAGAATTTATTAAGTTAATTAAAATTATTAAGTTCAATTAAGTTATTAATAATTTAATTAGAGTTACTCAATGATCAAGTTTATTAAGTTGATTATAGTTATTAAGTTAGTTAGAATTATTAAGTTAATTAAATTGATTTGATTACGATTTATTAATTGATAAACTTTGTTAATTTATCTGATTGTTTAATTTTGTTAATTTATCTGTTTAATTGATTGATTTTGTTAATTTATCTGATTAATGGATTGATTTTGTTATTTAATTGATTGTTCAATTTTATTAAGTAATTTAATTAATATTTATTATTAAATTTTGCCTAAATTCATCTCACCTTTTTCTACACTATCAATCGGGAGCCTTATAGGTTTATGTGAGATTGTTGAGTTTATCTTTAATTTAGATTATCATCTAATGATTGATTTATATTTGAGTTAGACTCATGTTTTATAGTGAGTCAATTAAATATTTATTTCAAATATTGGCTTCCAAACTATGGCGAGGCTCTAGGCCTTCTTGGATATGAGATCATCCACCACTTCTAGACAAAATCTTTCAAAAAAATTGAATATTTAATTTCCTTTCTAAAACTCCTAGGTCTAACTAGTCAAGTGTGAATCAAGCCTAAGTCTTTATATATCCTAGTCTAAGCATACATAATTAAAGTAGTAAAGCAAGCATCAAACAATCTATCTATTGATAAAAATGGTCTTTCTATCGGCTCCCCCTAGATCATAACCTCGATAGGATCTATCAAGATAATGGATTTGATCCTTGGGAATCCAATATTGACCAACTCCAACTTGATTAATCAAGTTTGACTTGGAGGATTGACTAATTTTCTATTTGTTTTGTTTACAAGTGATAAGTAAAATCTGTACTTTTGTTTAGCCTTAAATTCAAGTCTGGATTGATTGTAAACGACTCTTTGTTTTTCAAGAATCAGATCAAGATTCTTGGAACTCAAGGTGAACCGTTCTAACGTGTCCTTAAGTTCTTTAACTTAAGTTTTCAAATTGAAATTTTCTTCCTCAACTTGTTGGACTTGAGTTGATCTTTCATTTTGAACTGGCTCAGCCAAAGAACTTAGTTTAGTCTCCTTAAGGATTGTTACCTCCTTTTGGAATGACTTGACTCGGAGGTTAGATTTGACTAACTTATGCATGAGATAATTAACTAAATTATGCAATTTATCTATATGAGAAATTCTTACAGTGGGATTAGGCCCTTCAGAAATGAATATGAATCTGTGTCTTCTCTCGGATTCTGTTTTTGAATCACTCTCGGTTTCAGATTTATCGACTTGTTCCCAAGCCATAAGTGCAAGGAAGCTCGTCTGTTCCAGTTCTTCGTCAGAATCTTCTGAAGAAGACTCATCCCATGTCGCTTACAGTGCTTTCTTCTTCCTTTACTTCTTTATTTTCTTTTGGTTTAGACAGTTAACTTTGATGTGTCCCTTTTTATTATAGTCGTAGCAGGTTACTTCAGACTTCACTTTAGGAGTTGATTGCACCATCTTGGACTGAATCACTTTCTTGATCTCTTTTTTGGTGATCCCTTTCTTCTTTTTGTAGAGTTTTTGTACAAGATTGACGAGTTCGGCTGCTATCTCGTCATCGTCGTCTTCTGAGTCTGATTCATCTTCGGACTCAAGTTCAGTTCCGCACTTTGCTTTTAATTCTCGTGTTCTGTTTGTTCCTGCAATCAAAGTAATACCTTTCTCGGCCGGAGTAGTATTAATTTGTTCATGAAGCTCAAATTCAGAAAATAATTCATCTAATTTGATTAATGACAAATCCTTAGACACTTTGTAAGCATCTACCATGGATGTCCACAAGATATTCCTTGGAAATGCATTTAATGCATACCTTATGACATCGCGGTTCTCCGCTTTCTATCTGATTGCACGGAGGTCGTTCAGAAGGTACTTAATCCTCAGGTGAAGTTGGCTTGCTGTTTTTCCTTCCTGTATTTTTATATTATACAGTTTATTTAATATTAAGTCATGTTTGCTAACCTTCGTGTCGGAAGTTCCCTCATGCAGCTCAATCAATTTCTCCCATAGTTCTTTTGCACTTGAGAATGGGCCAACTCAGATCAACTCTTCTTTGGTTAAGTCGCATTGAAGAGAGTATGTAGCTTTAGCATTGGCCTCGATCTTCTTCATCAGACTTGTGTCCCAGTTCTCATATAATACTGGTTTTCCTGCACCATCGAGTGGGAGTGAGAGGCCGATTTTGATGATCATCCACATCTCAACTTGTGTCTGGAGGTGATACTCCATTCAACTCTTTAATAGTCGAAGTCTTCATTGAAGAAGAGGGGTGTACAAGATGTGCTATAGCATTCTTCATATGCCATTGAAATAGAATTTCGCACACAAGAAAAAATTACGAATGTTCCAAGATTTGATCTTTGATTAGTAATGCGAGATAAAATAATTAAATAAGCAAGCTGGAATGGTGTTACACCAGCTTCGAGAAAAATGAATTTTCAATTACGATAATTAAAATGATCAGAGTAAGATAATTTTACCAATTCCGATTAAATAAAACAAAAAGAATTAATACCACGGAAGAAAAAAATTACTTGAATGGTAATTTCATCGATTCGAAGCGACCCCACTAAATATGCAATGGAAAACAAAGTTAGACAATATAAACACCAAGAATTTACTTGGTTCAGAACCTGTGATGACTCCTACTCCAAGGCTCGCACGTGAGAGTGCTTTCGATGTGCAATCACTAATCAATCAGAAAGATTACAAATAGAATTTCACAAGTAATTAAAATTTTAAATAATACCGATAACTTTGTATAAAAAAAATCTTCAGTAGAATCGTCATTGGAGCTTTCGAGCATCGTAGAAGCGTTTTCTGAGCAGCTCAACGAAGCGAAAATCGTTTGTTGTGTTGTACTCAAGCTCTTGGTTGAAGCTGCTTTTATAGACTGTTCCGAGCGCCTGAAACCCCTCCTAGAGCCTGGACCACGTGGCTCGATCACTCCGCGAGCTCCACATCAACTTGATGATAACTTTTGAGTTTCGAGCACCCGAACTGACTCCGGGCACCTAGACCAATTCCGGGTGCCTGGACCAATTCCAGGCACCCAAACTCCAAGCATCCGAACCCCTTCTGAGCGCCTAGATGAACTTTTTTCAGCCCCTTATTATCTGTAAAATAAAGTTAATCCAAACATAAAATAATATATATAAAATGAAATTTGACAACCTCTTAATGTCCGATTCTGACATTGAATTTTGTTAAAATTCTATGTCGAATCGACGTCTACTATTTTTTTTTTGGCAAACGTATCCTCACATATTCCTCTCAGAAGAAGTTACATGTTACTAAATCAGTCCTCCAGACAAACTAGATTTTTGTTCAGCGTCCGAGGCTTCCGGTCTTTATGCTGGACATCCGTTCCATGATCCGTCCAGACTTCCACCCGATCCGCGACCACCAGAATTTTAACCTAGAGTCCTCGACTCTAAGGTTTTTACTCGAAGCACTCGACCTGTCGAGACTTTCCGTTTAAGATTATCACCCCCTACGACCTAGAGTTATCATCTTCTAGGATTTTTCACCTATTTAACCGTAGTTAAGGCTTTTGCTTAAGACCACTTAAGATTTTCCTACAATCTATTTAACTTTGTTAGATAACAAATAATCTTAACTTTGAACAATGTAATCAACAGAACTTGAACAGAACCTGCAACCACCTGGACTGTTTGCACTGGCCAGATCACAGCCACAGCCAGAGGGGCACAAACTCCGGCCGGTGGTAGTCTGATCAGTGTAGAATGCAGCTGAGGTAAAGCCCGGACCAGTCATTGCCTCCTTCAAAACTTGAAAACCTCCATGTGGCAGCCCATGTGACTTCCTTCCAATGATGATCAGCCACCTTGCCCCTCCTTTTCGCCTCGCCGGACCGTCTACCAGCCGGCTGCATCTGCTTTTCCTCTCCAAGACGGCTCCGGGACCAAGGGAGGCTATGCATCGTGAGAATGATGAGCAGGGAAGCTCCTTCACCGGCTGAGTAGCGCCGGCAAAAGATGTGGTCGTGGAGAAGAACACTGCTTCGGCAAAAGATGTGGTCGTGGGGTCACACTTCACAGCGGAGCCCAAGGTGAGGGCCCCTCACAAGAGTGTTTAGGGCCACGTGGAGTTTGACTTTGAAGGCCTCTGAATTCCTTCTCTTTGCTCAAGATTTGTGATTTGGTGGGAGGTTTGAAATTGGGAATTAGAATTCCCTCTCATTGCTCCCTCTTACTTACCACGTGGAATTTGACTATGAAAACCATCTCTCTCCTTTGTACAGCTGTCCTTGCTCTTCCCAAGGTGCTCACGTGATCCTCCTTCTCCCAAGTGCACCGGAGATACCCAAGAAGAGACCTGCTTTCCCCCCTCCCCTGACACCTTCACCATCCGGCCTCACTTTTTTTTTTTTTTTTTTTTTTTTTTTTGACATTTATACCCCTGACCTTTATTAACTGTCCGTGTTTTTTCTTTACAAAATTTTATTTCTTTTAAATCAGTTTTTTATCAAATTTTTTTTAACAGTTTTATTTTTTAATCAGTTTTTATCAATCTTATCCTTTTTAAATAATATTTTATTATATATTTGTAATATTTTATTTATTTTTTAGTAATAGATTTTCACATTTCACACATTCGCTCCCAGCTCCATTATATTATTTACCTTTATATTATGTTTTATTCCATTTATTTTTGTTTTTTTTATTTTTTTATTAAGTATTTTTTCGACAAAAATATCATATTATTTTTGTATTTGTAATATAAAATCGGATCCTATGTCCTCAATTTTCTCTCTCCCCGTGTTTCATTCGTCGCCTCCAGCTCGCTACCGACGACTTCTGGTCGTCACCCCGACCAAAACTATATCCTAGGGAAAAGGTAAACCGAGGAGGATCGCCATCGACACAATCGACATCGGAATTTGACCGAATTTGAGCAGGGACTCAGATCGATGGTGAAGGAAAGTCTGTTCAAATTCGGCCAAATTTCGACGCTGATCGCATCGATGCGATCCCACTACGTTCACCTTCCCCTTAGGTTATAATTTTAATCGAGGCGGCGACCGAGGACCGTCGATGGTGCCGCCGACAATGGATTGAGGTAATGAGTGGGAACAGAGACAGGTGATATTGAAATAGAGGATTAGATCTCCTGTAATTTTTATTTTTTTAATAGTAAATTTCAGGGGTTATTATTTATAAAAAATTTAAAAGTAAAATATAGATAAAAAATGAAAAAAAAATATTAAAATAATAAAACTAAAGAAGTAAATAAAATTGAAAAAAAAATAAAGAAGTAAATAAAATTAAAAAAACATAACTTGTTATTTAAAGAAATAAGGGTTAAAAGGTAATTTAATAGGAGAAAGTGAGGGGGTGGGCTGTCAGAGGGGTGGGAGAAGCAATTTACATCCAAGAAAACTGCTGGTCACCGGAGAACATCAAGCTTCACCGATCCACAAGTTGTCACATGCCTTTTCCCGGCCAGCAAACACCGCGGCACCCTCTGGCCTTCTCCCTCCCGTTTCTCCCTTTCTCCCAACAGGACAGCCGGTGGTTCTGGCTGGGGAGTGGCCGCTGATGATGGTGAACAGAAAACTGATGTTGGCGGGCTTCGGCACATAATCTGCGAACTCTCCGAACGAACCAGGATGAAAGGACCTCGCTGCTGACCTTTGTGGGCTTGGCTGTCGTGCCTTGCTTGCCTCCTAGCTGCTGGATTTGGACACCTCCATCACCCTCTATCCATCAGCCATGCATGGTCTTGCTTGACAGCGATTACCGGGTTGGCTTGGCCGGCCTTGCTCCTTCAAAACAGTCCAGCCGCCGAGAGACTGCCTTTGCTTGTTGATGGCTTTGCATCAACGGGAACAGCCAGCCATCTTGAGCTGCTCCTTGTCGCTGTGAGCTCCGGCGCTGGCAGTGGCTGTCCCCCACCGAGAGCAAGCTCCTTGGGGTTGTGCTCCGCTGGCAGGAACTGATGAGAGGGGAGGTCTCCAGCCGATTCTCTCTAGGAATTCTAGAGAGAAGGGGGAGCTTCCTCTCTCTAGAAAGTGGAGGTGGAGTGACGGACTGAGAGTGACTGAGAGTTTTTTTACTGGGCAAAAGGCGATAACGCTTGTCCCAGCACTTCCGTCGTATCTTGTTCAAGGCCATAATGGACTGAGAGCTCTTTCATTTTTTTTTTTTTTTTTGATGAAAGGTAAATTATATATCATCAAGAAAAAGACGTACAATCTACATGTCCTAGGATGTCCAGTCAGGTCTAACGAAGTGTCAGATCCTGTTGGTAATCAGAGGTATACATGTCGTGTACTCTTATTATACCAACCACTCAAAAGGCATCCATCCTCACGTGGATGTGGACTGTAAGAGCCCACAACTTGTCCTGCTGTCTCACTGCACCAGCCTCCAAACATATCAATCTCATGCACCGTCATTGTATCATCCGCACCTATCCAAAACCATTGTCTCACTGGCCTGCTAGAATACTAGTGCACTGTGAATATCAGGTGATCCGCCTCCATACGTTGGGTCAGATCAGCACTGGCTCTACACTAGGGATCTTTTGATCCGCAATTTGTGGATCAGGGGATGGTCCATTGTACGAGGACCATTGATTTGGATGGAGCCCACCTTTAAATTGGTAGGGTCCATCTAAATCAAGGGTCTACAATAGTGGACCATCCCCCTGGTCCGTAAATTGCAGACCAGAAGATCTGTCCTCCCGGCTCTATGCAACGTGCGTCTCCGTGCTATCTGCAACCTGCTTGTCATGCATCTTAGCACTATCTGCCACCTGCCTATTCGTAGTAATCAGTCATCCAATATTCGCATCATGAGTGTCAACAGTCTAGCCCATATCACATCCTTAGCCTCATCCGCATGTGCCACCCTGTCCGTGGTGATGTCTACAACTGTCTGTAACCGTGCGCAGTCCAACCCTAGTGTGGAGGGGACAGGGATCCCAAGTCCCTCACACTTGAGCTATCACCCCGCAATCAATCGTCGCCCCACATTTAGCAAGTGGTCAGCTGTCAACATATTTGGTATGTCCTTACCACGAGCCATTTGCTGCGGACCAGATAGATCATCAAGGTGGATCTATTCACCTTCCTAACCCCTATCACTCCTCCTCAGCCCTCCTTAGCCCAGTGTACATAGCCACACCACCCTCTCACCAACGCCCCTGACAAAATGGCCCCCCTCACACAAAATGATCCTCACAATACAAAATGTCCCCCCTCTCACTAAATGACCAACATTAGACTATCTCCCTCATTGAATAATACACAAATTGCTCCACCCCATAAAAAATAAGTTGTGGGGCCCTCACAGTCTCCTCAACTGCAGTTCACACTGAAGGCTCAAAACCAGCTCCAGATCTCCATGTAGTCCTCATGTGTAACGCGACCCTCTGTCGGCGGCTCGATGAAGGTAGTCGCTCCATAGATGAAACTCCATAGGATATGCAACAGTCTTCGAGGTGGTACGTGAGGATATCACTGCGCGACATGAGTACATATCCCAAAAATTGCACTATGCAAAATCCTATCAACTACAATACTGTGCAATCAACAGATTTTTTTTTCTCCAAAAATCACATTGTGCATAAAAATTTCACGATGCAAAATCCAATAAAATTTCACGATGCAAAATCCTATCAACTACATTACTGTGCAACCGGATATTTTTTTCCAAAAATTGCTCAGTGCAAAAAAATTGCACAGTGCATAAAAATCCTATCTGCACAGTGCAAAACTCACAAACTATATCGCTGTGAGCAATTGCATTTTTTTTCCCGCAGAATTTGCACTACGCTAAAACCCTAACAACTACTACACTGTGCAATTAGCACGATTTTTTTTTCGAATTTGCACTGTGCTAAAACCCTAACAACTACTACACTGTACAATTAGCAGATTTTTTTTCCATTACACTGTACAAATCTAATGCACGGTGCAAAACTCCCAAACTATATCTCTGTGAGCCATTGCACTGTGCAAAAACCTACTACTACACCGTGCAATTAGCACGATTTTTTTTCCATTGCACTGTGCAAATCTAATGCACGGTGCAAAACTCACAAACTATATCGCTGTGAGCCATTACACTGTGCAAAAACCTACTACTACACTGTGCAATTAGCACGTTTTTTTCCCCTACATCTACACAGTGCAGCTGCAGCTGCATTTGTCCAGTCGCATTTGTGCATTTGCACAGATCACAGCCTGCACAAAAAGTAGTTGCACAAAACAAGGGGGGGCTGATTTGATCTCCAAACATCTCCTCGCTAGTGGGCTATCAGGGCGGCTGGCGAAGTACCCGATCCAGGCTGGTGTCCAAGGAGCGGTAGACATGAGTCTGGATCCTCCGAAAAACATGGTCCCCATCAAACGGCTCGTTCTCAAACCTCAAACGACTACGTGCCTGCCAGACATAATGTATCAGTGCAGCCATGGCAGCATGACGCGCTAACACCAACAACCCGGTCCCTCTATAGTGTCGCATATAGACCCGTATCATCCGTCGGTATGTCGTCATCTCCTGAGTCATATGCAACCAATCTCGAATCCGGTCCCATAGCTGTCATATCTGTAGACATCCGAATAAGAGGTGTTCCTGCGTCTCCTCCTCCCTGGCACAGAAAACACAAACCCTGTCAGCATCCCCTAGGTACTCCATCCGATCCCTGGTAGACAACCTACGATGCGCGAGTAACCATAGGGTGAATCTGTGGTTGGGCTAGATGTGCTTCTTCCAAACTGTCCCTTCCCATGGCACTCGGGCTCCAGTATGGCGGAAGAAGTCGTATGCCTGACTGATACCCCGACAGCTCAAAGTATGCTGACTAAACAAACTATGCAAGATATGCTGCGCCACCTCTATGGAACCAGCGGATGTGACCATCTGACCTCATATCTATGATAATCTCTTGAGAAGCGGAGAATAAGTGTGCTTGGCCCTCCATCGTCAAATGTTAGTATCCCGTAAATATGTGTGGTGAACCCATCGAATCCAGAGAGCATCCTGTTGATCATGTAGCCTCCATAGCACTCTAGATAATAAAGCGGTGTTCCATGCAATCAATTCCCTAAACTCCAACCCTCCTTCTTCTTTGGGCTTACACATCTCCAACCATGCAATGGGGTGATGCTTGGATGTCCAAAGGAAGCTCCGACATAAGCTGTAGATACGCTCAACAACTCCTATCGGTAATGGCAATATCGACATCCAGTAGCATTCCACCCCCTGTAGGACAGACTGAATCAACTGTGCTCTTCCTACATAAGAGAGTGTGAGTTTCAATCATGCATTAATCCTCCGGCTCAAAGCGTCTATCAGTGGGCTATAATCCGCTATCTTCAACTTTTCTGATGCCAACGGGATCCCAAGATATCTGTAAGGCATGGTTCCCTCCTGGAACCCTGTAATGTCAATCAAGTCTTGCCTTACATCCTCCTCTACCTCAGCCAGATATATGCAAGATTTGCTGATGTTAGGTCTTAGGCCAGCCATCATCCCAAACTTTTCCAAGCAGTCCATAATTATAGTGATGGAGGAACGATCCCCACGGGAGAATAGAAGAAGGTCGTCCGCATATGCAAGATGTGCAATTTGGAGGTCATAACACTTCGGGTGGAAGTGAAAGTCTGCTCTCCTTATCTGCTGACTGAGCATCCTAGCTAAATATTCCATACAGATCCTGAAAAGATATGGCGAAAGTGGGTCATCCTGTCTCAGTCCTCTAGCGCCTGTAAAGAATCCATGCATACCCCCGTTAATGGACACTTAGAAACTGATGGTAGTGATGCATTCATGTATCCAGGCAATGTAGGTTTGGGGGCTGCAACCCTGCTAATGCTTCCAGTAAGAATTCCCAATGCACTATGTCAAAAGCTTTCTGGAGGTCTACCTTCATGATACTACGCGGTGAAATTCGCTTCCTTGTGTAATTCCGCATCAATTCTTGCGCCAAATGAATATTATCAGTTATACTTCTCCCGTTGACAAAAGCCACATGTACCGAATGAAATATATGCTCAACTACATCAGCAAGTCTGGAGGATAGGATCTTTAAAATTATCTTGTAGAATACCGTGCAATAGGATATGGGCCGGAAATCCGCTACTCTACTTGGTTGTGGCACCTTTGGAACTAAAGAGATGAGGGAATGGTTCCACTGTTTGAGAAGCTTCCCATGCCGAAAAAACTCAGTCACCGTAGCCACTAAATCACCCTTGAGGAGGTCCCATGAGTGCTTGAAGAACTTTGAACCATACCCGTTCGGACCCGGTGCTTTTTGTTCACCTAAGCTAAAGAGGGCCTTCTTGATCTCCTCCTCTGTTGGCATAAGAACCAACATTCCTTGCTGTTCTAGATTGAGAGTCCTTCCAAAATCTAGGCATTCAGTGTTAAGTGGTATCCGTTGTAGACTTGTGCCAAACAAACCTTGAAAAGTGTCCACAAATTCATTTACAATCTCATTCAAGCATGTTGTGGTATCACCATCACTTTTCTCAATCACCATAATTTCTCGCCTTCTATTTGTTCTCTTAACCAAGGAATGAAAATAGGTAGTGTTTCGGTCCACCTTTCTAAAGTATTGCACTTAGCTTTTTGTTTGCAGTATAAAAAATCTGCCCTGCTGAGTTGATCTGCGCGTTTCCGGACCAGTTGGTATTCCTCCTCAAAATTCCCAGTAGTGTAGCCAATTTCCTTTGAAGCTCCTCTTGTGCCCGAAGTAATCGCTCCCTTATATGCTGAAAATGAAGCCTGTTAAACTGCTTAAAAGTGCCCTTTAACCTTTGCAATTTCAACTTCAATCTGTATTGTTAGGGGTGAGCAAAAATTCAGAAAAATCGAATTAACCGAACTGAACCAACCAAATTTAGAAATTCAGTTCGGTTAATTCGGTTTTTGTTTTTTTTTTTTGAAAATTCGGTTTGGCTTTCGATTAATTCGGTTCGGTTTCGGTTTTAAATTTTTTATTTGGTTAAACTGAATAAACCGAATAAGAATATTATTTTAATTAATTTTTATTTTTAAATATAATTAATTAAATAAATTGCACTATGCAAAATCCTATCAACTACAATACTGTGCAATCAACAGATTTTTTTTTCTCCAAAAATCACATTGTGCATAAAAATTTCACGATGCAAAATCCAATAAAATTTCACGATGCAAAATCCTATCAACTACATTACTGTGCAACCGGATATTTTTTTCCAAAAATTGCTCAGTGCAAAAAAATTGCACAGTGCATAAAAATCCTATCTGCACAGTGCAAAACTCACAAACTATATCGCTGTGAGCAATTGCATTTTTTTTCCCGCAGAATTTGCACTACGCTAAAACCCTAACAACTACTACACTGTGCAATTAGCACGATTTTTTTTTCGAATTTGCACTGTGCTAAAACCCTAACAACTACTACACTGTACAATTAGCAGATTTTTTTTCCATTACACTGTACAAATCTAATGCACGGTGCAAAACTCCCAAACTATATCTCTGTGAGCCATTGCACTGTGCAAAAACCTACTACTACACCGTGCAATTAGCACGATTTTTTTTCCATTGCACTGTGCAAATCTAATGCACGGTGCAAAACTCACAAACTATATCGCTGTGAGCCATTACACTGTGCAAAAACCTACTACTACACTGTGCAATTAGCACGTTTTTTTCCCCTACATCTACACAGTGCAGCTGCAGCTGCATTTGTCCAGTCGCATTTGTGCATTTGCACAGATCACAGCCTGCACAAAAAGTAGTTGCACAAAACAAGGGGGGGCTGATTTGATCTCCAAACATCTCCTCGCTAGTGGGCTATCAGGGCGGCTGGCGAAGTACCCGATCCAGGCTGGTGTCCAAGGAGCGGTAGACATGAGTCTGGATCCTCCGAAAAACATGGTCCCCATCAAACGGCTCGTTCTCAAACCTCAAACGACTACGTGCCTGCCAGACATAATGTATCAGTGCAGCCATGGCAGCATGACGCGCTAACACCAACAACCCGGTCCCTCTATAGTGTCGCATATAGACCCGTATCATCCGTCGGTATGTCGTCATCTCCTGAGTCATATGCAACCAATCTCGAATCCGGTCCCATAGCTGTCATATCTGTAGACATCCGAATAAGAGGTGTTCCTGCGTCTCCTCCTCCCTGGCACAGAAAACACAAACCCTGTCAGCATCCCCTAGGTACTCCATCCGATCCCTGGTAGACAACCTACGATGCGCGAGTAACCATAGGGTGAATCTGTGGTTGGGCTAGATGTGCTTCTTCCAAACTGTCCCTTCCCATGGCACTCGGGCTCCAGTATGGCGGAAGAAGTCGTATGCCTGACTGATACCCCGACAGCTCAAAGTATGCTGACTAAACAAACTATGCAAGATATGCTGCGCCACCTCTATGGAACCAGCGGATGTGACCATCTGACCTCATATCTATGATAATCTCTTGAGAAGCGGAGAATAAGTGTGCTTGGCCCTCCATCGTCAAATGTTAGTATCCCGTAAATATGTGTGGTGAACCCATCGAATCCAGAGAGCATCCTGTTGATCATGTAGCCTCCATAGCACTCTAGATAATAAAGCGGTGTTCCATGCAATCAATTCCCTAAACTCCAACCCTCCTTCTTCTTTGGGCTTACACATCTCCAACCATGCAATGGGGTGATGCTTGGATGTCCAAAGGAAGCTCCGACATAAGCTGTAGATACGCTCAACAACTCCTATCGGTAATGGCAATATCGACATCCAGTAGCATTCCACCCCCTGTAGGACAGACTGAATCAACTGTGCTCTTCCTACATAAGAGAGTGTGAGTTTCAATCATGCATTAATCCTCCGGCTCAAAGCGTCTATCAGTGGGCTATAATCCGCTATCTTCAACTTTTCTGATGCCAACGGGATCCCAAGATATCTGTAAGGCATGGTTCCCTCCTGGAACCCTGTAATGTCAATCAAGTCTTGCCTTACATCCTCCTCTACCTCAGCCAGATATATGCAAGATTTGCTGATGTTAGGTCTTAGGCCAGCCATCATCCCAAACTTTTCCAAGCAGTCCATAATTATAGTGATGGAGGAACGATCCCCACGGGAGAATAGAAGAAGGTCGTCCGCATATGCAAGATGTGCAATTTGGAGGTCATAACACTTCGGGTGGAAGTGAAAGTCTGCTCTCCTTATCTGCTGACTGAGCATCCTAGCTAAATATTCCATACAGATCCTGAAAAGATATGGCGAAAGTGGGTCATCCTGTCTCAGTCCTCTAGCGCCTGTAAAGAATCCATGCATACCCCCGTTAATGGACACTTAGAAACTGATGGTAGTGATGCATTCATGTATCCAGGCAATGTAGGTTTGGGGGCAACCCCGCTAATGCTTCCAGTAAGAATTCCCAATGCACTATGTCAAAAGCTTTCTGGAGGTCTACCTTCATGATACTACGCGGTGAAATTCGCTTCCTTGTGTAATTCCGCATCAATTCTTGCGCCAAATGAATATTATCAGTTATACTTCTCCCGTTGACAAAAGCCACATGTACCGAATGAAATATATGCTCAACTACATCAGCAAGTCTGGAGGATAGGATCTTTAAAATTATCTTGTAGAATACCGTGCAATAGGATATGGGCCGGAAATCCGCTACTCTACTTGGTTGTGGCACCTTTGGAACTAAAGAGATGAGGGAATGGTTCCACTGTTTGAGAAGCTTCCCATGCCGAAAAAACTCAGTCACCGTAGCCACTAAATCACCCTTGAGGAGGTCCCATGAGTGCTTGAAGAACTTTGAACCATACCCGTTCGGACCCGGTGCTTTTTGTTCACCTAAGCTAAAGAGGGCCTTCTTGATCTCCTCCTCTGTTGGCATAAGAACCAACATTCCTTGCTGTTCTAGATTGAGAGTCCTTCCAAAATCTAGGCATTCAGTGTTAAGTGGTATCCGTTGTAGACTTGTGCCAAACAAACCTTGAAAAGTGTCCACAAATTCATTTACAATCTCATTCAAGCATGTTGTGGTATCACCATCACTTTTCTCAATCACCATAATTTCTCGCCTTCTATTTGTTCTCTTAACCAAGGAATGAAAATAGGTAGTGTTTCGGTCCACCTCTCTAAAGTATTGCACTTAGCTTTTTGTTTGCAGTATAAAAAATCTGCCCTGCTGAGTTGATCTGCGCGTTTCCGGACCAGTTGGTATTCCTCCTCAAAATTCCCAGTAGTGTAGCCAATTTCCTTTGAAGCTCCTCTTGTGCCCGAAGTAATCGCTCCCTTATATGCTGAAAATGAAGCCTGTTAAACTGCTTAAAAGTGCCCTTTAACCTTTGCAATTTCAACTTCAATCTGTATTGTTAGGGGTGAGCAAAAATTCAGAAAAATCGAATTAACCGAACTGAACCAACCAAATTTAGAAATTCAGTTCGGTTAATTCGGTTTTTGTTTTTTTTTTTTGAAAATTCGGTTTGGCTTTCGATTAATTCGGTTCGGTTTCGGTTTTAAATTTTTTATTTGGTTAAACTGAATAAACCGAATAAGAATATTATTTTAATTAATTTTTATTTTTAAATATAATTAATTAAATAAATTGCACTATGCAAAATCCTATCAACTACAATACTGTGCAATCAACAGATTTTTTTTTCTCCAAAAATCACATTGTGCATAAAAATTTCACGATGCAAAATCCAATAAAATTTCACGATGCAAAATCCTATCAACTACATTACTGTGCAACCGGATATTTTTTTCCAAAAATTGCTCAGTGCAAAAAAATTGTACAGTGCCTAAAAATCCTATCTGCACAGTGCAAAACTCACAAACTATATCGCTGTGAGCAATTGCATTTTTTTCCCGCAGAATTTGCACTACGCTAAAACCCTAACAACTACTACACTGTGCAATTAGCACGATTTTTTTTTCGAATTTGCACTGTGCTAAAACCCTAACAACTACTACACTGTGCAATTAGCAGATTTTTTTTCCATTACACTGTACAAATCTAATGCACGGTGCAAAACTCCCAAACTATATCTCTGTGAGCCATTGCACGGTGCAAAACTCCCAAACTATATCTCTGTGAGCCATTGCACTGTGCAAAAACCTACTACTACACCGTGCAATTAGCACGATTTTTTTTCCCATTGCACTGTGCAAATCTAATGCACGGTGCAAAACTCACAAATTATATCGCTGTGAGCCATTACACTGTGCAAAAACCTACTACTACACTGTGCAATTAGCACGTTTTTTTCCCCTACATCTACACAGTGCAGTTGCAGCTGCATTTGTCCAGTCGCATTTGTGCATTTGAACAGATCACAGCCTGCACAAAAAGCAGTTGCACAAAACAAGTGGGGGCTGATTTGATCTCCAAACATCTCCTCGCTAGTGGGCTATCAGGGCGGCTGGCGAAGTACCCGATCCAGGCTGGTGTCCAAGGAGCGGTAGACATGAGTCTGGATCCTCCGAAAAACATGGTCCCTATCAAACGGCTCGTTCTCAAACCTCAAACGACTACGTGCCTGCCAGACATAATGTATCAGTGCAGCCATGGCAGCATGACGCGCTAACACCAACAGCCCGGTCCCTCTGTAGTGTCGCATATAGACCCGTATCATCCGTCGGTATGTCGTCATCTCCTGAGTCATATGCAACCAATCTCGAATCCGGTCCCATAGCTGTCATATCTGTAGACATCCGAAAAAGAGGTGTTCCTGCGTCTCCTCCTCCCTGGCACAGAAAACACAAACCCTGTCAGCATCCCCTAGGTACTCCAACCGATCCCTGGTAGACAACCTACGATGCGCGAGTAACCATAGGGTGAATCTGTGGTTGGGCTAGATGTGCTTCTTCCAAACTGTCCCTGCCCATGGCACTCGGGCTCCAGTATGGCGGAAGAAGTCGTATGCCTGACTGATACCCCGACGACTCAAAGTATGCTGACTAAACAAACTATGCAAGATATGCTGCGCCACCTCTATGGAACCAGCGGATGTGACCATCTGACCTCATATCTATGATAATCTCTTGAGAAGCGGAGAATAAGTGTGCTTGGCCCTCCATCGTCAAATGTTAGTATCCCGTAAATATGTGTGGTGAACCCATCGAATCCAGAGAGCATCCTGTTGATCATGTAGCCTCCATAGCACTCTAGATAATAAAGCGGTGTTCCATGCAATCAATTCCCTAAACTCCAACCCTCCTTCTTCTTTGGGCTTACACATCTCCAACCATGCAATGGGGTGATGCTTGGATGTCCAAAGGAAGCTCCGATATAAGCTGTAGATACGCTCAACAACTCCTATTGGTAATGGCAATATCGACATCCAGTAGCATTCCACCCCCTGTAGGACAGACTGAATCAACTGTGCTCTTCCTGCATAAGAGAGTGTGAGTTTCAATCATGCATTAATCCTCCGGCTCAAAGCATCTATCAGTGGGCTATAATCCGCTATCTTCAACTTTTCTGATGCCAACGGGATCCCAAGATATCTGTAAGGCATGGTTCCCTCCTGGAACCCTGTAATGTCAATCAAGTCTTGCCTTACATCCTCCTCTACCTCAGCCAGATATATGCAAGATTTGCTGATGTTAGGTCTTAGGCCAGCCATCATCCCAAACTTTTCCAAGCAGTCCATAATTATAGTGATGGAGGAACGATCCCCACGGGAGAATAGAAGAAGGTCGTCCGCATATGCAAGATGTGCAATTTGGAGGTCATAACACTTCGGGTGGAAGTGAAAGTCTGCTCTCCTTATCTGCTGACTGAGCATCCTAGCTAAATATTCCATACAGATCCTGAAAAGATATGGCGAAAGTGGGTCACCCTGTCTCAGTCCTCTAGCGCCTGTAAAGAATCCATGCATACCCCCGTTAATGGACACTTAGAAACTGATGGTAGTGATGCATTCATGTATCCAGGCAATGTAGGTTGCAACCCTGCTAATGCTTCCAGTAAGAAATCCCAATGCACTATGTCAAAAGCTTTCTGGAGGTCTACCTTCATGATATTACGCGGTGAAATTCGCTTCCTTGTGTAATTCCGCATCAATTCTTGCGCCAAATGAATATTATCAGTTATACTTCTCCCGTTGACAAAAGCCACATGTACCGAATGAAATATATGCTCAACTACATCAGCAAGTCTGGAGGATAGGATCTTTAAAATTATCTTGTAGAATACCGTGCAATAGGATATGGGCCGGAAATCCGCTACTCTACTTGGTTGTGGCACCTTTGGAACTAAAGAGATGAGGGAATGGTTCCACTGTTTGAGAAGCTTCCCATGCCGAAAAAACTCAGTCACCGTAGCCACTAAATCACCCTTGAGGAGGTCCCATGAGTGCTTGAAGAACTTTGAACCATACCCGTTCGGACCCGGTGCTTTTTGTTCACCTATGCTAAAGAGGGCCTTCTTGATCTCCTCCTCTGTTGGCATAAGAACCAATATTCCTTGCTGTTCTAGATTGAGAGTCCTTCCAAAATCTAGGCATTCAGTGTTAAGTGGTATCCGTTGTAGACTTGTGCCAAACAAACCTTGAAAAGTGTCCACAAATTCATTTACAATCTCATTCAAGCATGTTGTGGTATCACCATCACTTTTCTCAATCACCATAATTTCTCGCCTTCTATTTGTTCTCTTAACCAAGGAATGAAAATAGGTAGTGTTTCGGTCCACCTCTCTAAAGTATTGCACTTAGCTTTTTGTTTGCAGTATAAAAAATCTGCCCTGCTGAGTTGATCTGCGCGTTTCCGGACCAGTTGGTATTCCTCCTCAAAATTCCCAGTAGTGTAGTCAATTTCCTTTGAAGCTCCTCTTGTGCCCGAAGTGATCGCTCCCTTATATGCTGAAAATGAAGCCTGTTAAACTGCTTAAAAGTGCCCTTTAACCTTTCCAATTTCAACTTCAATCTGTATTGTTAGGGGTGAGCAAAAATTCAGAAAAATCGAATTAACCAAACTGAACCAACCAAATTAGAAATTCAGTTCGGTTAATTCGGTTTTTGTTTTTTTTTTTTGAAAATTCGGTTTGGCTTTCGATTAATTCTGTTCGGTTTCGGTTTTAAATTTTGTATTTGGTTAAACTGAATAAACCGAATAAGAATATTATTTTAATTAATTTTTATTTTTAAATATAATTAATTAAATAAATTTTTTTTTAAGGTAAAACCGAATAGGGTTTTAAAATTCAATTAATTCGGTCAATTCGACCGAAAACCGAATTAACCGATATGTTATCGGTTCGGTCGGTTCGATTTCATAGGGAAATTCGGTCGGTTCGATTGGTTGAAAAGAAATTCAGTTTATTCAGTTTTCGATTTATTCGGTTCAATCAGTTCGGTTTTGACCGAATGCTCACCCCTATGTACTGTGTCGTGCCCTGCCTTGTGCTCAGCCCTAAGGTAGCCCATTGCTCCTCCACCACACTATTATAATCTTCATGAGTGGTCCACATGTTAAAGAATTTGAAAGGTTTCTTTGTTTTTTCAATGACTTCCAGAATGGTGACTACACATGGAGTGTGATCGAAAATGTAATCCGGTGTTAAGAATTTGGCCATTCCTCTCATGTTCTCATCTAACTACTTCTTATTAACCATGCAACGATCCAATTTGCAAGTGACCTCCTTATTTGACCAAGTGTATTTGCAACCAACTTGAGGTAAATCCTCTAGCCATGTGAGATTTGATAAGTAGTTATCGGCATGCCTCCTTCCTTGTCTTCCACTGAAAGTGGGGAATTGAAGTCTCTAAGAAGTATCCAAGGTGTGTCCATGTGATCCCCCAGCATATCCAAGCCCTCCCAAAGGCTCCTTCGATTTCTAATGCTAAGCTGCCCATATACAAAAGTGATTTGAAAGGATTTTTGTGTCACAACACAGGTGAGACATCCATGTATAAACTGCTCATCAAACTTTGTTATCCCAAAAGTGATTTTGTGAGGGTCCCAAATGATTAGTACTCGGCTTCTGGATGAGCCATCCTTAATAAAGTGCTGCATTTCTAGATTTTCAAACCTTCTGTTCCTCAATTTCTGTAGTGCCAATTCTATTAGCTTTGTTTCCATGATACCCATCACCGCTAATTTGTGTTTCAGAAAGAAGCTTTGTACTTCTCTCTGTTTGGGGGCTTGGTTAAAGCCCCTCACATTCCATGACGCGATCTTCATGTGGAGGTAGACGACCTTGACCGCCTTGCCGCTTGGTTTCGGGTTTGAACTCTATCATCTATCCCAACCTCTTTGCTGCCCAAATTCATAGCACTTGTTGCCTCCCTGCTGTTTAGCTGGCAGAAATCTGTTTTTCCTTTGTGCAGGTTGCATCTTAAGGTGCTGGTGTTCCTCTTGTTCAACTTGCTGTCTATAGTTGGCATGGCACTGCTTGCTTCCCTTTCTCTGAACTGACTCGACACTCTCTGTGGCTACAGAGTTCAGTTTGCTATTAACTGTTTTATGTGCATGCAGGCTTTGGTGGAAATCAGATGCTGGAAGTGCTGAAACCATATCAATCTCTTTTCCATTCATCACTCTAATGTGCATTTGATTGGCCCAGCATCTGTCTTTTAGCTGATCTAGCTCTTGTCTGCACTGTCCATTGTTGTTGTGAGTCCATCTCCACAGCTGGTGCAGAATCAGGTTCACTAGTACTGCTATTTGCATAACTGGTGTCAAGAAAACCCTGCATAGGTGATGAACAATCACTACCTTCTCCTGAACCCGATTATTGTGAGCTGCTGGAGTCCAAACTGCCCTTTGTGCCCTCACTAGCCACACACTGCTTCCCTGCTTCTGCTTGCTCGAGATAACTAATGTCAGGTTGGGTTGCTAGCTGATTCACTTCTCTACACTGTGAATATGTGTGTTGCAATTCACAGTTAGCCTGCTGAGTAGTGGCTGTTGCTTCTTGTGCAATAGGCTCAGCCATGTGATCCATGTTTTGAATGTCATGGTCAGTGTCTGAAACTCCAGCGTGTACAGTGCATTTCAAGTGTTCAGTGTCAGAACCCCCCCAATTCTGCTGTGCCTTTGCTGCAATTTCCTGGCCTGCTGTTAGGTTAGTGAAATGTGGACACCATTGCCGAGTGTTGTAGCAAATCTTGCACCAAGTTGTGATTCAAACCAAAAGCTTTGTTCAAATTCTGCTTCTTCCTTGTGTTGAGTCTGCTGCGCACTTGTTTTGGCTCACGCCTACTAACTTTGAAACCCAGTCTCCATTGATTCATATGCAATGTTGATTGGAATTTGTTCACTTTAACCAGACCTATTATTGTCTTTGGATACAGACTTGCCTCCATACCGCCCTTATTCTTGTTTTACTGATCTCCATTGTCAACAAGTGCATGACCCTGTGCAGTTATGACTCCATGAATTACCTTATCAGAATTCTGAGTAACTGTAGTTCTCTCTTGCCGCTGGATCTGTATTTGTATTGTTGATACCCTTCTGCTAGCCCGACCCTGTGTATCTGATCCATTCTGTGATCTGTACAGTAACTCACCTCCTGATACGCTACAGTGCACCTCATTCCTCTGATTTCCATCTGTTGCCATGATGTCCGTGGAGTTCCGATTGCCTATAGCTGCCATAACTGCCGATTATGTCTGAGAATAGATTTGAACCCATTTGCTCCTGTGTCTGGAATTATGAGGCACTGATTTTGCTCTTTGACTCTTCATCTTGAAACCTAAGCCGTTTCGAGATCGTTTCACAGTAGTTGGCATGACTTGTTGATTATTCCCAACACTCTGTAATCCATTCCTTATATCATGTCCTTCTGTCTGAGCTTGTTGAGCATGCTGATGATGTGAAGATGAATCACCCTGCACATTGATCGTCTGGGCAGTCTTATCATGAGCTCTAACTGTAGTATGGTTAAGTGACATACTGTCCTGGAGAGTTTGTTTTTGCTTATCCAATGCTCTGGGCGCCTGAATTTGATCAAAATTAGTGGAGCCTGTGGGAATGTGGTTATCAGTACCTGTATTGTCCAATGCCTTTGCTGCAAATGGATTCTGCTGAACAGGTTTCAGGGTCTGGTGTCCTTCTGCCTGACAGCTAACTGCCTTACCAACAATTCTATGTTGTGGCTGTGTATTCTGTTCCCCTACTCTTTGCCCCACAGGTTGGTAAACTCTGTTTTACGTTCGGCGCTGCAGCGTGCCATCTGGTAATGCAAATTTAGAAACCGTGCCATTCCGGAGCGTGCCATTGCCAGCAGTCCCTGCGTATGTTGTAACCTGCGTTCCTGTCAACCCTGTCAATCTGAATTCCCCTTCTTCTAGATCCTTAGCCTCCCTTATCCTGTGTATATTCAGACTCTGCACCTTCTGCAATTCACTTGGCCCAGCATCATCTATGTTTGAACCATTCCGCTCCAGCGTAGGACAGTCCTGTTGATAGTGGCCCAGTTGATTGCATTTTAAAGACAATTTGAGTGTAGCTTCAAAAGTAATCTGCAGGTCCAATTCTCTGTTGTCCGGTAGTGTGACTGGAATGCTCTCTGGTAGTGGTTTAGTGATATCCACCTCCACCAAGACTCTTGCAAAGCTGATCCTGTCTTTGTCTTTTGTAACTTGATCCGTATAGATAGGGTTATCGACCATGGAAGCGACCTTACTGAGACCTGAAGGTGTCCAGCAATCCAACGGTAGTCCGAAGATTTGCATCCAAAGTGGTATCTGTGTTTGCGGCTCAATTTGGAAACTAAAACACGACGGCATGAGCTTCACGTATAATGGACAGCCGTGAATAACATAAGGACCACCCTACAACACCTGATCAGTATCTTCTTTTGTATCAAACTTAAAAATTAGCCAGAGGGTGTGGTGATGAAACATCTTGTGTGGTGCCCTCCAGCGCCGCGTCATCTCCAGCAGTGCTCGCCATCCAGTTAATCACCCAATGAATCTACCGATCAGGCAGTGACCCATAGCACATTCAATTGGTTCTATATTGTTGGCTGAGAGCACTGCCCTGGTTCCCTGCTTCGGTATCCTGCTGAGCGCCATGTCTCCGTTACAGTGACGGTTATCTTTGAATAGGTTTGACCAGCGCTTTGCAGGCCTAGCTTGCAGTTGACTTGCTATGTGTCCATTGTGCGCCACTGGTCTCCAGGCTCTGACTCACCTGCCGGGAGTTGTCTGACCAGCAGCTGCCTGTGGCGGCAGCCCGACCATCCTACTCCACAAGCTTCCAACCAAGAAGATGCACAGTGCTTGAGCGATTTGTGACCTTCAAATTCAGGGTTTTGACTAATTCCGGCAGAGGACTAAACCAGGTCGTTCATCTCCGGTCAATTCCTCTGACTCAGTCAAACATTTGCTGACTCGGATGTATGCTGCTGACAGAAGTCACCGTTGACTCCAATGTGTAGGAAATGAAAACAATTGATACTACAGTGCCACTTAAGTTAAACGGTTTGCGGATCTCGCATTACCGGATTCGAGCACCCTGACCCGATCCAATAAGACTTAGAATTCAAAATCCACAGCTCATCTAGCCTCGAGAATCGTGTATCCTTATCTTATATTTGCTGCACTGTGATTGGCTAATTGTAGGATTTGGCAGACGTCCGTTAGCGCGGCGATCGATGCTCGCCTTCGTCCCCCTCGTTCTCTCCGTCCACAGCCCCACCGCCGGCACGAAACTGATCCTCGCTCACAACAACTGTGATGCACTGCAGTAATGGCACTCAGAATGAAAGGCTCCCCAGAACACGTTCCCCGCGGCGGTCCACTCTCCTTCGCCGTCGTCGGTGCCTGATCGCCGCCCAAGCTTTTCTGGTAAACTGTGTCTGCTGTTATCTGTGCCTGTGTTTGTTTCTGTGTGCTGTGCTTGTGTGTGCTATGCCTGTGTTTGTTTCTGTTCCCTGTATAGTGTGACGTGTCACCGGTCGTCGGCATAACACCGCAACTCAGATCCTGTAGCTTGCCACCCGACTGTTCCTCCTTCCTACGGACCACAGACACCCAGCCCCTCAATCTGTTAGCATATGTCGCCGCCACAAACGTGACAGGAGAGCAGCGCTCTCTGAACAAATGTTAAGCGGGTGAGTCCGGAGGTGTGAAAGGCTCCCTCTAGGAACCGTCGGAGGCCTCCCGCCGGCACAGTGCCCCGGGAAGGTTGACCACCACACCACCACCTGTACTCTGTATGCCTTTTCTACAACTCTGTATGCCTTCCGCAAGGGCTGTGACGCCCCCTCTCTGTCTTCACTTTGCTCCCAGCAGCGATCACTCACCTTCGTTCCTCACCAGTGGTGGAATTCGCCGGAGTTCTAGAGAGATGTCAGAGCTCCTCGACTGAGAGCTCTTTCACGGCTGAGAGCTCTTTCACTGTGGCAAAAAGGCGAAATGCTCGCCCCCATCGCCCCCGCTGTACCCAACCCAAGGCCATCACGAGGGAGGTAAATCGCAACATCCGAGCGAGCATGTGACGGACAGGGTGTAATATGGGGATAGGGGATTTATTCCCCAGCTGCCCCAAGGATCGACCCTGCGACCTCATTGTGGCAACACCCGCCACATACCAACTCGGATGATCCGCAGGATTTGACTGAGAGCTCTTTCACTGTAACAAAAGGCGAAACGTTCGCCCCCAGCGCCCCCTCCGTACCCGACCCAAGGCCATCACGAGGGAGGTAAATCACAGCATCCGAGCGAGCATGTGACGAACAGGGTGTAATACGGGTATAGGGGATTTATTCCCCAGCTACCCCGAGGATCGACCCTGCGACCTCATTGTGGCAACACCCACCACATACCAACTCGGATGACCCGCGGGGTCGACTGAGAGTTCTTTCACTTTTTTTGATGAAAGGTAAATTATATATCATCAGAAAAAACACATACAGTCCAATGATAAGGTCGACCCCAATCACGTCATCTCCGAACAACTGTCAGATCAGTGTGGGTACTCGTCTTATCGTCTAGTGACTCAGTGCCCTACACAAGGCAGAACACCTATCACATGGGGTGGTGTATGCACAGATACACCAACCTACATCACCGTCAAACATGATCAAACGACAACTAGCCTCTCACACAAGGACAGAAAACAACACATCACTGCCACTCATGTACTGTAATCATCCTCAGTGGCGTCCCAGCTGTCCATGGGTGGTGGTCGACTGAGAGCTCTTTCACGATTCTATGGGTGGTGGTCGACTGAGAGCTCTTTCACTGAGCAAAAGGCGATAACGCTCGCTCCCAGCGCCCCCGCCGTACCTTACCCAAGGCCATCACGAGGGAGGTTAATCATGGTAACCGGAGAAGCTTGTGCGCAGTGGGAAGAGGGACACGGGGACCAGGGATTTATGCCCTGATACCCCGCGATTCGAACCCACAATCTCATTGAGCAATCTTCTATGCACTAACCACTCCGGATAACCCCGTGGGGCAACTGAGAGCTCTTTCACTTTTTTTTTGATGAAAGGTAAATTATATATTATCAAGAAAAAGGTGTACAATCTACATGTCCTAGGATATCCAGTCAGTTTTGACGAAGTGTCAGGTCCTGCTGGCAATCAGAGGTATACATGTCATTACTCTCACTATACCAACCACTCAAAAAGTATCCGTCCGTGCATGGCGTTGGACTGTAGTAGCCCGTATCCATGTTCTGTTGTCTCACTGCACCACCCTCCAAACATATAAGTCACAAGCACCATCACTGTACCATCCACAAATGTCCACCCCACTGTCTCGTACTCCATGGCACTGGCCCGTGCTGTCTGCAACCTGCCTGTCATACGTCTCAGTGCTATCTGCAACCTGCCTGTCCACAGTACCAGCCATCCAGTGTCTGCATCATGAATGTCACCAGTCCGGCCTATAGCTCATCCTCAGTCTCATCCACATGTGCCATCCTGTCCATGGTAGCGTACTCCACTATCTGCTATAGAGCACGGTCCAACCATAGTGTGGAGTGGTAAGTGTAGGTGTCAAGGCCCACACACCTAGGCTATCATCCCGCCATCGATCGTCACCCCACTTTTAGCAAGTGGTCAGCTATCAACGCATTTTGTGTGTCCTTACCGCGAGCCATTTGTTGCGGACTAGATAGATCATTATGGTGGATCTATGCACCATCCTAACCCCTATCTCTCCTCCTCAGCCCTACTCGACACAATGTACATCACCACATCGCCTCTCACCAATGTGCGCTCACAGCCATCCCCCCACAAAATGGGCCCTCTCTCACAAAATAACCCTCACCATACAAAATGTCTCCACTCTCACTAATATATACTATACTATCTCTCTCCCTGAATAATACACAAATGACCCTGCCCCACAAAAAACAAGTGGTGGGGCCCTCACAGTCTCCTCACCCGTAGCTCGACTCCAAGAAACGTACCGTGGTAGCTCCAGATCTCCATGTGGGCAGCCATGGGCAACGTAGCCCTCCGTCAGGTGGCTCGATGGGCTCCATAGAGTCAGGTGATCTCCATGCGCAGGTCCATAGATGAAAGCTCCATAGGCTTATGTAGCGGTCTCTATACAAGATGAGTAGATACACCCAAGAAGCTCCAAGGCAGTAATACACTCTGAGCAATACTGTGCAACTCTCCAAAAATTGCACAGTGCAAAAATTGCACCGTGCAAAATCTATCAACTACTGTGCATTTTTTTTTTCAAAACATGCACTGTACAAAATTTCATCGTGCATTTTTTTCCCAAGATGCACTGTGCAAAAATTTCACCGTGCTTTTTTTCCTGCACTGTGCAAAAATTGGACCATGCAATTCCTACCAAACTAAATTGCACAGTGCAAAATTGCACCGTGCAAAACCTATCAACTACTGTGCAATTAGCACGATTTTTTTTTAATCTCAAAAAATACACTGTGCAAAAATTGCACCGTGCAATTCCTACCAAACTAATACACTGTGCAACAACATTATTTTTTTTTAATAACCTCAAAAAATACACTGTGCAAAAATTACACCGTGCAATTCCTACCAAACTAATACACTGTGCAACAACACGATTTTTTTTTCCAATGCACTGTGCAAAAATTACACCATGCAATTCCTACCAAACTAAATTGCACAGTGCAAAATTGCACCGTGCAAAACCTATCAGCTACTGTGCAATTAACACGTTTTTTTCCCTGTGCGAAAATTGCACCGTGCAATTCCTACCAAACTAATACACTGTGCAAACAGCATGATTTTTTTTTCTGTGCAAAAATTGCACCGTGCAAAACCTATCAGCTACTGTGCAATTAGCACGTTTTTTTTCCCTGTGCGAAAATTGCACCGTGCAATTCCTACCAAACTAATACACTGTGCAAACAGCATGATTTTTTTTTCTGTGCAAAAATTACACCATGCAATTCCTACCAAACTAATACACTGTGCAAACAGCACGATTGTTTTTTTTTTTAAATGGCACAGCTGCCCAGACCGCAGTTGCACAAAGTGCAGCTGCTTGAGGTTGCAGCTGTGTAGGTGCACAAAATCGGTTGTGAAGATGTACAAAGCTGTAGGTGGCAGATCTGGCTCCGTGGATCTCCTCACTAGTGGAACATCAAGGCGGGTGGTGAAGTATCCGATCTAGGCTGGCGTCCAAAGAACGGTAGACATGGGTTTGGATCCTCCGAAAGACATGATCCCCATCAAACGGCTCACCCTCAAACCTCAAGCGACTACGCGTCTGCCAAATGTAGTGTATCAGTGAAGCCATCGCAGCATGACGTGCGCACACCAACAGTCTTGTCCCTCGGTAGTGTCGTGCATAGACCCGCAACATCCTCCGGTATGTCGTCATCTCATGAGTCATGTACAACCAGGCTCGAATCCGATCCCAAAGTTGTCATATCTGCAAACATCCAAAAAATAGATGCTCCTAAGTCTCCTCCTCACTGCCACAAAAAACACAAACCCTGTCGGCCTCCCCTAGGTACTCCAACCGATCCCTGGTAGGCAACCTACGGTGCGCAAGTAACCATAGGGTGAACTTGTGGCTGGGTTGGATGTGCTTCTTCCAAACTGTCCCTGCCCATGGCACGCGGGCTCCAGTATCACGGAAAAAATCATAGGGCTGACTGATACCCCAACGGGTCAAAGTATGCTGACTGAACCAGCCATGCAAGATCTGTCGCGCTGCCTCTGTGGAACCAGCTGATGTGACCATCCGATCTCGTATCTGCGCTAACTTCTTCAGCAACGGAGAATCAGTATGCTTTTCCCTCCATCGTCAAATGTCGGTGTCCTGTAAATATGTGTGGTGAACCCATCGGATCCAGAGAGCATCCTGCTGATCATGTAGGCGCCATAACACTCTAGATAATAAAGCAGTGTTCCAAGCAACCAAGTCTTTGAATCCCAACCCTCCTTCTTCCTTGGGTTTACACATCTCTAACCATGCAATGGGGGGGGGGGGGGGGCTTGGATGTCCAAAAGAAGCTCCGACATAAGCTATATATACGCTCCACAACTCCTATCAGTAATGGAAAGATCGACATCCAGTAGCATTCCATCCCCTGCAAGATAGACTGGATCAACTGTGCTCTTCCTGCATAATAGAGGATAAGTTTCGGCCATGCATTAATCCTTCGGCTCAAAGCATCAATCAGTGAGCTGTAGTCCACAATCTTCAACTTTTCTGACGCCAACGGGATCCCAAGATATCTGTAAGGCATGGTTCCCTCCTAAAACCCTGTGATGGTAAGCAACTCCAGCTTCACATCCTCCTCTGTTCCAACCATATAGATACTGTAAGACCGTTAGATTCGATAGAGGGGGGGGTGAATATCGATTCGAAAATCTCGAGTTAAGACGCAGCGGAAAAGTAAAGAAGTAAAGAGATGAACACTGTTGATTTTTACTTCGTTCGGAGCCTGTGACGACTCCTACTCGAAGGCCCATACTCCTTGAGTACTTTCGTTGGGCAATTCACTAGCAATTCGGATAATTACAATTTACGTACAAATATTGCTAATAAAAAGAAAGAAAACAAAGCTAACCGACAAACAATGAATTAAAAAGAGAGCCGGAGTGAGTCGTCGGAGCTTTGTGAACGTCGTTGGAGCGCAGAGCAGCAGAGTGATTGGACTCAGAGTTCTCAGAAGACTGATATTTAGAAGCTCCTGCCTGGGGCTTCTTTTATATGCTGCTCCGAGCGCCTGGATCCCTTCCGGGCGCCTGGAGTGTGACGTAACACTCCCAACCAGCATGCTCCAAGTGTCAACGGGTTCCGGGCGCCCGGACCCTCACTGTTCCCTACCTGCAAAACAGTGTTAGTCCGAGGCAAATAAACCCTGCAGCACAGTTTGTTAGCACATTTTTACAGATACGCTAAGTAATAAAAATTAGCATCAAGAGTATGACTTAGATTCCGTCTTTCCGAGACCGGAATCTAGTCACGATCTCGACTTAGATATCCGAAATGGATCTAAGCCGGATCGACGCCTAATGTTCCCTTCCCGGGAACGCGTCCTCGCAGTCACTCCCCTCCAGTGACTTACCTTACTTACCTGCCAGACGTCCGGTCAGCCCGTCGACCCGTCTGGACTTCTTGCCAAGCGTCCGGTCAGCCCGTCGACCCGCTTGGACTTCTCGCCAGCTATCCGGTCAGCCCGTCGACCTAGCTGGACTTCTCGCCAAGCGTCCGGTCAGCCCGTCGACCCGCTTGGACTTCTCGCCAGCTATCCGGTCAGCCCGTCGACCTAGTTGGACTTCTCGCCAAGCGTCCGGTCAGCCCGTCGACCCGCTTGGACTTCTCGCCAGCTATCCGGTCAGCCCGTCGACCTAGCTGGACTTCGTGCCAGACATCCGGTCAGCCCGTCGACCTGTCTGGACTTTTCCTGCACACTTAATCAAAGTGTCAGACAACAACACAAGTAATTTAACCTATTTGTCATTCATCAAAACCTGGGTTAGACCGTTAGTGCTACCTGCACCAACAATCTCCCCCTTTTTGATGGAATGACAACCTGGTTAAGTTAGTGAAAGCATATGCACAAAACAACATGCATTTGTGTGGTTTTAAAGTCAGTTTGTGTTTTCAAATTGGTTTAACTAACTTAACCACCTAACCTAACCCTCCTCCCCCTTTGGCATTCATCAAAAAAATAAGCAGGGGTAAACAAGCATAGTGTAGAGTAATAAAAAGTTTAGTTCAAAAATTCAAAGATACTGATAAAAGTACAATTTTTAACAGCAAAAAAAAAAAATAGTCAAGTTGACTTGGGGGAGTTTAAAGTTTTGAAAACTTGTTTAAAGCATTAGCTTTTAGTTTTTAGAAAAATTGCTAAGTTCTAATTTTCAAACATAAGTGTATAAGGTCTAAATTTCAAGATCAAGTTTCAATTTTCAAAACAAGTTTCAATTTTGAAACGCTTTTCAAACATAAGTTTTCAAAAAAAATTTCAAAACTAAGTTTGAAAAAGTTATTTTTCCAAAAACTGATTTATTTTTCAACTCTAAGTTTGGAAACAATTTAAGACTTAAGTTTTGACAATGATTTAAGTTTTTGCAGATCAAATTTCAGTTTGAAAAATGTTGATTTTTGAGCTTTACTTTTAGTTTTCAAAGGAATTTGGTAGACCTAACTTTGATAAAGTAAGATAATTAAATCTAATTTTCAAAACTCAAAAGTTTAAAGTTCAAAAGTACTAGTTTCAAAACTAAGTTAAATCTTATTTTCAAAATTAATTTTCAATAAGATGTAAAACTCAATTCTTAAAAACAACTTAGTTTTATAAGAGTTAGTTTTCAAAAGTAGGTTTAAAAAATTTTTTTAAGAAAACATTTTTCAAACAAAATTTAAAATAATTTTTTTTTTTTAATTCCTCCCCCTGAACCTGACATAACGTTAACCAGCTGTCTAACCAATTAGGTACTAACTAACTATCAAAAGATAGTAGCTTTCACTTGGTTAGTCAGATTAAGTTAATTATAATCAGTCAGTGTTTGACTTGACTGATGAACTTTAATCTGATTAATATCTGAATTGTATTTAACGTCCAGACTTATGCTGATGCACTGAAATAAGCATCTTAAGTCTAGAAAGTTGGCCTATGCATCTCACCCCTTTCTATATTTGTCAAACACAAGCAAGGTAACCCTAGGGTGTTGGTGAGATGCTCAAAAACTAGTCCTATGGGTACATGCTTTCTAAGGATGTAAACCTAGTCTAAGGCCAAAACTGATTTTGAAAGTCTAAAAATGGAAATTTTGAGAACAAACAAGTTTAGCCTATAAGTTGATAAAACCATTTTTGAAAGTATTTTTGAAATTTCCTAGTCTATTGAGCACATCCCTAATTGTCGTCGTAAGTTGCTAAATTCACTCTCAGGGAGTGGTTTTGTAAAAATGTCAACTAAATTTGATTTAGACTCACTGTACTTGAGTTCAATATCACCTTTAGTAACATGATCCCTGATGAAGTAATGCTTAACTTCAATATGTTTGGTTCTTGAATGATGCACAGGATTCCTGGTTAAGTTAATCGAACTTATATTATCAATTAATACTTTTACATTTGTGATATTTAAGTTGAAATCTTTTAGAGTATGCATCATCCATAATATTTGTGCAACACACTCGCCTATAGCTATGTATTCTGACTCAGTTGTAGATAGTGCAACACAGTGTTGCTTTCTACTAAACAAGCTGACAAGTGATGGACCAAGTAGTTGGCATCCACCACTTGTGCTTTTGCGGTCTAATTTGCATCCGGCATAGTCTGAGTCAGAATATCCTATTAATTAGAAGTTGTTGGTCCTAGGATACCAAATTCCTACATTTGTGGTTCCCTTGAGGTATCTAAAGATTCTTTTGACTCGAGTTAAATGAGATTCTTTAGCACAGGTTTGGTATCGAGCACACATACTAACTGCAAATAAAATGTCAGGTCGGCTTGCAGTTAGGTAAAGTAGACTACCTATTGCGCTCCGATAATGTTTTAGGTCTACTGATTTTCCAGTAGGATCATCATCTAGGATTGTGTTTACGGCCATAAGTGTTTTTATTTCTTTAGTATTTTCCATTCCAAATTTTCTAAGTAATTCCTTAGTATATTTTTGTTGATAAATATAATTTCCTTCATTTGTTTGTTTGACTTGCAACCCTAGAAAATAAGTTAATTTTCCTACCAGACTCATTTCGAATTCGTGTTCCATTAGGTTTGTAAATTCGTTTAAAAACTCTGAGTTTGTTGAACCAAAGATGATATCATCTACATAAATTTGAGCTATAAAAATATCTTCTTTTATTGATTTCACAAATAGTGTTGGGTTAATTTGACCTTGGTTGAACTCTTTAGAGGTTAAGTAAGAGGTTAGTCTTAGTTTATGAATTTTTAATCAATCATTAAATTTTGAAATTAAGTTTTAAAATTAAAATTTTGAAATTAAGTTAAGTTTTAAGATTAAGATTTTGAAATTGACTTTTAAGTTTAAAATTAAACTTTAAGTTTAAAATTAAAATTTTGAAATTAAGTTTTAAAATTAAAATTTTGAAATTAAGTTTTAAAATTAAAATTTTGAAATTACGTTAAGTTTTAAAATTAAGATTTTGAAATTAACTTTTAAGTTTTAAAATTAATTTAAATTTAAAATTAAAATTTAAGTTTTAAAATTAAAATTTTGAAATTAAGTTTTAAAATTAAAATTTTGAAATTAAGTTTTAAAATTAAAATTTTGAAATTAATTTAAGTTTTAAAGTTGAAATTTTGAAATTAATTTTTAAGTCTTATTCATCTCACCCGATCTATATTATCAATCAGGGAATCCTATGGTTTTATGAGATGACATTGATTTGATTGTAGAGTTTTAGTTTAACTAGTGTTAGATTCAGATTTAGCTTTGGTTTCCACAAATAGGCATTTTTCGGATAAACTTCTAAGCTTGGTGAGTCACAAGGACATCATTAGAAGTAACCAACCTTTCGAAGTTTTCCGAATAGTCCTATCCACGGAACTTAGTACTAAATCTTGGTCTAACTGGTTAGGATTCGTTTAAGGGTAGCTTCGGTCAGTTCCACTTGGCCAAATGCACCAGATCGAAGTCATATCTTTCTAGACATGCGATGCCCAAGCTTCCCTAACGTACTATCATCCAAAAACTTCACCAGTACCATGAGTTAAGTTAAACTTGGTCTCTCTTTAACTAATCCTAATTACCCTGCCGGGTTGCTAAATTTTGGGTTACCCTATCGGGTAAGTTAGTTTTGGAGGTGCCAGCTATTCTGGAGCCTCCCCCTGAATTGTTGGCCATTAATTTTAAGTTTTGATTTTAGGCTTATGTCGACTCTTTTTATAGTTATAGTTAACTTGGTGATAATCTAAATTTTGTTGAGTTTTGAATTTTGATTTTAATTTAGATTTATATTTTAGTTTTTGATCTGATTTATTCAAGTTTATATAATGTATTTTATCTTTAGGTATATAGAATTGATTAAGTCCTACTTGCGTGGTTAAGCATGTTTTCGGGACCCAAGCTTGTTTAGTTGCTTTGTGTTGGGTTAATAATGATTTAAAGGTTTTGTTTGAGTTTGATTTATATCCAAGTCCGGTTTTATTATAGCATGCCTTTTGGTTATTTAGAATTAAATCTAAATTTTTAGATCTTGTTGTGAATTTTTCCAACAATTCTTTTAACTTATTAATTTCATTTTTTAATAATAAATTCTCCTCCTCAAGTGTTCGATCTTGAGTTGGATTCGAATTTTTTAGTTGTTCCTTGAGGTTTTGATTTTCCTCAAGAAGTGATTTATTTTTATTTTCCAATTTAACTAATTTTTTATTTAAACACGAGATAATTCTAAAGAATTTACGATTTAAGTTTAGGTATACCTCTTCGGAACCTTCGGAAACGAGTGCGGACTCGTGGCTCGATTCGGGTTCGGACCCGTCTTCCGATTCCTCTGATTCATCTTCGCGAGCCATCAGCGCGAGGTGACTTTGGTGCTTTTGCCTTTCTCCCTCCGATTCGTCTGAGGAGGAATCGTCCCATGTTGCTTTGAGGGCTTTCTTCTTTGTTGACTTTGGTTTGTCAAGTTTCAATCATGGGCATTCGTTCTTGTAGTGCCCCTTTTTGTTACATCCGAAACATGTGACATTTCTTGAGTCGGCTGGCGAACTGATCTTCTGAAGATCCTGTTTGCTGGTGAACATTTTCCTTACCAGGTTCACCAGGTGTTCTTCGTCTTGAGTCCTGATCGGAATCTTCTTCATTCAGGCTTGTTCTTCTTTTCTTTAGAGGAACCTACAAATAAAGCTACACCTTTCTCGACCCAGTTAGTTTGCTCATGAAGTTCTAATTCACAAAAGAGTTCATCCAATTTTAATTTAGATAAATTTTTTGAAATTTTGTAGGCATCTACGATTGATGCCCACAAATTGTTTCGCGGAAAGGCATTTAACGCGTACCTGATTAAGTCTCGATTCTCCATTTGGTGGCCTATTGCGTGGAGTCCATTGAGGATATCTTTGATCCTCGCGTGAAGTTGACTCGTCGCTTCTCCTTCCTGCATTTTGATATTAAAAATTTTATTTAATAGCAAATCTCTTTTTGTTACCTTGGCGTCACTTGTTCCTTCATGCAACTCGATCAGCTTATCCCAAAGCTCCTTAGCGTTTTGATGCGGTCCGACCCGGTTCAGTTCTTCTCGTTAGTCCGCATGTAGAGTATTGATGGCTTTGTTTTCAATTGATGCCTTTTTCTTTATATCATTTGTCCGCTCTTCGGGTCTACTATGTCCTGAGTTGTCTACTGGAATTTTGTAAGCCCTTGTGACGCTCATCCATTGGTCGTAGTCTGTCTTCATGTAGACCTCCATTCTCCTTTTCCAGTATGAAAAGTCATCCCCGTTGAATAAGGGAGGACGTACTGTGCTGAAGCCTTCTTGTTGAGACATCTTATCCTGCACACACTAAATTAACTGGAAAAAGAAATCCCAAGACTTCGTCTTGGATTAGTAGTGCGGGAGAAATAGAAACTCCAAATTTAGATTTTAAATGCAACGAAAAAAATCTTCCAAAAAAGATAATAATATTAGTTTGGAATTGTTAAAAAAAATGATTTCACCCCCTGTCTGATTGGTGGTTGCACCAAATCAGAGCGGTACCAGCTCTGATACCACTTGTAAGACCGTTAGATTCGATAGAGGGGGGGGGGTGAATATCGATTCGAAAATCTCGAGTTAAGACGCAGCGGAAAAGTAAAGAAGTAAAGAGATGAACACTGTTGATTTTTACTTCGTTCGGAGCCTGTGACGACTCCTACTCGAAGGCCCGTACTCCTTGAGTACTTTCGTTGGGCAATTCACTAGCAATTCGGATAATTACAATTTACGTACAAATATTGCTAATAAAAAGAAAGAAAACAAAGCTAACCGACAAACAATGAATTAAAAAGAGAGCCGGAGTGAGTCGTCGGAGCTTTGTGAACGTCGTTGGAGCGCAGAGCAGAGTGATTGGACTCGAGTTCTCAAGACCGATATTTAGAAGCTCCTGGGCTTCTTTTATATGCCGCCCGGCGCTGGATCCCTTCCGGCGCTCGAGTGTGACGAACACTCCCAACCAAAGATGCTCCAAGTGTCAACGCGTCCTGGATAAATTTGCCTCGGCGCTGGATCCCTTCAGCGCCCGGACTCGGCGCCGGATCCTTCCGCGCCTGGGACCTCATTCCTACACCGCAAAATGTTAGTCCGAGGCAAATAAACCTCGCAGCGCACAGTTTGTTAGCACATTTTTACAGATACGCTAAGTAATAAAAATTAGCATCAAGAGTATGACTTAGATTCCGTCTTTCCGAGACCGGAATCTAGTCACGATCTCGACTTAGATATCCGAAATGGATCTAAGCCGGATCGACGCCTAATGTTCCCTTCCCGGGAATGCGTCCTCGCAGTCACTCCCCTCCAGTGACTTACCTTACTTACCTGCCAGACGTCCGGTCAGCCCGTCGACCCGTCTGGACTTCTTGCCAAGCGTCCGGTCAGCCCGTCGACCCGCTTGGACTTCTCGCCAGCTATCCGGTCAGCCCGTCGACCTAGCTGGACTTCTCGCCAAGCGTCCGGTCAGCCCGTCGACCCGCTTGGACTTCTCGCCAGCTATCCGGTCAGCCCGTCGACCTAGCTGGACTTCGTGCCAGACATCCGGTCAGCCCGTCGACCTGTCTGGACTTTTCCTGCACACTTAATCAAAGTGTCAGACAACAACACAAGTAACTTAACCTATTTGTCATTCATCAAAACCTGGGTTAGACCGTTAGTGCTACCTGTACCAACAGATACAAGATTTGCTAAGATTCGGTCTTAGGCCAGCCATCATCCCAAAGTTTTCCAGATATCCCATGAGGATACTAATGGAGGAACGATCACCACGGAAGAAAAGAAGAAGGTCATCCGCATATGCCAGATGTGCAATCCGAAGATCATAACACTTTGGATGGAAATGGAAGTCTGCTCTCCGTGTCTGCTGACTAAGCATCCGAGACAAATACTGCATACATATCCCAAATAGATATGGCGATAGTGGGTCACCCTGCCTCAGTCCTCTAGCGCCTCTAAAGTACCCATGCATGCCTCCATTGATAGACACTGAAAAATTGGTAGTAGTGATGCACTCACGTATCCAGGCAATGTAAGTGGGGGAACAAAGCTAATGCCTTCAGTAGAAAATCTCAATGCACTGTGTCAAAAGCTTTCTGGAGGTCTACCTTCATGATACTCCATGGGGAATTCCTCTTCCTTGTGTAATTTCTTATCAATTCTTATACCAAATGTATATTATCGGTGATATTCCTTCCCTTGACAAATGCAGCTTGTGCCGGGTGAAATATGTGCTCAACAACATCAGCAAGTCTAGAGGATAAGATCTTCAAAATTATCTTGTAAAACACCGTACAACATGAGATGGGTCGGTAATCCGCTACTCTACTTGGTTGTGGCACCTTTGGGACTAATGATATGAGGGAGTGATTCTACTGTTTGAGAAGCTTCCCATGTCGAAAGAACTCCATTATTGCAGCCACCAATTCACCTTTGAGGAGATCCCATGAGTGCTTGAAGAACTTTGATCCATACCCATCCGGACCCGATGCTTTTTGGTCACCTATGCTAAAGAGGGCCTTCTTGATCTCCTCCTCCGTTGGCATCATTATCAAACTGCCCTGCTGTTCCACATTTAAGGTTCTTCCAAAACTTATGCATTCGGTGGTGAGTGGTGTTCTTTGTAGACTTGTGCCAAGCAACCCTTGAAAAGTTTCCACAAATTCTTTTGCAATCTCTTCCAAGCATGTTGTGATATCACCATTTCTTTTCTCAATCACCATAATTTCTCTTCGTCGATTTGTTCTCTTAACTAAGGCATGGAAATAAGTAGTGTTCCGATCCACTTCTCTAAAGTACTTGCACTTAGCCTTTTGTTTACAGTATAGAAAATCTGCCCTGCTGAGTTGGTCTGCTCTTTTTCGGACCTACTGGTATCCATTCTCAAAAATCCCAGTAGTGTAGCCATTTTCCTGCATCCTTTGAAGCTCCTCTTGCGCCCGTAGTGATCGCTCCTTTATGTGCTGAAAATGTAGCCTGTTAAACTGCTTAAAAATGGCTTTCAACCGTTGCAATTTCACCTTGAACCTGAACTGTGTCGTGCCCTGCAATGTGCCCAGCCCTATGCTTGCCCACTGCTCCTCCATGACCTTATTATAATCTTCATGGGTGGTCCACATATTGAAGAATTTGAAGGGTTTCTTTGGTTGCTCCATAGCTGCCATAATAGTGACCACACATAGAGTGTGATCCGAGATGTAACCCGGTGCTAAGTAGTCAACCAATCCCCTCATATCTTGCTCCAACCACATCTTATTGACCATGCTTCTATCTAATTTGCAAGAGACCTCAATATTTGACCAAGTGTATTTGCAACCTACTTGAGGTAAGTCCTCTAACCCATTATGTAGAACACAGTCTTGAAAATCTGAGATTTAATAAGCAGTTACCGGCATACCACCTTCTTTGTCTTCCACTGAGATTGGGGAATTAAAATCTCCAAGGAGTATCCAAGGCGTGCACATGCTCTCCCCAAGCATATCCAATCCTTCCCATAGGCTCCTTCGCTTACTGATACTTAGCAGCCCATACACAAATGTAATCTGGAAGGTCTTTTGTGTCACTGCACTGGTAACATATCCATGTAAATATTGCTCGTCACACTTTGTTATCCCAAAGGTGACTTTGTGAGGGTCCCAAATAACCAATACTCTACTTCTAGAGGAGCCCTCCTTGATATAATGTTGCATTTCCAGATTTTGAAACCTTCTGATTTTCAGTCTTTGAAAAACCTGTTCTGTTAGTTTTGTTTCCAGCACACTCATCACTGCTAACTTGTGTCTCAAAAAGAAGCTCTGCACCTCTTTCTGTTTGGGAGCTTGGTTAAAGCCCCTCACATTCCATGATGCGATCTTCATGTGGAGGTAGACAGCCTTGACCGCCTTGTCGCTTGATTTCGGGTTTGAACTCTATCATCCATCCCAACCTCACAGATTCATTGCACCTGCTGCCTCTTGCTGTTTATTTGGCAGAAACCTGCTTTTCCTTTGTGCAGGTTGCATCTTTGTTTGCTGATGTTCCACTTGTTCAGTTTGCTGTCGATAGGTGGTGTGGCGTTGCTTGCTTTCCTTTTTATGAACTGATCCCGGTCTCGCTGCAGTTGCAGAATTTAGCTGCCTGTTAACTGTCTTATGTGCATGCAGACTTTGGTGAAAATCAGAAGTTGGCGGTGCTAAAACCAGATCAATCTCTTTTCCATTCATTACTCTGATGTGCACTTGATTGGCTAGCATCTGTCTTTTAGCTGATCGAGCTCTTGTCTGCACTGTCCATTGTTGTTGTGAGTTCACTCCTCCAGCTGTTGCAGATTCTGGATCACTAGTACTGCTAGTCGCATAACTGGTGTCAATAAAACCTTGCATAGGTGATGAACAATCACTACCTGCACCTGAATCAGATTGTTGTGAACTGCTGGAGTCCATCTTGCCCTCTGTGCCCTCACGAGCCACAACCTGCTTCCCTGTTTGTTCTGGATAACTGATAACATATTGGTTTGCCAATTGATTTGCTTCTCTGCACTGTGAAAATGTGTGTTGCAATTCACAGTTAACCTGCTGTTCAGTTGCTTCCTCTTGTGCAAGTGTCCCAGCCACGTGATCCCTGTTCTGAGTGTCAGTGCCTGAAGTTCCAGCAGGTGCAGTGCATTGTAAATGTTCAGTTTCAGAACCTCCCACCGCTGCTGTGCATCTGCTGCAATTTCCAGTCCTGCTGGTAGGCTGAGGAGATGTGGACACCATTACAGAGTGCTGCAACAACACTTGTGCCAAGTTTTGATTCGAACCAAAAGCCTTGTTCAAGTTCTGCTTCTTTTTTGTACTGAGTCTGCTATGAACTTGTTTTGGTTCACGCCTACTAACCTTGAAACCCAATCTCAGTTGTTTCCTATGCAATGCTGATTGGAATTTAATTCACTTTAACCCGTCCTGTTACTGTCTGGAAATACAAGCTAGTCTCCATACTGCCCTTATACTTGGTTTGCTGATTTCCATGAACAACCTTGCCTGTATTCCGAGTAACTGAAATCCTCTCTTGTTGCTGGATGTGCACTTGCAAGCCTGAAATCCTTCTGTTAGCCTGGTCCTGTGTAACTGCTCCATTCAGTGACCTGTGCAGTAAGTCACCTTCTGATACGCTATAGTGCACCTCATTCATCTGATTTCCAGCTGCTGCAGTGATGTTTGTGAATTTGTTATTGTCTACCCCTGCCATACCTGGCGATTGTGTCTCAGAATAGTTTGGAATCTGTCTGCTCCTATGTCTGGAATTATGAGGCACTGATTTTCCTCGTTTACCTTTCATCTTGAAACCCAAGCAGTTGTCAGCTCTCTTCCCAGCAGTTGGCTTGGTTTGTTGATTATCCTCAGCCCTCTGTAGTCCATTCCTTATATCATTTCCTTCTATCTGACCTTGTTGGTTATGCCAATGGTGTGAAGATGAAGCTCCTTGTACAGTGATCATCTGGCCAGTCGTATCATTGGCCTTCCCAGAATTGCCTCTAGCTGTATTGTGGTTAAGTGATTTACTGACCTGGTGAGCCTGGTCTCTCTCCAATGGTTTAGGCTATTGCAGCAAATGTTCCTGCATCTCTGATATTCTGTTATCAGTGTTGTCCTGATTAACTGTTACATTTGTTGCTCTATTCAGTAATTCCTTATCTGATACACTGCAGTGTGCCACTAATCTCTGATTTCGTTTGCCCGCATTGCTGTCTATGATATCGTCCTGGCCGAGAACTGCCTTACCTCTTGCTCTTAATGTCTGTGTCTTTTGCTGAACAGGTTCGCACATCTGAGAATCCATGTGTGGCTTTTGCTGAATAGGGTTGAAGGTCTGATAGTTTATGTCAGTCCTGTGTGTTGTTGGTGAACCATTCCTGTATCTTGGCTTTAAGTTCTTAACTTGTATCTTTGCCTTTGCTGATCCCTGGACCCTCTTCTTGTTGCAGTACTATAGCATGCCAGTTCGTTGTGCAAGTTCTGGACTCCTTTGTGCAAGGTCTGAAGTTCTTTGCACAGGTTCTGAACTCCATGTTGCAGGCTCGTGATTCTCGGAGGTTCCAATATGTGTGGCATTCTCCTTACCTGACACAACAAATTCCCCTTCTTCATAACCATCATCTTCCCTTCTTCTTTGCTCATTTGCTGTCAACAGAATTGTATTATGCACTTCTTCTGATTGTCTCTCTTGCACTCTCCCGGATCTATTTATCCCAATATCAGCTACTCGTGGTGCATTTTGCTTGAGCAGTGGACAATCTTGCTGGTAATGGCCTAGTTTATTGCATGCCAAGCACAATTTGAGTGCAGCCTCGAAGCTAATCTACAAGTCAAGTTCCCTGCCATCAGTAATGTGACCAGAATACTCTTCTGCGGTGGCTTAGTGTCGTCTATCTCCACCAACACCCTAGCAAAGCTGATTCTGTCCTTCGCTTTCGTGACTCGATCCGTGTAAAGTGGATGTCCCACCATCGACGCCACCTTACTAAGTCCTGATGGAGTCCAGCAGTCCAGCGGTAACCCAAAGATTTGCATCCAGAGCGGTACCTGTGTTTGTAGCTCGGTTTGAAAGCTGAAACATGGTGGGATGAGCTTCATATAAAGAGGACAGCCATGAATAACATATGGGCCACCCTGCAGTACTCTGTCAGCGTCCTCCTTTGTATCAAATTTGAAGACAAGCCAAAGAGTGTGATGATGGAACAATTTGTGAGGCGCCCGCCATCTCCGTGTGAGTTCCTTCAGCGCCAGCCAGCCCGGAAATCTCCCAATGAACCTCCCTATGAGGCAATGCCCCATCGCTCTCTCTATGGGCTCCATGTCTGCAGCTGAGAGCATTGCTCTGTTGCCTTGCGATGTCACCGTACTGAGCGCCATATCACCATCACAGTGGCGATTGTCCTTGAAAAGGTCCGACCATCGCTTCCCTGGTTTATTCTGTACCTGGTTCACCACCGGGGCCTTGGCCCTCCAGGCACGCGAGGTTTCACCGGCCGCCGGCTGCCTTGCAACCGGCGGCAGCGTTGGCCCAGTCATCCTGCAATTCAGAATCGCAACAAGAAGATGTACAGTACTCTAAAACTTACAGCCGTTGATTCTGGGGTTTTGACTTTCCTTATATCCTCAGATACGCGATCCGACCATCCAATCTTCAGTCAAGTGTCCCTTAACTCAGTCAAGAGATTGCTGATTCGGATGAATGCAAGTGATCGAAGTCGCCGTTGACTCCAATGCACTAGAAGCAGAACCACTGATGCAACAGGACCGTTTAAGTTAAATGGTTTGCGGATCTCGCATTATCGGAGTATGGCGCCTCAACCCGATCCAATAGGACTTTGGAATTCAAAACGCACTGCACAACCAACCTCGTGAACCGTGCATCCTTATCTTATATTTGTTTCTCTGTGATTGGCCAAAGCTAGGGCTTGTGCAGTCACCCGTTGGCACGACGATCGGGCGACGGTCGACGATCGGCTTCGTCCTCCTCATTCTCTCCGTCAATGACTCCCCCGTCGACACTAAACAGATATGGTGCACTACAGTGATGACATGCCAAGCGATGGTTCCCCAGAAGACGCTCCTCCCGGCGATATCGTAGCAGCGTTCCTCGGATTCCATTCTCTCTCGGCGTCCAAGCTTCTCCTGTCTTCTCTGGTATAACTTCTTTGCTATTATCTGTGTCTGTGTTTGTTTCCTTGTGCAGATATGATGCAGTGGTGACCCTCAAGGCGAAGACTCCCCAGGAGACGTTCCTCTCAGTGATACCGCAGCAGCACTTCACCTGATTCCGTTCTCCGTTCGCGCCACCAGTGCCGGGTCACCCTCCACGCTCCTCTGGTACACCGTGCCTGCTAGTATCTGTGCCTGTGTTTGTTTCTGTGGTCTGTGCTTGTATCTATGTGCTGTGTTGTGTCTGTAGCTGCCCTGCACCCTGTGCCACCCGTTTGTTCCACCGTCCGACGGACCACAGACCTCCAGTCCCTCAGCTGCCAGCAGATGTCGCCGCCGCAAACCGCGACGGGAGAGCCGCGCTCTCTGAACAAATGCTGAACAGGTGAGTCCGGGGGTTTGTAAGGCTCCCTCAGGAACTGTCGGAAACCTCCCTCCAGCACTGTGCCACAAGGAGGTTACCACCACCACCTAACTTTGTAAGCCTTCTCCAAGGGCTCTGACGCCCCCTACTCCTAGGGCTCTGACGCCCCCTTCTCTGTCTGCACTCTGTTCCCAGCAATAGTCCCTCACCCTCGTTCCTCACTGGTGGAGGAGTTCGCCGGAGTTCTAGAGAGAAGCCAGAGCTTCTCTCTCTAACTCCACTTGCTATACTGAGAACTGAGAGCTCTTTCACGTGGCAAAAAGGGTGGTGGTGCATGGTCGTTCTTAGTTGGTGGAGTGATTTGTCTGGTTAATTCCATTAACGAACGAGACCTCAGCCTGCTAACTAGCTACACGGATGCATCCTTTCGCGGCCAGCTTCTTAGAGGGACTATGGCCGTGTAGGTCACGGAAGTTTGAGGCAATAACAGGTCTGTGATGCCCTTAGATGTTCTGGGCCGCACGCGCGCTACACTGATGTATTCAACGAGTTTGTTGCCTTGGCCGACAGGCTTGGGTAATCTTAACAAATTTCATCGTGATGGGGATAGATCATTGCAATTGTTTGTCTTCAACGAGGAATTCCTAGTAAGCATGAGTCATCAGCTCGCGTTGACTACGTCCCTACCCTTTGTACACACCGCCCGTCGCTCCTACCGATTGAATGGTCCGGTGAAGTGTTCAGATTGGGGGGACGTGGGTGGTTCGCCACTCGCGACGTCTTGAGAAGTCCATTGAACCTTATCATTTAGAGGAAGGAGAAGTCGTAACAAGGTTTCCGTAGGTGAACCTGCGGAAGGATTATTGTTGAGAGAGCATATAGAATGACGGATGGTTGCGAATGCGTGAATGTGTCCCTTTCTTCGCCCACCCACGTCACGTCGGTGGGCGATTGACCGAAGCTTGGTGCGATCGACACTAAGGAACAATGAACTCGGAAGTGGAGGGCCCCTTGGCTTGCGTAGGGGAGCCCAATGCATCAGAGATTCCTCAGAATCAATCAAACGGCTCTCGGCAATGGATATCTCGGCTCTTGCATCGATGAAGAACGTAGTGAAATGCGATACTTGGTGTGAATTGCAGAATCTCGTGAACCATTGAGTCTTTGAACGCAAGTTGTGCCCGAGGCCTTGTGGCCGAGGGCACACCTGCTTAGGTGTCATGGCATCGTCGCCTCTGCTCCATGCCTTGTGGGTCGGTGCCGAGTGTGAAAATTGGCCTCGTGGGCCCTCGAGCACAGTCGGCCGAAGAGCGGGTAAAAGTCGGCAGTCGCTGGGCACGACGGGTGTTGGTCGCCGTGAGCGAGAACAGAACGTCATCCTCGTCGTTTTCAGACGAGTCCTCAAGAGACCTTGCATGATTGCGGCACCGGGTGAAAGAAAGAAAGCGCCGTGTCCATCATCAACTTGTGGCCTAAGTCAGGCGAGACCACCCGTCGAATTTAAGCATATAAACTTACGAGGATTCCCCTAGTAACGACGAGTGAACCGGGATTAGCCTAGCTTGAGAATTTGACGGTTGAATCCGCCCGAGTTGTAGTCTGGAGAAGTGTCCTCAGTGACGGATCGGGCCCAAGTCCCTTGGAATGGGGTGTTGGGGAGGGTGAGAGCCCCGTCTGGCCTGGACCATGCCGCATGACGAGGCACTGTCGTCGAGTCGGGTTGTTTAGGAATGCAGCCCCAGTTGGGCGGTAAATTTCGTCCAAGGCTAAATATTGGCGAGAGACCGATAGGATTAATTTCAAAACTCAGGTTCGATCGTCTGATGCTCCTGCACCAACAGGATTAATAAGTCAATAAATTTTGAAAATATTCTATTTATTTTTTTAAATCAATTTTTGAAAAAGATTATCACATGTTTTGAAAAATTATTTTAAAAATTGTTTCAAAATTTTCAAACTACTCTTAAATAATTTTAAATGTTGCAGCACTTAGTATTTTAACTTTTGCTTTGGAGAACTTTAACTTTAAATCCTTCAAGTTTTTTTTGGAGAAGTTAGTATTTTCAATTTTTTTTTTGGAAAACGTTAAAATTTCTAAATTTAGTAGATTTTAAAATATTTTCAATTTTATTAGCCTTGTGAAAATATTAATATACAGTGTTTTCAAATTTATTTTGAAAGATGTCTTTAATTTTTTTTAAAAAAAATTGTTTTACAAGATACCTTGAAAACACTTTGAAAGTGTTTTTGAAAAGGCTCTTTTCAAAATTATTTTTTTTTTGAGATTTTTAATAAGTTGTTTTCTTTATCATTTTGAAATGCTAAGTGGTTTAAAACTATCTTTGAATATATTTTACATATGTTGTAAAAAAAAATTTACATTCTAAAAAGCTTTTATTGTTATAACATTTTTTTCTCTCAAGTAATCCTAGGAATTATTGTAAAAAAAAAATTGTTTACTTTCTCTAACATATTTTTGCTTGAATATCTATTCATATTTTTTTTTTATGAATGTCAAAGGGGGAGGGTTAAGGGGTTAAGTTGAAACCAATTGAAATCCGAATAAGAATAACTTAAACTATATCATTTGTCTATTTATGCTTGTATTTTTTTTCCTAACTTAACCCAGATTGTCATTGCATGAAAAATGAAAAGATTGTTGGTGTGGTTTACACTAATGGTCTAACTCAGGTTTTGATGAATAACAAGTAAGTTAAGTTAGATTTTATTGTGTTCTAACCACTTGATTAAGTGTGCAGGAAATCCAACTAGGTCAACGGGTTAATCAGATAGCTGGTAAGAAGTTCAGATGGTCGACGGGCTAACCGGATATCTGACAAGAAGTCCAGCTAGGTCAACGGGCCGACTGGATAGCTAGCATGAAGTCCAGACATGTCAACGGACTAACCGGATGTCTAGCAAGAAGATAAGTTAAGGTAAGTCACTGGAGGAGAGTGGCCAAGTGAGGACACGTCCCAATTGAAGGGACATTAGGCGTTGGTCCAGTTTAGGTTCATTTGGGATCCCTAAATTGAGACCTTAACTAGTTCCTGGTCCTGAGGGGACAGGAACTAATTACTACTTTTTATTTATTATTATTGTCATAATACTTATTTTGCAGGGTATTTTGAACTAATATTATTTTGCAGGGCAAAAAGGAGAAAATTGTCTTTGGATGAACAATGTCCGAAGGCGTCTTCAACGGAGATGGAAGGCGCCTTTGTACAGTTCATCGAAGGCGCATTCCATGGCTATGGAAGGCGCCTTCCGCAGGATGAATTTTTGACTTCGCAGCAGATAAGTGCTGAACAGTTCAGGATTGAACTTACCTCATTGGAGGTGCCTTCCATGGCTATGGAAGACATCTTCCATGCCTTATAAAGACTTAGTAGTCCCAATTGTAATGATTGGAAATAGGACTTGGACATTAAGGTAGACTGTCTTCTTAGAACTAAGAACAATTTAGGTGTATTTAATTCATTAGTTGAAACATGTCTAGTGGTGTTATCTATCAGAACCTGGAGTGTAGATACAAGATGCCATTAATCATGTCTGCAATTTATTGCAGGGTTCCAGGAAACCCGACGACTAAATGAAAGGTGAATCACCGTCCACATGGGCAATACTGTAAAAGTTGTAGCTGTTGCAGTGGGAGATGTTTATCTTTTGATAAGAATAAAATATGGATTTTAAGTAATTGTCTTTACGTACCAAGTTTAGAAAGAACCTGATTTCAGTTTCTAAACTATTATAGATATTGTGTCTATTTTGATAACAAAGTTGTTATCAAGAAAAATAGGGAAGTTATCTATTCTGGTTGACAATTTATAATCCAATAACTTCCACGATGCAACAAATGGAAATTAGTAACACATCTTCTAATTTTAAAAGAAAGCAACCTTTAGAAATGAACCAATTATATCTTTGGCATCTAAAGCTAGGTTATACTTGAGTAGGATTCAATGGTAGCTGATAAACTTTTGGGTTCATTAGTAGTGGAAATCTTTCCAACCTGCGAATCTTACTTGGAAGGAAAATAACCAAGAAGCTTTTAAGTCCGAGGGGTATGGAGTCAAAGATATGTTGAAAACGGTTCATTCTGATTTGTGTGATCCTATGACTATCCAGACAAGAGGTAGTATTGAATATTTTGTCTATAGACAACTATTCAAGATACAAATAAATTTACTTAATGTACCGCAAGACTAAGTACTTTGATTAGTTCAAAGAGTACAAGGTTGATGCAGAGAAATGTTAAAGTAAAAAGTCACTATGGAAGATCGTAGTGGCAAGTACCTCTTGAGAGATTTTAGGAGTCACTTATCAGTAGTTGGATTTCAATCCCAACTAACTGCATCTGGTACACCCCAACAGAATGGTGTAGTAGAAAGAAGGTAAAGGACTCTTATGGAATAATTAGATGGATAATGAGTTATTCAGAAAATTACCAAATTTGTTTTAAGGATAAAACTCTGAAAACGAAAGTGAACATAGTACCTTCCAAGTTAGAACTCTCTACTCATATAGAATTGCTGAATAGGCGTAAGCCTATTTTGAAGCATATTCGGATTCGGGTAATCTAGCACATATGTTAAAGAGAGATAATAATAAGTTGGATAGGAGTTCACTTGTTTGTAAGTTATCCTAGATAAACAAAAGTAGGTTTATAGTCTTAAAATCAGAAGGTCATTGTTAGCATCAATGACTGATTTTAAAAGGACTATATAATGAACCACGTGCTCATAAGTAAATTTGTTCTTAAGGAAATAATAAAAGACATGTCTAATCTAGTACCAACTGTACAAGATGAGATACCACAAGAAAACTGCAACACGTATCACAAATGATACACAATTGCAGAAAATGCCTTGTCGTAGTGGGAGGGTTGTTAAGCAACCTTAAAAGATTCATGTTTTGGGAGAGTTTTTGAACTCGATCCCTGAAGGACATGAACCTGATCTCCGGACATATGACGAAGCACTCCAAGATGAATATGCAGATCTTGGCAAAGAGTAATGAATAATAGAATTAGAATATATGTATTCTAATAAAATCTGGAAGCTTGTAGAACCACCAAGTGGTGTAAAAGCCTTTGGGTGTAAAAGGTCTATAATAGGAAAAAAGAGGGATAGACAGGGAGGTAGAAACCTTCAAAGCAAGGCTTGATGAAAAAGGAAACTTTTTTCACTGGTAGTCATGCTTAAGTCTATCCGGATTCTTTTATCTATTTGGCAAGTGGATGTCAAGACATCATTCCTTAATGGAAGTCTTGAAGAAAGCATCCATATAAAGCAACCAGAAGGGTTCATTGCAAAGGGCTAAGAGCATCTTGTGTAAAGCTCAATCAGTCTATGGACTGAGGCAAAGCTTCAAGGTCTTGGAACATCCGGTTCATCAAAGTAATTCAGACCTATGGATTTATTTAGTAACCGGGTAAGTCTTGTGTATACAAAAGGTGTTATGGAAGCGTGGTGGTATTTCTTGTACTATACGTAGATAACATTTTTGGTAGTTGGAAACAATATCAAAATGTTGTCAGAAGTAAGGGTATGGTTGTCCAAACAATTTGATATAAAGGACTTGGGAGAATGAATATATTCTTGAGATCAAAATAATAAGGGATCGCAAGAAAAGAATATTTTACTTATCCCAAGCTTCATACATCGGAAAAATCCTTGCTCGTTTTAAAGCATGCAAATCTCCAAGAAAAGTTTCTTACCTTTTCAGGATGGAGTAACTTTATCTAAAGATATGTCTCTGTAGACATCAAAGGAGATAAAGGAAATAAAGACAGTTCTTTATGCTTCGACTGTCGGAAGCCTAATGAATGCTATGCACGAGATAAGAAATCTGTTTTGCCAAGGGCATAGTTGGCAGATATCAAAATAACTCTGGACAAGGACAGTAGACTGCAGTAAAGCATATATTGAAGTACCTTAGAGGCACTAGAGATTATATGCTAGCTTACAAGGCAGTTAATTTGGTCCTTGTGGGTTGTATGGATTTTGACTTCCAATCGGATAGGGACAATAATAAGTCAACCTCGGGGTTTTGTGTTTACTTTAGGAGGTAAAGTCATAACTATGGAAGAGTGATAAGCATAGGTGTTTTTCTGGACTCCACCATAGAAGCTTAGTATATGGCAAGCCTCTGAGGTAGCTATAAAAGCTGAATGACTCAATAATCTCAAGATAGACTTAGATATGATTTCTGGTTTGTCCAAAGATTATTACAATTTATTGTAATAATATTGGTGCAGTAGCAAACTCGAAGAAACCATAAGTCTATAAAGGCAAGTAAACACAATAGAGCGCAAGTACCACCCAATACGAGAAATAGTATAAACGAGGAGAAGTTGTTGCCGCCCAGATTGCATCAGGTGATGACCTATAGATCCTTCCACCGAGGTCCTTAAGGCAAGAGCTTTTGATGGACATGTTGAAGGGTTAGGAATAAGATGTATGGCAGCAGATATAGCAGCTTAGTCTTTTAGTATAAGTGGGAGATTGTTAGAGTGTATACTAAAAGCCTAGCTTTTGGTATAAACATTTATCTAGAAATAAGAATCACATTGCTCAAATGTCTACATTTATCATAAATGTAGTTGTTCAATTAATTTATATTGTAGATAACATGGTGTGTGGTGTCACACACAGAGGATCATGTTATCAGTATCTTATAAATTATAAACAATAGCTCACGACCATAATGGAAAGGAAAATACCATTGGAAGGTCGTAGTGTATCAGTTTATCTTGACTGTATAATTACACTAGTACACTCAGAGTGTATTGAGTAGGACCATTTGAGGTCGTTTCTTTTATACTGACTTTATAAAGAAACAAAGACCTCGATTATTATGGAAGTGTGTGCTCTTAATCCTAATATAATAACAAGCACATATATTTGATATTTATTTCTTTAATTTATCATTGGTGAGATTTAGTTCGATAAATCAATAAGCCCGATAAGTTGGGAAATGGTATCACTTATAGTGTGTGTTGTTGATTATAAAAGGAAACTGTGTCCTAGAGATACTAGGTTGATAATGTCCTCAAGAGGAGCTCATAAGGATTGTCATGTTAAACCCTGCAGGTGGACTTAGTCCGACATGATAATAAGGTTGAGTGGTACTACTCTTGGACTAAGATATTAATTAAATGAGTTGTCAGTAACTCACTTAATTAGTGGACATTCGATATCTTAAACACAGGGAGACTAACACACTCATAATAAGAAGGAGCCCAAAAATATAATTTGGGGTTGGTGCGGTAGTTCAATAATAATTCTCTAGTGGAATGAATTATTATTGATAAAATTAAGTTGTGTGTTCGGGGCAAACACGGGATGCTTAATTTTATCGGGAGACCAAAACTAATTCCTCCTCTCGGTCCCTATCGTAGTCTCTTATTTATAGAGTACTATACTCACCTATACCCACCTTCATACCCATGAGAAAGGGGCCGGCCAAACTAGCTTGTGGTTCAAGCTAGGGTCGGCCAAGCCTTGGTTCATGGGTGGCCGGCCCTAGCTTGAACCCAAGCTTAGGTGGCCGGCCCCCATTAAATTTAAAAAGAATTTTAATTTTAAATTTTATTATGTGGAAGATATAATTTATTACAGAGAATTAAAATTAAAATATCTCTCTTTAAAAAGATCTACAAAAAGATTAAAAGAAAGAGATTAGATCTCTTTCCTTATTTGTAGATTGGAAAGATATTTTATTTTTTCTCTCTGAAAAATTATTCACATGTTGAAAATTAAAATTATAGAAATTTCTTTTTATCAACCATGAAGGGATTTTAAAAGGAAATTTTATTTTTTTAAATTTCCAAAGACAAAAAAGGAAGTTTTAATTGTTGATTAAAATTATCCTATTTGCTCTACATGAGGTGGCCGGCCACATACAATTAATTAGAAAAATTTATTTAATTTTTTCTTAATTAATTGTTGTCAAGGAAAGTTAAGGAAATTTTATTATAAATAAATTTCCTTATTTTCCAAAGCCAAGGAATATAAAAGAAGGGGTAGGGGTGACTTCATGGTGAACAACCTCTATTATTTTTCTCCCTCTTTTCCTTGGTGTGGTGGCCGGCCCTTCCCTTTCTCTCTTCTCCTCTTGTTGGCCGAAACCTATCTTCTTGGTGGAGCTTTTGTTTGTGGCCGGATCAAGGAAGGAGAAGAAGGAGAGAAAGCGAGTCTCATCTCTAGCATCCCTTGGAGCATTGGTGGTGGCCGAAATTATTCATCCTTGAAGAAAATTATTGTGGCCGGCCATCCTCTTCCTTTCTTCCTCTTTTGTGGTGGCCGAAACTTATCTCTTGCTTGGAGTTCTTGTAGTGGCCGGATACTACTTGGAGAAGAAGAAGAAGAAGGAGAGAAAGCTTGTATCCCTTGGAGTTTGGTTGGTGTTTTGTTCTTCGTCCTTGGTGAAGCTTCTTTGTGTTGGCCGAACCTAGCTAGGAGAAGAAGAAGGTGCTTGGTGGTTTCTCATCTCGGAAGATCGTTGCCCACACAACGTCCGAGGTTAGAAGAGGAATACGGTAGAAGATCAAGAGGTTTTTCTACAAGGTATAACTAGTAATTTTTCTTTCCGCATCATACTAGTTATTTATGGAAATAATACCAAATACAAGAGGCTTACGATTCTAGAATTTCGAATATGTTTTTCGATGTTGTGTTCTTTTGTTTTTTCTTTTCCTTGTGATTTGATTGTTCTTTTCGGTTAACCTAAAGTTATTTTAGGAAATTAAATATTAGCTTTCTATAAAAGGTTTTGTCTAGTCGGTGGTGGTTGCTCCCATATCCAAGAAGGCCGTGTGCCTCGCCACGTCAGTACTGGGAACCAATTATGGAAATTAATATTTAATGGAATTAATAACTTAAGGTGATTTGGGTCGAACGTGTTAAGTTCCGCAGGAGATCCAAGTCAAAACCTAAAAGAACAAATAGATTAAGTTTTGGATCAAACGTGTTAAGTTCCGCAGGCGATCCAAAATTTAATTTAAAAGAACACATGGTAGCTAGGAAAAGGTTCAGACCTTTGTACAAAATTTTTGTACAGTGGAACCTCTAGGTTTTCCGAGTAGCAACCAACAAAAGCTTGTGTAATGCCATAGTTGGTGCACCACTCTTTGAGCCTCCGCCCTTGAAATTGCCTCCCATTGTCGGAGACGAGTCTATGAGGAACGTCAAACCGATAAATGATATTCTGCCATAAAAACTTTATAACTATTTGTTTAGTTATTTTGGCTAACGGTTCGACTTCCACCCACTTGGAGAAGTAGTCTACCTCCATGAGGAGGAATTTCCTTTGTTCGGTCACCATTGGGAACGACCCTACAATATCCATGCCCCATTGGTTGAATGGGCAAAATATCACAAATGTCTTCAGCTTTGCGGTAGGCATGTGTGGGGTGCTTTGATATTTTTTGACAAGATAAGCAAGTTGTTATAGTCCACGCGACATTGACTTGCAGAGTAGGCCAGAAATGCCCGGCCAGTAGGATTTTACTTGCCAACGAACGGCCGCCCGGGTGACTTCCATAAGAGCCTGGGTGAACTTCTTACAAAATGTACTGAATATCCTCTGATCTGACGCACTTGAGCAGGGGTCTTGAGTAGACACTCTTGTACAGGTGATCCCCAATCAGTGTGAATCGTCCGCCTCTCTTCTTAAGTACCCGAGCATGCTCCCGATCGGACGACACATTACTCAATCGAGGAACTCGATCAGAGGGGTTCTCCAATCGCTAGAAGCTCCTCATGTCATTCTATCAATGTGAGCTACCAACAACACTTGCTCGATCAGCTTCTCCAACACCACCAATGTTAAGAAACTTTCTAACTTTGCTAGTTCATCCGCATATTGATTCTTCGTTCGGAGTATCTTTTGAATAATAACTTCTTCGTTCTGCATACATCCTTAGCCTTACATTGTTTATTTCAAAAGTCCCCAAAAGCTATTGCACTGCCAATTGAGAGTCTGAATGGATAATGACTCACATAGCTCCCAAATGTCTTGCTGCTTGCAGATCGGCTATCAGTGCCTCATACTCTGCCTCATTGTTTGTGGCTCTGTAGTCTAGTCGAACGGACAGCTACATTAAATCCTCACACGGTGATATCATAAGTATGCTCATACCGCTTCCTTGTTGAGTGGATAACCCGTCAACATAAATCTTCCAAGTTGCTTTCGGCTCAACATTCTGTACCTCCATCACAAAATTGACTAAGGATTGTGCCTTGATCTCCAACCGAGGTCGTACTATATGTCAAACTCACTCAGCTTCATGGTCCATTTGATCAGCCGATCGGATGCTTCGGGATTCAGAAGAACTTGCCCTAAAGTGCTATTAGTCAACACAATTATTAGATGCAACAAAAAGTAGGGAGCGTAACCTTTGAGCAGCGAGTACCAACCTGTATGCTAGCTTCTCGAGACAAGTGTAGCGATACTCAGCGTCTTTCAATATGTGGCATAAAAAATACACCAGCTGTAGTTCAGTGTCGTTCTGTCATAGCAACACTGAGCCAACCACCCGCTCTGTTGATGACAAGTATATCCAGAGCGACTTGTCAGCGATGAGCTTTGCTAATATAGATAAGGAAGTTAAATAATTCTTGAGCTCCTCCAGTGCTTTGTTGCATTTGACATCCCATTAAAATTTTATGGCCCGATGCAGAACCTTGAAAAATGGATGGCTTTGGTCGGAGGATTTGGAGATGAACCTGGATAATGCTGTGATTTGTCCGGTCAGCTGCTGATCTTCCTTCTGGTCATGCAAAGGTGTCATGTCTTGGAGCGCTTTTACTTTACTGGGATTTGCTTCGATCCCTCACTCGGTCACTATGTATTTGAGGAAGCACCCACTTCTTGCTTTAAACAGGCAATTGCTTGGATTGAGCTTGATTCTGTACCTTCTTAGCATTCGGCAAGTCTTCTCAATATCTGCATAGAGATTAGTGGCTCAGAGGGATTTTATCAAAATGTTGTCGACATATACCTTCATGTTTCGGTCAATCTACCATTGGAGCACCTTATTCATCAGTCTCTAGTAAGTGACTCCGACGTTCTTTTGTCTAAGCGACATCACATTATAGCAGAAGGTTTCGTCAGCCATTATGAAGCTGACCTTCTCTTGATCTTCTCTGGCAAGCAGGACTTGATGGTGTTAGGACCCTTGGTGGCCGGCTAAAAGGGGTGAATAGCCCCTGCATAAAAACAAACAAAAGTACCTTCCTTGACTTATAACTTAAACAAACACTTGCATAAGAATAAATAAAAGATAAACTAAAAAGACGAGGCTCACAGATTTACTTGGTTACAATCGGGAAGGTTGTTAATTTAAGGCAGCTGAATCGTACTAAGAATCTCCTTAAGGCGGAGAAGCCTCTTACAGCAATGAACTCGTAAAAAAAGAAAGCTAAACAAAATAGAAAGCATCTACAAGTGTTGTTGCACTATTTCTTGTTATTTTTAAGTTTTGGGAGCAAGGCTGCTTATATAGCCTTGCTCAGGGCGTCTGGAAGGGTTCCAGGCGTCTGGAGTGGGATAGAATTCTATCCCCAATGTGTCGGTCAAAGTCCACGTCGATCTTGATAAAATTTGGGTTCCAAGCACCAGGACTACTCCGGGCGCCCGGAATGGTTCCGGGCGCCCTGAAGGGGAAAGTCAACTCCGTTTGCTTCGGTCCGGGTTTTCCGCTCTGGCTCCACTCACTTGGGTGATTTCGGCCATCCGGAATAGGGCTCACCTGAACCCAACTTCCAACCTTCTCGAGCAAGCTTCCGCTCTTGGCTTCTCGTCCCTCAGAAATGTTGTGCGCCTCCTTCTCATTTGCCTGCGTACTCTTTCGCAGGTCCTCGTCCCACAGACAACCAGGTCGGTCGGCTCTTTCCCGTGTCGTCCTTCTCACTAGTTGCGTCTTTTACCCAACGCCCTGTGCTCCTAAGTTCTTGTACACTTAGACACAAGGTTAAACACAATATGACCTAACCTAACTTGTTTGATCACATCAAAACAACTTTGCGGTACCAATAATCTCCCCCTTTTTGATGTGAGCAACCCAAGTTAAGTTAGGGTAAACTAACGTAAAGTGAAAATAAATTTATAATTTAAGTGTAAAAATTTAAAAAAAGGTTAAACTACCTCCCCCTTGACTTAATCTTCCCTTCCCTCCCCTTTGATCACATAAAAAATAGAGTATGATTATAGCCCAATTTGTCGTGAATTGAGCATCAAACAGTGAAGTACCAAACCCCTCCTATGCTAATGTAGCATAGAAATGACTCGGGTCGTCCGTCAACGAATGTAACGATAGGATGGTAATCTAGGATCGTATGTTTTTTTTTTTGGGGTTTTAATATGAAATTGAGGTTTGGATTTTGATTCTAAATCTAACAAATGAAAAGTGAAGCAAGTTGGAAGGAAACTATTCTAATGCTGGAATGAAATCTAACTAAGTGCGAGTAATTAATCCACAACGCATTGTCACACTACACTATGGATTAATTATCAACACAATTAAACTAAGGAACAAAATGACAAAGAATTAAATGGAACCTAATCTAATAAATGAAAGACAATGCGAGTAATAAAGCTAAGCCTAACTAAACTACAATTGCAGAAAATAAAAGACAACATAAGTAAAGCATAAAACGAAACTAACATGTAACAAAACCTAAACTAATATATCCTAATTGCATTAAATCAAAACTAGAACTTAGCGAAATTAAACGAACAAGACAAAGCAAGAATTAACCGAACTAAAATGCATCAAAATAAACCTAACTATTGGTTGAAGCATTTGATCGAACACGTTGTATGCATGAAACTAATTAAGCATAATATATGTAATTTAAACATGGGGATTCGAGTTTGATACAAGCATTCAATCAAAAGCATCAACACAAGTAAATTGACAAATTTAACAGAATTAAACTAAGTTAATCCATCCATAATTCACACATCAACCTCTAATACTAATGACTACCCTTGCCGTCACGCAAGGACCCGGCTCCGGAACCCCCAAAGCCGATGAACAGTAGCCTACTGCCGGGCGTTGCTTGCTTCAACACGATGATGGCGGACAAATCTTCCAACGAAGAACCCCTTTGATGGAAGTTGCTGGAAAATCTGGTCTGTCGCACACTTCTCTGTCACTGCCGCTTGAACCCCAAACGGTGAAGGCTTGGAAAAGTGTCGGAAGGTGACGGATCTCACCGGAGAACATCTCCGGTGAGGTGGATGATCGGAAATCGCTGCCAAGCTCGCCACTCCCGCCACTTGCGCTCGCTGTCATCGCCGCTAGAAATCACAAGGAGAAGGGTGGCTGTGGATGGTCGGCCGGTGACAATGGAAGAGAAGAAAAGCCGCCGGCCGGTTGCTAAGAGAAAGGAAGAGGAAGAAGGGCGCTGGCGCTGTGACCTAGATGACGCGAGGCAGAGGAGAAATCACAACCCGAGAGGGAGATGAATCGGCCTTGTACTGTGTTGTCGCGTGAGTGATGAAGGGGAGGGTTAGGTTTTTAGTGGATCGGGTTTGGGTTAAGGAAAGGGTATCCATTAGAGCTTAGATCCAAATCCAATAAGAAATTGAAATTGTGTTTTTGGAATTGGGCTTAAAGAGTGGGCTTTAAGAGTTGAATTGTTGGCTCAAACTGAGCTCTTCTCTTGATCCAAATTGGAGATGAATTGGACTTGGATGAGGATGATCTTTATGGACGGTCCAGATCTCCTTAAATCAGGATGGAAGGCTGGATCACTTGATTTAACTAAAGAGGCAAGATTTCTCCTGATCTGGATCAACGGTTCACACTGATTCATTTCGATCTCCTCCGTTTGACAACCAAATCAGGCCAAATTTGATCCGGCTCGATCCTAATCCATGGCTCTTTGAATTTCCTACAAATCATATAAAAATATGAAATTAAATTTCACAATTGGTAGGAAGTTTATAATTAAGTCCAAAATAGATTCTCCTCACAAAATATAATATAACCATAAAACTAAGCATGTGAGGAGGTAAATATGCTAAGTACAAGAGCTAAAATAATGCACAAAAATGCCAGTTATCAGGATATCAAAAAAATTCTAAGGATAACTTTTAAAAAAATAGTAAAGTTTTTTAAAGAATGATTTTCAACATTTTGAAAAACTTATTAAGTTTTTGAAAATTTTGAAAAATAATTTTGATAGTACTAAAAAATTTGCAATAATTTTAGAAAAAAAATTCTAAGTAAAAAAATATTTTCGATATCACCAAAAAAAACATCAATAATTTCCTAAATTTGCAAAAACTAATTTTGTAGAAATAATTTTGGAAAAGTAAAAAAACATTAAGTTCCAAAAAATTTCTAAGTTAAAAATAAAATGAGTAACTATTTAAAGCATTATTACAATTAAATGTTTTATCAGTTAGTCAATTAAATATTTTATTTCGTTAATTGACTTCCAAACTGTGACGAGACACTAGGACTACACAATCAAGATCCAAGAGCCCTGATAAATATATCCAAGTGAGGAATGTCCTTTTACTCCGATTAACTCACTATATCGCCCTAACTTTGACTTCTACGTTTTCCTCTGTATCCACTCGATACAACCCATATCAATTATAATGCCCTGTAAAACCAGGAGGCAGAAATGAAAATATGCTAACCACTACATTAACATTACACTCCTCATATGAAGAGTTCTCATATTTATACACATCAAGAAATATGCACTCAACAATATTGGAATCATAGAATTTTCCAAAATCTTTGTTGGTCCCCACTAGCCTTTATGGAAAATGAACCCTTAGTGGAGGTTTTGGGGAGGGTTGAGCTTGTGGTTGAAGTTCAACTTGCTTGTCTAGTGATGATATGATCAACCGTTGAGGGAAAAGTACTTGTGACCTTTAGACACTTTCTGAAGCAATGGAACTGAGTTTTTGTGATTTTCTATTGTTCTTCTCCTTAATTCTATACAAGTTCTTCTCTAGAAGTTCTTCATGATTCATGTCACTTCTCAACTTAATGTCATTACACTATTCACTAGAACTTGTTTGTGTAGGAGGGAGGTCATGTTTGAACTATTTTGAAACTATGCTATCAATCCTTGCCTCCAACTGTTTGAACCCCTCATTATGTAACTTGCGATTTTTCAAAATCTTATAAGGTTGAACTGTATTTTATTTGACAGTCTCTTTTACCTTTATGACTTGCACTTCTGAAGTTCTCGGGGGAAATTCCATCCAACTTCTATTTGACCATTCTTGGAGATTCGATGTTACTTGATCAATTAATATATATGTTCCGTCCACACTTTTGCTCATAAAAGAACCTCCAACTGATGAATCCCAAAAACACTTATCTGAGAAAGAAATTCCCTATAGAATATGTACAGAGTTAGCCATTTTTCCAAGACATGATGAGGGCACTGTCTTTGTTAGACTCTTGAATCTATCTCATGCTTCAAATAATGATTCTCTAATTACTTGAGCAAAATTTATGATGCAATTCCTCATGTAAACTATTTTACTTAGAGGGAAAAAGTGATTCAAAAATTGTTGCTCCAATTGTTTCCAACTCGTAATGCTTTTAGAACGGAAGGAATTAACCAAGTCCTTGCTTTATCCTTGATACTAAAAGGCAATATCATTAATCGAACTATATCTACTGGCATTCCTTCACAATTCACTATATCACAAAGCTCTAGAAATGTCTCAAGGTGCAGATAAGGGCTTTCTGATACTTCTCCTCTAAATTTGTGACCTTATATCATTGCAATTATCTCTTGATCAAGTTGGAAACTATTTGCTTTAATATAAAGTAGCACAATGGGAGACATAAATCTTGCAGAAATTGGTGCAAAAAATTCTCTTAAAAGCTTGCTTGACATGCTAGTGCTCATAGTATCTAAAAACATTATCAGGAAACATAGAAATGAAGATAAGAAATATAATGCTTAATAAGAAACAAGAAAGTAAATGCAGAAATGAAGGAAAAGAAAAACTGAACTATAAACTAATAACAAGAAAAGTATATGCAGAAATAAAGCAATATAAGAAAAAGAAAAATCTATTAACAAGTCTAGAATAACTCATATGTTAATCAACTAATGTTAATCATAAACAATCTCCGACAATAGCGTCAAAAACTTGTTACGAAGTCGTAAGTGCACGGTTATGTCGTGAGTAATAAAAATATTGTCAAATCTACAAGAACTATTGATTAAGCACTAGAAATGTCACAAAGTAAGTTATCTGGACGGTTGAAAGTTGGCTCTGGCGCTTGCGAACTAACGAGAGTGATTGAAAAGAGGGAGAGAAGGTTGAGAGATAGAGAGAGAAGAAAGAAGAAGGTGAAGTTGGATTTGGATTTGGGGATGGATAGATGCTAGGATTTCGGTTTTGTTACGATGCTAGTTAATGTCTCTGTGCATTGTTCATCTACCTAACTCCATACTTACACTCATGTAGGAATTGTAACTAAAGTCCGACACAACCCCGTGAAAGTCACACCAGAAAGTTTACCCGAGTCATAACGCCATTAAGTAAAGAAACAACTTTAACAAGTCTTGTTAAAGGATTACCCTCTGTCACAGGACCCCCCGGTCATACATTCCTAGAGTTATCTAATGTACTTCCTAACGGTAGCACTGGAGTATCTACTTCAATTAGAATGCCCTAACAAGAATTAGTCCATATGTTAAAATCTTTTGACTCTAAAAAATGGATAAGTATCAATGTCCTCTATTACTAAGGGCATAATATGTCCGATTAAATGGGTATCTTCTGTCACTAAGGATGCCCCAATTATCTAGTCTAGTAGCAACCTTAACATAGAGACAAATCCCTCTCATCTGCATATTTACACCATTCACACATCTCGTCAAACACGTAAAAGACATAACACATAGAACAAGTAGTAAACACATTATTACATACGAAAATGTCTAAATACAAGTTCATACATCAACATCACAATATAACTACTTCCTAGATTTAGAGAATCTACTCCATAGCAAGAGAGAAACAACCAAAAGATAATGAAAATAGCAATCTACAACTCAATACATAGAGATAGAAAAAGGAGAGTGCTTATCCTTGAAGCGTGGCATCCTTGGAGGCATTTCCTTACTCTAGAGGTGGACGAATTGGTAAAGATCAGTGAAGATAAAGTCTAGGGCTCCCCCAAGGGGGAGAACCCTTCCCCAAGATCAAAGATGAGTATAAAAGGGGAGAAAACCTCCGTTTATAGCTCTAGACACGCACCTTGGTTGGGTCGTGACACAGCCATGTGAATCCATACGGCTATGTGCCACCTTGGCTCTGCTTTGGTGTCATGGTCGTATGGATTCCACAAGGCCAAAGTCTTCTTCTTCTCTAAAAATTCCACACAGCCGTGTGGATTGACATGGTCGTGTGTCAAGGTCGTGTGGTCTTTGTAGATCGTTTTAGCACATCTTAACATGGTATTCTCAAGTTGAAGTCTTCATAAAAGTTGTAGATCTTGAAGTTATCTACAATTTAGTATAAAGAACGGCTCTAAACTCCAACCGAATAAAAAAGTTATTATCATTTTACTTTTAGTCTGTAGTGCTGAAAATGACATGCCTGTGTGAAATTGACACAGTCGTGTGGAATTGACACGACCGTGTGTCAAGGCCGTGTGAACCTTGTGTTGTGCCATATTTTCGCACGTCCATGCCTCATAAGCACGGCTCGGGCATTTTGGAAGCTCTAGACTTCATTTAAATTCTATTTTTTACTCCAAATCACGTCCTATCAATCAAAATAAGTAAAAAGTAGATCTTCGAACAAAAAGAGTGAAAATTTGAAATTATAAAAAAAATATGGTATAATAAACATAGATTATACTCATTAAATACAAGTAGATGTGCATCAAAACATGCATAAAAGTGTATATAATCTACACACATTATTTACTCGATGGACTTGGATACCTCGCTTAATTTTATCTTCCACGTCAACCAGTCTTCTTTACTTTGATCTATCTTCAATGGGACCCCTCATTACTGAATCATCCCTAATCTAAAAAAAACTCGACTCCATCGAGTTAGAAGGTGAACTGACAAAGTGAGTTCGTCGACGCAACATATTAGTGTAAGGCATAGTCTAACCTCTTCAGCTGGATGAAGTACGTCGTTGCTCCATTTCTTCTGATGATAAATTCAGCTAGATTTATTGATTAGTCTTGGGATATTAGTCCATTTCGATTCCATAAAATTTTTTTACTGATCATTAAAATAAATAAAAAAACAATATTCATTAATTGCACGCGCTACCATCAATCTCTGAAAACCCTTTCCAATGAACCAGGAATTGATGAGTGCTTCGGGCGGAGATATCACTATCTGATAGTCTAATGCTCTCAATTTGATGAGATAGTATAGTTGCAAAAAGGTGGAACCGTCACCTTAGCGGTCCCCTGGGTCCAGCCCCACAGATATCCAGAGGGGGTAAATCACGATTAAGCTGGGGCAGGAGGGATGACTGGGGGTCGAGTGGAATTTAAAGCGCAACAAACCGAGGTTTTATGCCTGTGTGCAACTGACGATCCTCGACTCCTGAATCTCCGTTGTAAGCGTCAGGTACTCTTCCAGCTGATCCAGCCCGTGGGGAGTTGATGAGATAGTATAGTGATGTTACTGATGGGAGTGCGTGTCAGAATTGGCATGGTAGGTACACGACCGGTAAGAAATCAATAAACAGTGAAGAGGACTCAAATGTTGCCTGATATGGGAGTAAGTCCTCAATATTGAAAATTAGACTAATGTTAAAATCAGTAGGTAATTAAGTCGACAACATATGCATTAGCCCCAATTTTTCACACAATTTGAAAGGGACAAGAGAAGTGAGCATGAAACTTTTTGGAGTTTTAAGAAAACGTTTTGAGCAAAAGCATAAAGGCTCGTAATCCCCTGGATTGTATTCCTTAAACTTACAACGTGCATTAGCTTGAATTTTATATGATGTTTTCCTCCTAACATCGGCATGAATATATCGGTATGGATATCTCTGATTAATTCGCTCAGTAAAACTCTCAGCTAACTTAGAAGAAGGAGAAATGATAGATAAAGGAATCAAGTTAATAAGTTGACAAGCTTTCGACCCATTCATGATTTCAAATGGACTATGATTAATAGATCGATTAACTAAATTGAAATTGTTATGGATTGAGCTCCAAATGTCTGATTTTCACTCACTAAACACCTTAATAAATTTCTTAAACTATGATTAACAACCTCAATTTGACCATTTGTTTGTAAATGAAATACAGAAGAGAAATAAAATTGAGTCTCAAATAGCTTCCACAATGGTCACCATCTACGTTACGCCTTGGGAGCATATGTTTTAAAGAAATTGCTTGAAGCAGACCTCGACATCTTTAACTCAAGAGCACTCAGCTTCCACTCACCAGTCGATGACTCAGCAGTCGGTGATTCGACGCTCATCAATCGATAGTCGACAGTTGACATTCAGCACTCGGCAATTGACAGTCGACAGTCGAGTATACAAGACATCCTAGTTTTCCAATCAGCTCAGCCACTATCCCAAGTAATTCTTTCTTCCTTATTTGAAAACCTAAGATTATCAGTTGAAGTAAATCCAACAGATAAATCCAAATTTAATTTTATAAATTAAGAATCTTTCCCCTCTATCTCCAACTATAAGATTGTCTAACACATTCTCCGAGAGCTATCCTTTTTTAGAACCAATAAGCAGGGGCATCACACGAACTCATCTTTTATCTAATAAAATCTTTTGTAAGAGTTCTTCAACTTGCCTATTCAACTCAACACGCTCTCAAGGATTCAGAGGATAATGTGGGAGGTTGGGTAATTGTGACCTTGGGATTAAATCAATAGAGTGTTGAGCATGCGCAGAGGCAGGAGTTTATTGGGTAATTCATCACCAGTTATATCATTGAACTTATTTAATATCTCTTTTACTTTAGAGGAAAGCTTTTTTGGTGAATCTTTAGAGTCAACTGTGAGGTTTTGGGTTACAAATGCTGCCATCACTCCTGATATTCCTTTCATTCTCTCTCAAATTGAGATTGTGTGAGCAAGTGAAGAGGTTAGTTTGGGCTGGTTTGGTTGTCAGCTTAGGTTTAGACTAGTTTTTAGGTTTGGCTAGGTATAGTTGAATATTTTGATTATTATGCTTAAATAAATAGGTGTTTTCACGTCCATAGTGAGTGACAGAGAGATCATAAAGCCAGGGTGACTAAGAAAGACATGAGCTACACTCATAGGAAGAACGCCACGCCATTTATTATTCTTATATATGCACCCATCTCAATATAAGGACGGATTCTCTTGTCTGTAATTTACGGATCAAAGGATGATTCATTATATGAATGGGTTCAATTTGATAAATCATACTTATTAAATAAATGAGATTCATTATAATCTATCAATCAAAGATAGTGAACTAATTATCGCAGGAAGAAAGAAGGCAACACCTCAAACGCCACCCTAATTAGCTTAACATTGTGCTAGCTTTCCCTGTTTACAGAGCGAGGTAGCACATGAGTCATGAGACCACCGTGCCATGCACAGCCACCGTGCCGTGCAGTGCAGTGCATGGATGCCTCTGCACGACTCCCCATTTCCTAATTGAACTTCTGGTCACCACTCCGGTTTGACCATCCAGAGCCTGTCCTTATTATTTATTTAGAGGCCTAGGATAAAATTATAAATTATATCTCAATTTTATAGTATTGATTTTTTTTAAGTTTGCATTCATCGTATTTATGATAAATTTATATTATTCTTTATCAATAATTAAAAAAGTATATTTAAAAATTTAAATACATGTTTGGTTTGTAGATATAATTAGATCATGATGAATTTTCAAAATAGTATTATTAACTTCACTTCTTCAAATAATAGGTTACAATATAAATTTTGATAAAATAATTGTTCTCTTTTACTTCAACTTAGTTATTTCTTCCATAACTTAATTAATAATTATTTTGATCTATAAAATTTTATTTTTAGAAATGTCATAAGAAAATTTTTTAGTTGTAAGAGAATATTTTTGTCTTTGATTATTCCTTTTGTATTCATACATAAATTTATACAATTCTAGCATAAAAATAAGAATGAAGTATCAATTCCACACTATGGATATAAATTTTTTTTCCAATTCCTATGCTATTCAATTTTCACAAATAATAATTTTATTTGTAATCAATTTAACTCAAAAATGTAAAGAGATAAGTAAAGTAATATAACATCAAATCCTAACACCAAATTGAAAAAATATAATAAAAAAAATATAATTTAATCAACTTGCCTCTATAATCCTTATTTTTAACATCAACATACGAATTTGAAAGAAGGAAGAGAAGAAAGAAAATTTGTCACAAATATATTTACTTTAAGTTTAGCAAGTTAAACAATATATTTAATAAAATGTTTAAGAATTAAAATACTTTTATCCAAAAAAGAGAGAGGGGGGATATTGCATATATACTTCACTTCATATAAAACTCAAAACTTAGTATAAATAAATTATAACTGAAAGCATACAGTTCACAATCATGAGATCGCAACTAAATACCACCATCGATCTACCTCTTTAGAACAACACTATCAATAAGGTGGAGGAATTTAGTTCAAATAAAAACAATAACCATGGCTATTAAGGTACAGAAACAAAATGATTAACAAGAAAATGAAAAGCATGAGTCTTTACTGGCAAAGGAGTTTCATCACGGCAAGGGAGGACACAACGGAAAAAATCAACGGCCTCATTTGAAATCTCGTTGGAAAGTGAGGGAGGCGAGATTTCACCAAGGAAATCATTCACCGACAGGTCCAACACACTAAGGACTGGAAGATCAGCGGCCTCACTTGGAATCTCGTTGGAAAGGTGGTTCTTGCTAAGGTCGAGCCTGATTGTTTGAGTGTCTGACCAATCTTTTCAACTCCACAATAGAGTTCGGGATAGAGGTATAGAGCCAAATAGTCAATTCTCAGCTTGTAGTCATCATGGCGAGAGAGGTCTTGGTGAGGAGGTCTTGGTGAAGGATTCAGCGAGGAAATGAGAAAATTTTGATTTCTAAAAGAAAAAAAATATGTATAAGAGCCCCTTTATAAGAAATATATATAGGAATGAGCCCTTTATATTTTTAGGTCTGGCTAGAGGCCTTGGTAGTTCTGGCTCAGGGTCAGCTTTGTGACCACTTAATCATCATTTACGTTCATACGGACCTTACTCCGTGCGTAGAGCTAGCTATTAACGTACATGAACTCAACCATGTTCGTGTTGTTTGAGTTTATGCATGTAAATCATTTTCATATCAGCTATTTATCGAATTCAATAAGATTTTTAAAATATCTAAATCATGTATTATAATTTTAAAATTATTAAATCATATATCAGAAAAATAAATTAGTCGATTAATTTTTTTTTTCCAGTCGAATTGATTTCATTCTATTTGAAAATTCATCAGTCAATTTCAATCAAAATCGACTGATGAATCTAGAGATATCAGAATGATATAAAATTAGTTTCTATATGTTCGTCTAGTTTTTCAGATTATAAAAATATTATTAAATATCAATTTGACCTAATATCAATCATTGTTCTCAATATATTAGATTAAATTGATATTTAATAGTATTTTTACAATTAGGAAAATTAGATTAACATATAGTAATTAGTTTTATATTATTTTGAGGTCTATCAATAGATTAAGCGCAGAAAGATATCAATTCGATTTTTAAAAAATTAATTGATTGAAATTTTTTTCTAGCCGAATTAATTTAAGGATCAACATAAAATGGCGAGTACATAGTTTAATAAAATATAATAAATAATTTAAGTATTTTAAAAACTGGTTTACTGGTTCCGTTTTAATACATTTCATGCAAAACTATATAGATATACAGTTTATGCACTGCTGCAAGTCGTACAAAAACTCTAAAACAAATTAATATTATTTTGGAATTGAACAAAATAATTTGATCATAATTAACACAAAATTAAGCTTGTTTCTGTACGTAGCTAGATCGATTTCTGGAATTTTATTACAAGCTAACAAGACCAAAATGTTCAAGTGAGACCTTGAACAAAGGGTAGAAAAATGAAAGGCGAAAACAAATATTAAAGAGAGTAAAATAACTTGAATGTTGCAACTAATTACCTTAAAATAGAAAATGAAAAATGATCCTGATTTTTCAAAAGACACGCCTCAATGCCACCAATAACCCCCTATCAAATCAAAATTTCAAATTAGGACGGACCAAACTCAGACGTGACTCAGACGAATTTGATTAAAGTCTTCTAGCAGGGGTTGACGTGGCCCAAGCTCGACTTGACCTGACTCGAGCTTGACTTGTCTTGACTTGAGCTCGATTTAACTTACCCGAGCTCAATTTGACTTAAATTCTAAGTCAGCTGATTATCTCCACCGCATCAGTATATAAACAACAAATGGATTTAATTATATATATATCATATATTTAGGCATTTAATATCAATTTGCACCGACTAGTTTAATTGCATATTATACTGCAAGATCCGACACGAAGTTAATCGAATTCTTCAGGAACAAACAATTGATTATGACAGGGAAATTAGTTTCTAGTCATGTCATATTAATGGATTTAATTCATTTATTTACGACAAAATAATTAAAGAAAATAGCCAACACTCGTGTCGTTTTAGATATTTTATTTTCTTAATTGCAAAATGGAAAAAATGTAAATTGGATCATTGTACTACGTGAATTATATATAGAAACACTAAAAACAATTTATCCATTTTTTACCTTAATACTTTTTAGTTTTAATTTTCTTTTGAAAAATATATGATGCGGTGATGATGAGGAACTTCATCTTGTGGTCACGTTGGAGATCAAAATTAAGACGGTCAATGTGCTGATAGTATTGACCGGTTGTGCGAAGTATGCCCCAACCAGAGAAGGTTTCGGTCCGATCCCGCGTCCGACACAAGGAGATGTCAGATGACCGACACTCAATGGATTATTGGACGCCGAATGGAGGAAGAGACGATGTGCAGAAGTCGGGCCGAGCAGCTACCTCGCTCGGCCTGGCAGCAGGTTTCGGTATTAGCAGAGCCTAACTTCGGTCGAGTGGCTACCTCGCTCGGTTGGGCAGCAGGTTTCGGCTTTGGTAAAAAACTCAACTTATGCCGAGCGGCTACCCCGCTCGGTCACGCAACAGGACTTGACAAAGCAGAGTAGACCTTCGGCTGAGCGACTACCTTGCTTGACCTGACAGCAGTATGTGGCACAAACAAAGTGGAGTACGGCTAAGCGGGCGTGGCAAAAGCACGGTCAAGTTCCAGCCGAGTGGGCTAGATAAAGGAACAGCGAAGTTCCAGGCGAGCGGTCAGCTTGCTCAGCCTAGCAGCCAACCCCATTCGGCCTAGCAGCATATTCTCTCTGATATCCATCGACATCCTTTTGGGAGTTGGTACCGCCGACACCAAGCATGGGCAGCCAGAAGATCGTACGACGAAAGCTTCCACTGTTATTTCAGAGATATGCTCGGTCCGTTAAGGTACTATGTTAGGGACACTTTACTGACAAGCCTTTTCAGGAAAAATTTTGAAAAGCGTGCTCAGATTGGGGAGCGTGCACGCGTGTTACAGGAGCTCTATATAAAGGGAGGATCCAAGCATCGATGGAGGTATGCGATATTCATTATTTACGCTATAGTCTTCTTTGTTGCTTCGCCTTATATTCCATCGTCGGTGATTGACTTGAGCTTTAGAAAGCCAGTACTAGGGACCCCTTTCTTGGTTTGGTACTAACGTAGTTTGTGTTATAGGTCCGAACGAAATCTATAGATGAGATCGTCACATCCCCGACTTTTTATCTCTTTGACTTTTGAAGAGGATCAATATATCTCTCGAGCAAATTTATAAATCAGGTTAAGGACCCATTTTATTTTGGCCATTTCAATTTGTGATGTGATCCTGTCGGGAAGCTGAGAAGACGGACCTGCCAGTGTGACGTGTCTGGAAGGTTGACCGCATCTCCATGACCCGGATGGTAAGCTGTCTTCTGTGTTGACCGAGTCATCAAAAGTCCTCCAGTCAACAATCCCTGCATCCAGTGACCGGGTAGCCCCGATCTCTGGTACCTCAGTGCTCGAGGCGAATTCCACAAGTATATAAGCAGCTGAATACTAATAACAGAATAGTGAAATAAATGCAGGAAAAGCACGGTAACATACCCTGGCCCCGGGGGAGCGCCCTCGGATGGATCGGTGAGCTGGTCGTGGTGCTGATCGAGTCATCGTGTGACGACATGAGATCTAATGCAGCAAGGGTCCCATGAGACGGCTCGTAGGCCGGATATGATAGCGGCTCGTAGGTCGGCACACGGCACGCAGGCTGGATAATACGAATAACTCACAAGCATAATAATGGTGCGAAGAATGAAATACAACGACACAATGGTCGGATCAACATCGGCTCACAAGCCGAACATAATCTTGGCGCGAAGACCGGAATAAGCAAACCTGAGTCCGTCAGATGACAACTGCTCGGAGGGTGATGATGGCTGCCCGAAGGTGTCGGTGGCTGTGGCAGTGGCTGTCGGAGGTGACGGCGCTGGACGCCGGAGGCGCTGGCCGCCGAAGGCGCTGTGGCGCTGTTGGAAGAAGCGGCACCTGCTGTCGGAGACGCCGCCGGGAGAGGAGGTGGCGCTGGACGGAGGGAGAAGCTACGGTGGTCGCTACACACAACGGCGGTGGCCGCCGGACTCGGCAGCTGGACGCTGTGGCTGTGAGTGGCGCTGAGAGGAGCGGCGACGACCGTTGTAGGCAGCGGTGGTGGCTGCTAAACCCGGCGACGGCGACTGCTGGACTCAGCGGTGGTCGCTGGACTCAGCGGCGACCGCTAGACTCGCCGGTAACTGCTAGAGGATGCGGCGACGACCGCGAGGGGAGGCAGCGGCGGCGAGAAGAGGAGGTGGCGGAGTTACCCTCTGTGTAAACCTCTACGGTGGTGTCCGGGCACGGGGAAGCCAACGCCGAAGGAAGCTTTCGGCTAGAGGAGAAGCAGCGCCTCTGTTCCGGCGGGCAGCAACTGGTGAAGGAGGAGAGGAGTGGTCGGTCCATCCTGCGGCGACGTCGAGAGGAGGAGTCCGACAGCGAAGTCGCGGGGAGGAGGAGAGGAGAAAAGGCGGCGGTCAGCGCCGGCTCCGGCGAAGGGCTTGGGAAGGGCCTCCTCTTTCCTCCTGGCGGCGGTGAACCTTCCTTCTATTGCTACGTGAACAGTATCATCCTTTAAACACAAACCCTACCTATGTCAAATGACCAAAGTGCCCTTCCCCCTTCATCTCTTAACCGGATCACAAGCCTCTCCTTCAAATCTAGTCGAAGGAGGCGTGAGTCCGACTGACTGGACAGTCTATTTGCCAAGGTTGAATCACTCTTGATAACAGAGTCAAATCGCTGAACCTTTCGCATAATGCCCTGCTTGCGGCCGCTATAGTGATGGGGTCGCCCGAGAGATGATGGCTATGCCGAGCAAACGGTCGGACAAGTGGGCGATACCGAACTAGTGACCGAGAAATAGTGCGGTCCAGGCAATGGAGATAATACTGATCAGGTTGAAAGACGAGCGATCGAGCGCGCAATCAAAAAGATGTCGATCAGGCAATCGAAAAAATGTCAATCGAGTAAACGAGAGAGCGCCAAGCGAGAGACGGTAGCGATGTCGAACGAACTGTGAGAAATAATACCAAATCAACCATCGAACTGATGTCGAGCAAGCGGCAGAACGTCAAGCGAGCGACGAAAAATGGTAGTCGACAGAACGACATGCGATGTGCCGAGTAGACCGAGCGAACGGGCGATGCTGAGAGGTCAACCGAGAAGGGGTCGATCAAGCGGCCAGAAGGATGTCGATCGGCTGAATAGATGTCGGGGCGGACGATGCCGAGCGGACGCATCACATGTGAACTGATCGGAAGCGTAGCCCTGGAAATAAAGGCGCACGAACGCGAAAATCTTTAGCCGAGCCGGCATAGAGCATGTGAGATATCCTTGTCCGAAACCAGTGGACCTACCCTCGACTGCGATCATTAAAGATGTTCGACCCTGAATGGGTGATATAGGAGATCTGATGAGCTGACCCGAGCCCAATGACGACCACTCGACCCCGAACGGGGGAGATAGAATATATGATAGTGATAATCACTCGACCCCGAACGTGGGAGATAGAATATCTGATAAGCTGGTCCGAGACCAGTGAAGACACTCAACCCCCGAACGGGGGAGATAGAAGATCCGATAAGCTGGTCCGAGACTAGTGAAAACGCTCAACCCCGAACGGGGGAGATAGAAGATCCGATAAGCTGGTCCGCGACTAATGACGACCACTCAACTCCGAACGGGGGAGATAGAATATATATGATAGTGACAATCGCTCGACCCCGAACGGGGGAGATAGAATATCTGATAAGCTGGTCTGAGACCATCGAAGACCACGCGACCCCGAACGGGGGAGATAGAAGATCCGATAAGCTGGTCCGAGACCAGTGAAGATGCTCAACCCCGAACGGGGGAGATAGAAGATCCAATAAGCTGGTCCGAGACCAGTGATGACCACTCAATCCCGAACGGGGAGAGATAGAATATATGATAGTGACAATCGCACGACCCCGAACGGGGGAGATAGAATATCTGATAAGCTGGTCTGAGACCAGCGAAGACCACGCGACCCCGAACGGGAGAGATAGATGCTCTGATAAGTCGATCTGAGACTAGTAATAATCGCTCAACCCCGAACGGGGGACATGAAATAAGTGATAAGCTGGTCCGTGAAGACGGGGGTTTAACGTCCCCGCTCGACGGTCTTCAAGCCGGAGTTTTTATAGTCGCCGGTTCGACTCTAGAGTTTAACGTCGCCGCTCGATGGTCTTCAAGCCGGGGTTTTTATAGTCGCCGGTTCGACTCTAGAGTTTAACGTCGCCGTTCGACGGTCTTCAAGCCGGGGTTTTTATAGTCGTCGGTTCGACTCTAGAGTTTAACGTTGCCGCTCTACGGTCTTCAAGCCGGGATTTTTATAGTCGCCGGTTCGACTCTAGAGTTTAACGTCGCCGATCGACGGTCTTCAGGTGCTGATTCGACTCTAGAGTTTAACGTCGCCGCCCGACGGTTTTAAGAGTTTAACGCCGCTCGATGGTCTTCAAGCCGGGGTTTTTATAGTCGTCGGTTCGACTCTAGAGTTTAACGTCGTCGCTCGACGGTCTTCAAGCTGGGGTTTTTATAGTCGCCGGTTCGAAAATAGAGTTTAACATCGCCGCTCGACGGTCTTCAAGCCAGGGTTTTTATAGTCGTCGGTTCGACTCTAAGATTTAACGTCGCTGCTCGACGGTCTTCAAGCCGGGGTTTTTATAGTCGTCGGTTCGACTCTAAGATTTAACGTCGCTGCTCGACGGTCTTTAGGGTCGAACCGACGACTATAAAAACCCCGGCTTGAAAACCGTCGAGCTGCGACGTTAAATCTTAGAGTCGAACCGACGACTATAAAAACCCTGGCTTGAAGACCGTCGAACGGCGACGTTAAACTCTAGAGTCGAACCGACGACTATAAAAACCCCGGCTTGAAGACCGTCGAGCGGCGACGTTATGTTCTAGAGTCGAACCGACGACTATAAAAACCCCGGCTTGAAGACCGTCGAGTGGCGACGTTAAACTCTAGAGTCGAACCGACGACTATAAAAACCCCGGCTTGAAGACCATCGAGCAGCGACGTTAAATTTTAGAGTCGAACCGGCGACTATAAAAACCCCGGCTTGAAGACCGTCGAGCGGCGACGTTAAACTCTAGAGTCGAACCGGCGACTATAAAAACCCCGGCTTGAAGACCGTCGAACGGCGACGTTAAACTCTAGAGTCGAACCGACGACTATAAAAACCCCGGCTTGAAGACCATCGAGCGGCAACGTTAAACTCTAAAGTCGAACCGACGACTATAAAAAACTCGGCTTGAAGACCGTCGAGCGGCGACGTTAAACCCCCGTCTTCACGGACCAGCTTATCACTTATTTCATCTCCCCCGTTCGGGGTTGAGCGATTATTACTAGTCTCGGATCGACTTATCAGAGCATCTATCTCTCCCGTTCGGGGTCGTGTGGTCTTCGCTGGTCTCACACCAGCTTATCAGATATTCTATCTCCCCCGTTCGGTGTCGAGCGATTGTCACTATCATATATTCTATCTCCCCCGTTCGGGATTGAGTGGTCGTCACTGGTCTCGGACCAGCTTATTGGATCTTCTATCTCCCCCGTTCGGGGTTGAGCGTCTTCACTAGTCTCGGACCAGCTTATCGGATCTTCTATCTCCCCCGTTCGGGGTCGCGTGGTCTTCGCTGGTCTCAGACCAGCTTATCAGATATTCTATCTTCTCTGTTCGGGGTCGAGCGATTGTCACTATCATATATATTTTATCTCCCCCATTCGGGGTTGAGTGGTCGTCATTAGTCGCGGACCAGCTTATCGGATCTTCTATCTCCCCCGTTCGGGGTTAAGCGCCTTCACTGATCTCGGACCAGCTTATCAGATCTTCTATCTCCCCCGTTCGGGGTTGAGTGTCTTCACTGGTCTCGGACTAGCTTATCAGATATTCTATCTCCCACGTTCGGGGTCTAGCGATTGTCACTATCATATATTCTATCTCCCCCGTTCGGGGTCGAGTGGTCGTCATTGGGCTCGGGTTAGCTCATCAGATCTCCTATATCACCCATTCGGGGTCGAACATCTTTAATGATCGCAGTCGAGGGTAGGTCCATTGGTTTCGGACAAGGATATCTCACGTTCTCTATGCTCGCTCGGCTAAAGATTTTCGCGTTCGTGTGCCTTTATTTTCAGGGCTACACTTCCAATCAGTTCACATGTGATGCGTCCGCTCGGCATCGTCCGCCCCGACATCTATTCAGCCGATCGACATCCTTCTGGCCGCTTGATCGACCCCTTCTTGGTCGACCTCTCAGCATCGCCCGTTCGCTCGGTCTACTCGGCACCTCGCATGTCGTTCTGTCGACTACCATTTTTCGTCGCTCGCTTGACGTTCTGCTGCTTGCTCGACATCGGTTCGATGGTTGATTTGGTATTATTTCTCACAGTTCGTTCGACATCGCTACCTTCTCTCGCTTGGCGCTCTCTCGTTTACTCAATTGGCATTTTTTCGATTGCCTGATCGACATCTTTTTGATTACGCGCTCGATCGCTCGTCTTTCAACCTGATCAGTATTATCTCCATTACCTGGACCGCACTATTTCTCGGTCACTAGTTCGGTATCGCCCACTTGTCATACCGTTTGCTCGGCATAGCCATCATCTCTCGGGCGCCCCCATCACTATAGCGGCCGCAAGCATGGCATTATGCGAGAGGTTCAGCGATTTCACTCTGTTATCAAGAGTGAGTCAGCCTTGGCAAATAGACTGTCCAATCAGTTGGACCCACGTCTCCTTCGACTAGACTTGAAGGAGAGGCTTGTGATCCGGTTAAGAGATGAAGGGGGAAGGGCACTTTGGTCATTTGACATAGGTAGGGTTTGTGTTTAAAGGATGGCATTGTTCACGTAGCAATGGGAGGAAGGTTCACCGCCGCCAGGAGGAAAGAGGAGGCCCTTCCCAAGCCCTTCGCCGGAGCCGACGCTGACCACCGACCGCCGCCTTTTCTCCTCTCCTCCTCCTCCCCGCGACTCTGCTGTCGGACTCCTCCTCTCGACGTCGCCGCAGGATGGACCGACCACTCCTCTCCTCCTTCACCAGTTGCTGCCCGCCGGAACAGAGGCGCTGCTTCTCCTCTAGCCGAAAGCTTTCTTCGGCGTTGGCTTCCCCGTGCCCGGACACCACCATAGAGGTTTACATAGAGGGTAACTCCGCCACCTCCTCTTCTCGCCGCCGCTGCCTCCCCTCGCGGTCGTCGCCGCATCCTCCAGCAGTTACCGGCGAGTCTAGCGGTCGCCGCTGAGTCCAACGACCACCGTTGAGTCCAGCAGTCGCCGTCGTCGGGTCTAGCAGCCACCACCGCTGCCTACAACGGTCGTCGCCGCTCCTCGCAGCGCCACTCATAGCCACAGCGTCCAGCTGCCGAGTCCTGCGGCCACCGCCGTTGTGTGTAGCGACCACCGCAGCTTCTACCGCCGTCCAGCGCCACCTCCTCTCCCGGCGGCGTCTCCGGCAGCAGGTGCCGCTTCTTCCAGCACCGCCACAGCGCCTTTGGCGGCCAGCGCCTCCGGCGGCTAGCGCCTCCGGCAGCCGGCGCCTCCGGCGTCCAGCACCTCCGGCGTCCAGCGCCGTCACCTCCGGCAGCCATTATTATGCTTGTGAGTCATTCGTATTATCCGGCCTGCGTGTCGTGTGCCGGCCTACGAGCCGCTATCATATCCGGCCTACGAGCCGTCTCATGGGACCCTTGCTGCATTAGATCTCATGTCGTCACACGATGACTTGATCAGCACCACGACCAGCTCACCGATCCATCCGAGGGCGCCCCCCCCCGGGCCAGGGTACGTTACCGTACTTTTCCTGCATTTATTTCACTATTCTGTTATTAGTATTCTGCTGCTTATATACTTGTGAAATTCGCCTCGAGCACCGAGGTACCAGAGATCGGGGCTACCCGGTCACTGGATGCAGGGATTGTTGACTGGAGGACTTTTGATGACTCGGTCAACACAGAAGACAGCTTACCATCCGGGTCATGGAGATGCGGTCAACCTTCCAGACACGTCACGTCGACAGGTCCGTCTTCTCAGTTTCCCGACAGGATAAAATTATCATAACCTAGAAATAAAAAAAATAACAAATTACATGGTGCAAATAATTGGAAATAATTAAACTTCCAAATTAAAAATACATTAAAAAAATGATCTAACATAGGGAAGATATCTGTATTCATGCGAGACTTCTAGATAAAGTTTAAAAATAAATTATGAGAATTTAGACTAAAGTAAATAATATCATATGAATTAATGATGGTCTTGTTGGGAATAAAATTATGATTTTTTTTTATCCTAACCTAAATTAATTTGGACAATTAAAATGGTATAAAATTTAGCACGGAAGGTACTATAATCAATTTGTCATTTTCTAATTCAGTTAATTTAAATATTTATATATCATAGATAAATTATAACATTTAACTAAATTACAAAACTTTTATTCATTTAAAAGAAGTATATGAAAAAAATGAAGTACCAAAATTATGCAAGGAATTACCAGGATAGGATAAATCTGTAAATTGATTCACAAATCACAAATAAAAACAGAAATAAAAGAATAAATTAACAGTCTTTTAAGGTAAATGGTCTGGATGACAATGAGTAGATTCGGATTGAATTCTATATTTTTTTATTTATATTAATTGAATATTTATCTCTATATTTATATTCATTAAATGATGAGATGTTAAAATTTACACGTTTCTTTCCATAAATACTCTCATCTTTTCTCAAAAGGTCCATCGAAAGAAACGTTTCCCTTTCCCTCTGTTTAAGCCTGTTTGACTACCCAAGAGGGGAGGGTAGGGCAGTGGTGGTGCTGAGCTGTTTCCCTGTTCAATAGTTTTAATAAATATAAAATTTATTTCATATTTTGCCTTTCCTAATCATTTTATTTCATTTCTTAAAATCATGTAATTCCCCATGTTCATGGTTGATTCTTGTTCAATCCACAAAAGCCAACATCTTGCTTTAGTGTTGGCCCCTAATGTGAATGATAGGAACCCCAGCCAAAGGTGACTCCTTTGAAGTGTTCCTCTATTATTTTGTCAACAAGATCTTACAAAATCTAATCACCCAAAATTTTGGCCATCAATCAATTATCATATCATCATCTCCCTGCCATTCAGCATCATTACCCCCTTAAGCGCCATGGCATGCAAGATGAAGCCCCCGCAGTTGGATTTGGAGCCTTATTTTTATAACCATTTTGTCTCTCTCATGCACACACGCACTACAAAACCTTTACTTTCCTCTCTATGCAACAGTGAGCCCTCTCTCCTCTCCTCTTCCTCTCTGCCTCACCATTGGAGCCCTAGTAAGGTACGACTGGTTTTGTATGCGGAAAGGAGCCGCCTTTGAAGGAGGGGAGGAAGAGGAGAGGCATTTTGCCCATCGGGCGGAGTTTTCACTGCTCTCTTGGTGCACAAGTTCATCTACATCCATCTCACTGCGCCATGGGTCCAAGCTTTGACTACGCCCCGTCCATTCTCTTCTGCGCCGAGGGCAACGACAGTATCCTGGGATTTGACGAGGAGGAGGAGGGCAGGCGTAGCCCTAGTTGGGCTCCTGAATTAAAAAGGCGCGATTTTGGGAGAGATTGCTTCATGGATTTCCCACTGCAGTCAGATGAGTGTTTGAGCTTGTTGATCGAGAGGGAGATGGAGCACCTTCCCAGGGAGGACTACGGCGAGCGGCTGCGCTCCGGAACATTAGACCTCGCCGTCAGGGAAGGGACTATTGATTGGATGTGGAAGGTGAATTTTCCCTGCTTCATTCTTTTTCTTAAATCAGAGAGTGAAGAAGTAAGAAATCCCCATTTTTGTTCTGTCTACTTCCTCCTCCCCTTGCATTATTTTATCTTTACTTCAATTTTTTTAAACGATCTGTTACTTCGAGATTCCCAACTCTACTTGTATATCTTATTTCGGTTATTTGACCCAAATAAATTTTCTTATGACTGTAAATTTAGAGGATGCATTTTTCATTCTTAGTATTCTGATATCTGCATGCTTAAGCTGTCGTTTACGCCCTCTTTCCTCTTTGATCTCTTCTTTTTTGTTGTGCTTTTGTTCTCAGTTATGAATCGACAGATTTTGTGAATGATGAACAGGTTCATGCTTACTATAAATTTGGACCACTGAGTGCCTGTTTATGTGTCAACTATTTGGATCGGTTCCTCAGTGCCTATGAGCTTCCAGTAAGAATCATTAGTCATTCAATTATTTTATCAATTCTAATCTTAAGGTAAATGTAAATTGTCATCTTTAGCAAGGCAAATCTTGGATGATGCAACTTCTAGCTTTGGCCTGCCTATCTTTAGCTGCCAAGATGGAGGAAACTGAAGTCCCATTGATTTTGGATCTACAGGTGGAACAATGAATGAAAAGTAGTAGAAATCTACCATGTAATCTTCTTTGAAACAAAAAAACCTCTTTGTTTTAGCTGCCTTTGAATTGTGTGGAACAGGTCGGCGAGGCAAAGTTTTTGTTTGAAGCTAAAACCATCCAGAGAATGGAGCTTCAGGTGCTGAGTACCCTAAAATGGAGGATGCAAATTGTGACTCCTTTCTCGTTCATAGATTTTTTCTTTCACAAACTCAATGGTGGCAATGTGCCTTCCGAGCTATTGCTCTCGCGGTCTGTTGAACTCATGTTGAGCACTATTCGAGGTACATTTCTTCCTTGAAGAAGTAAATTTTACAATCTGATTCATCAGAAGAGTTTGTGTTCGATGATTTAAGAGTCAAGCCACTTGATGCAGGTATTGATTTCTTAGCATTCAGACCTTCGGTGATCGCTGCTGCCATTGCGCTGATTGTTTTGGAAGAAACTGAGATTGTAAATGTCGAGAGCACCTTGACTTGTTGTTCCCACGTAGCAAAGGTGAATTCTTTTTCCTTGAACTAAGGCACATTTTGATACGAAGAGTGCAGGATTAGTTTGTTGCGAATATCGCAGGAAGAGGTGCTGAAATGCTTCCAAGTGATCAAAGACAAAGTGCTGATGACAAGTCAATCAGGTAATGTTAGCTCCTCGATATCCTATGTGCCTCGAAGCCCATTTGGGGTGCTGGATGCTGCTTGCCTGAGCAACAAGAGTGACGATACAATTGTCGTCTCATCTCCGGCCAGCAAAAGGAGGAAAATAAGCAGATAATGAACATAAAGACAAAGCTTTTGTGTTAACCTCTCTAAGAACTCTTGAGAGGTGTTGATTGGTTCTTTCAACAACTGTATTTTGGTTTGGTAAGGGAGGATTTTGCTGTTTTCAGAGTCTAGCCAAGAAAACAAGAAACAAAGATCTTCAAAGAGAGAGAGAGAAAAAACAAATACAAGAATCAGACATGTTGTAAAAGATCAGAAATGCTTCCAAGGAAAGTTGCTAGAGAGCAATAATGTATTACTTGTTCTTCTCAAGATGAAACCAGGAATCAAATTATTGAGAGGATCAAAAGTGAATAGTGCATTCAGAAAAAAAGAAGAAGAGGAAAACATGAAAGCACCATAAAACATTAAATATTTCCTTATTTATTGCTGCTAAGAATTCAATTTTTGGCTTTTGTAGTGCCTATCATCATATTAGGTGGTGTGGGACTGCAGGTGGACCTCTCTTCGAAGTTTCAGTTTAAGGATATTATACAATAGCAGTACTGAAAGAGATGAGTGGTTTTGTTTAGCCATTGCTAAGCATCTGGTGACAGAGGTTCAATCCATCAATGGCCATGCCCTTTGAAGTTCCTTCTGGCATTTGGACTTGATAATGTCCATGAGAGGCTGGTTGGCAGCCACTGAGATGGACTTCATTTAAAGGTGGTCACATGGAATCACTGTGCTCGCCATTGTTTTGGCTTTATCTGGATTAGGTCGAGTGCAGTGATAGTGTTCGACAGAGAGGTAGTGGGAGGCATCAATTTTTAACCTGTGTTACTATATTTTACACTCGAATGAAGTGGAATCGAGCTGGCTACACACAATGAATCAAAGGCACTGCGTGCTGCACAGTTCTTAGGGCATGGAGGGTTCAATGAAGGGTTCTCTAAAATGAAAGTTGAGGGACCATTTCTAGTGAATAAAGTAGTCTAGGAGTAAAATAAAACCGTATGACTTTTAGTACGGTTCATGAAATCATAAGGAATATTGTGAGTCATAGATGAACAATAATGTCACCATGGTACTAAAATTTTGTCACAAGAAATTTGTTTTCGGGATGGATTCGCTTGGAGTGTTCGACTTAACCTAGCTCACATGCATACGCCTAGGGCTCCAATTAGATTGTGGTCCTTGATTTTTAATAAATTTTGGGATTCTTTAATGCTTGTTTTTTTCTTGTAGTATAAAAAGTGATTAAGATGGTCCTATTCGCATGGTCCACCTAATTTGAATTTGGTCCCTTATCGCCCTTTGTTAAGGTGCTTGTTCACTTATCCATGTTTTCAGCGAATTGCTTAAATTAATTCATATTTTGGTCATTCGATTTAAAAATCATCTTAATAAAGCAAATATTTGTTTCTTTTGTAAGGTAGGCCAATGGCAAAGCAGTCCAAAAATACGCATAAAGATTCGAATCTAGTAACATAGGTAATCAGCCACCAAACCGTTCGGTCTAATGGTGGTATATTAAAATTATAAAAAAAAAATCTTTATATAGTATACTCTTGGTATACAAATAAAATTATACCAATATCGTATATCAAAATTTCAGTAGTGTTAAATTTCATACTGATCCTATTTGGAGGAGGTAGAAATGGTGCACTGGACATGTGGTTCTATTGTTGGTCATAAGAAGACTTTAACTTGGAGGGAAAAGGACTTTTGGCACCTCCTTTTTTTCTTGCACATACCAAAGAGAGAGTTAAGGAGAATGTTAAGCGAGAATCAAGGAAAAGATTCTGACGTAGATATTTCGATGCTCAAGTCAATAAGGTAGCTAAACGAAAAGTGGAGAAGATGAACAGTAAATACGGATGCATTATATAGAGTCTGTAAAATGTATTGCAAATTAAAAGTGTAACTTGCCAATGAAGATGATCCTTTTTTATACCATCTTTCATAATCTCCGTAATAATGAAATGACAAAGAATATTTACTGTCAGAAGATGTCAGATAATGGAAAATATATAGTCTAGAAAATGTATAGTCATCTTCCGAGGAATCTTCCATTACATATATAGGAATAGTCTTTGTAATTTAGACAATAAATAAAACATTTGAGATTATTTACTCTCAGAGGCTAGAACATGTATAGCCACACTCATAGGAAAATTCTATTACAGGTATAGAGAAATATTTCCTGATAAATAGTTATTGTTCTCTATAGATTATTGTGATTCTTTGACAATGCTGTCTTTTGAAAGTGATCCGACTGAACTTATATCCGACCGACTCTATGATGTGTGCCTGACACATGAGTAATGGGAAGTTTAGTCTCATAAATTTGGTCGATCCCTTAGGCCAAGCAGCTATATACTAAGTGTCCTCGCACTGTGAAGTAGGGAACTATGCTCTGTAAGTCCGACCGGTACTTGGGTTGATCGACTGTATACTAGAAAATTACTCTTGTTGTGTGCTGGGAGAATACCTCTGAAGGATGGGGGCTAAGCCATAGACATTCGACCTGATCTTTGTCCAACCGAGTTTATTTTGTGTTTTGGCACTGAATAGAGCGTTAAGTATCTCCTGTCCGACCGGCACTATAGGTCGATCAGCTGTATACTGAGAGACATGCTTGTGGAATGGAGAGAACTGAGCCCTATAAGTCCCTCCAGCTATAGGACTGACCAACTATATGCTGGACGCTTTTAACATTAAAATGGAGCATCAAAACTCTTAAGCCAGACCGACTATAGAGCCGACCAACTTCTTACTAAGAGACTTAGAGTTGAGGAATGAGGAGTTGAGCCCGGGGCAAGGATGACTCGTTCAACTACATACACTCTGACTCTGATACCATCTTATTAAGATTTGACTACTATCTTATCTTGACTTTAATTGTCATGTAATATTGATCATTGGGTCCATTCACAACACACCGTATCATATACTATTTAAAATAAAATTTTAATGTCAGTATTATATATCAAAAATTTTAGGATAAATATTATAACGGTATCGATATTAAAAATTTTAATATGATATTATATCATATTTTTTAATATAATATAAAATTAATATGATTTAGTATATTTTGATAGATAGGTATGATATAACAAAAATTTTTAATATTTCTCCCGCTTCAGCCCCTAAAAGAACTCTTTCTGATCGGCATGTCTATCGAGGAATTGGAATCAGTGCTGCTGTTTGTTCTTCTTCCTATCAATCAACAGTTAGTCTTAAAGCCTCACCAGTTGAATTGTCGCCTTGCGGGGCCCTAGACATCGACGACTGGATTGTTATTATGATATACGAACCGATAAGCACTGTGTCTGTCTGTAAACTTGTCGTCCCGCGTCTCACGTGAACGCCACGTATTTTCATCGATGAGGAATGATGAGCGAGTCGCTACGACCTAGCCACGTTGGACACTCTCCCTTTGCCGTGGGACCTCTTTTCCTTCCTCCCCGGGCCCCACCTTACCCGGCGCTGCAGCCCCTTGCGCGACTCCACCGCCTGGAGCGCCGCCGCCACCTCCGCCATCGACGGCCTACGCCCCGCTTCCGCCGCCACGCACTTGCTCGCCACCTCAGCTACCGCCTTCGCCGCTTCCTCCTCCCTCTTCCCTGCTGGCGCGGCTCGCGGATCCCACAGCTCCCCGAACCTTCCCTCCGCCACCAGCGGCGCCGCCCAGTCCACCAGCGAAGGCGGGCTGTACTCCACGTCAATTGCTTCCCGCCCACTGAGGATCTCGAGGAGGACGACGCCGAAGCTGTACACGTCAGTCTTGTCGCCGACGTGTTCCGGGCGGACGTAGGCGGGGTCGAGGTAGCCCATGGTGCCAGCCGGCGGAGGCAGAGAAGCGGCAATGGCACCGACGGGGGCAGGTATGCGGACGGCGAGGCCGAAGTCAGCGAGCCGAGGCAAGCCGTCGGCGCCGAGCAGGAGGTTGGCGGGCTTGACGTCGCGGTGGGCGACGCGGAGGGAGTGGAGCCGGGCGAGGGCGGCGGCGGAGAGGCGGGCGAGGCGGATGCGGATGGGGAAGGGCGGAGGCGGACGCTGAGGATGATGGAGAAGATCGTGGAGAGAGCCACGCGGCATGAAGTCGACGACTGCGATGCGAGGGGCGGAGGAGGTGGCGCCGACGAGGTTGACGAACAGAGGAGTGCGGGGGAGGGAGGAGAGGAGTTCGATCTCCGCGTCGGTGGCGGAGGAGGAATCGAACTGGAGAGAGGAGTGGGAGGGGACCTTGGCAGCGGAAAGAAGTCGGCCGCCGTCGAGAGAGGCAAGGAAGACGGACCCGTGGCTGCCGCGGCCGAGGAGGGCGGAAGCAGAGAAGCCCGAAGTGGCGACTTCGATCTCCTCGTACGTGAACACCCTGTACTGTTTCTTCTCTCCCCCCGCTTCCTCCCTCTCTCCCTCGTCTCCACGCCGCGCGATGCAACAGGCGATGACGGAAAGCCTCATCCCTGTGCCGATGGACACTGTGCAGCTGAAAGATGGATCGGAAGAGAGTAGGAAATATAACAGAGGAGCCGCCGGCGTAGGCGGAGGGATGTCTGTTAATTAACTTTTTGTGTTCCCACTAATCAATCGATGTGCCACCAACTAACTGATTAACTTAATTAACACCTCTCTCCCAGTCCCACCCACCCACTCGTGGGACCCGCGCCTGATTGTCAATCTACGAATTGGGTGTCGAAAACGCATTCGTAGATCCTGCCCTTCGATGCGTTGAATGAGTAAATTTATCTTATTTTATTATTTGTTTGTTTGTTTTGTTTTTCGTTTTTCGTTTTTACTCAAACATATTCACATTTATCCAATTGATCAGTTCGATTGAGTTCGATGTATACCTAATACTTGGATTCGGATTTAGTCGTATTTAATTTCACCTGTACACGACGCTTTCATCAGCGTCTTTGTGCATGCACATGTTCCGTTGTGTCTCTCGGCCACTGATCTTTCACGAGCTGGCAATTGTTCACCTTGCATATGTTACAGTTGCACGAGTCAAAGCCAACAGATCCGATTGGTCCAGAGACAGCTTTCAAAGTTATCCTCGTGTTGGGCTCTCCTCGGCGCGCGCCATCAACCAAACCGGACTCTGGCTATCTTAATTCTTACGTACACACGGTAGTCGTAGTGCGGGAGCTTCTTCTTCCCGCTTTGATTCGCATTATTTTACCCTGATTGGCGGCCGCTAGCTGCAACAGCTAGCTAGCGTTGAGTTAGGCATGCAGCAAATGCTGGAACAGCTCGCATTCCCACCTCTCGCCCTCCCAGTAGCATTTCTAACTTCTTAAAGGTACCGACTCTTGCATAGAGCTGACTAGAACTAAGGATGAATAAAAGTTTCGAATAAATCGGTTAAACTGATCGAATTGAATAGATTGAATAACTAAATTTTTAAATGAACTAAATTTTTATTAAGTCAAATTGTATTTTTAGAAAAAATCGATTTGTTCAATTTGTTTAGTTTTGTTGGTTTAATTCTGTTTGTTTAGTTTTATAAAAAATTATGTTCAATTTATTTGATTTTTTATCAAAAATTAATTGGATTCAATTTTAACGGAATACTTATCCCTAACTAGAACTCCAATGCATCAAACCATGGTCGATGTCCAAGAGCTAATTAATGCTGCTGCACCCTGCATGCATCTATTAATCTCCTGTGACAGCTAGCCCCTCTGTATGCCACTTTGCTCCATGTCTTGTACAAACATCTCTAAAGTTATGTACGTGCAGAAGAAATTACTTGTGTTGATTTTGGGATAAGTTGGCGGGATATTAGGGGCGAATGTCATCGTCCTTTACCAACATGTACGTGCAAAAGAATATTGAACTCCTTTGATCCGATTTGAATATTTCACCACGATGATGTGGCAGTAGAAATCTACTTAGGCATCGATCCAAAAATCTCACAACGATATGCAGTGACAGAAATCTATCCCGGTATCAAGAACAATGACGTCAAGGCTTCCTCATATTTTTTCTTGTAGCACGACAATTTTCTACCGAAAGTAATAAACATCAAAAGGTTTGTCGGGAGACGCAGAAGGACCACTCCGATGCCTAAATTAGCAGGGAGGTTTTGCCTTCCTCTCTCATATAAGGAGAAGTTCCAATCTTCAATAAAACTCATTCATGAGCATTGAAGGAGCATTAAAGGGTATTAAGGAGCATTAAACATCATTAAAAGGGGCATTAAGGTGTGTCTTGTAAGCTTTATATTGACCAAGTCAAGGGATATACCACATAGACATTGTGTTGACCATGTCAAAGGGCATTCCACGGGGAGGCTAGATTGACCGAGCTTTGAACTTACCTCATGACTTTCCTGTTGACCAGGTCAAGGTCTCGCCACAGACCCTTATCTTCTTATCACAAGCAACCTCTTTAACTGAGTCGAAGGAGGATGTAGGCCAATTTACTGGACAAATATTTTGTTCAACGGTCGTCCGGGCCCATGTGGTTGAGAATAATAAGATCGCTCACGACTCATGAGTACTCGTGGGCCCGGAGAGTGAATAACTCAATCCACAATTATGTCCAAGTTGAGAGAATAATAATGTTGATCTTGTGACTCTCGAGTACCCGTGGAGCCGGAGAGAGAATAACTCGATCTATGACTGTCCAAGTTAGGAGAAAATAATAATGTCGATCTCACGACTCCTGAGTATCCACAGAGTCGGCGACAGAATAATTCGATCTGCGACTATATCCGAATTGGGAGATAATAATAATAAGGTCGATCTAATGCCTACGAAATCAGAGCGATAATAGCTTGATCCACGACTATGCCCAAGTCGGGAGAGAATAATAATGATTGAACTCCCGACTCCCAAGTACACGCAGAGTCAAAGAGAAAATAACTTGATCCACAACTATACACAAATCGGGAGAGAATAATAATGTTTATCTCGCGACTCCCGAGTATTCATGGAGCCTTGAAAGAAAATAACTCGATCCGCGATTATACTCGAGTCGGGAGAGAATAATAATAAGGTCAATCTAAAGACTCTCGAGTATCGTGGAATCAGAGAGATAATAACTCTATCCATAACTACATTTGAGTCAGGAGAGATTAATAATGGTCGATCTCTCAACACCCTAGTATACTCAGAGTCGAAGAGAGAATAACTCAATCAGCGACTATGTCAAAGTCAGAAGAGGATAATAATCTTGAACTCGCGACTCTTAAATATTCGTGGAACCGAAGAGAGAATAACTCAATACATAATTCACTACAAGAAAATAGGGCTTCAGACACTAATATGGTACACTTAAATAAAATATAATATATAAAAAATATTTGAAACTAAATTTAAACCAAACTTAAAACCAATTTATAAAATAAGGTTTTATAAATAAAAATAAACATAGATTGGAAACAGATATGGAAACTTATTTGTCAAAAAAGTTTGTTTATAAATTTTTAAATAGAAATACGTTCTATTTTTAATTTATATAAATTATAAAGAATTTTATTTAATTATTAATATCTTATTTTATTTAAATAAATTAAAACCCTATCCTAAATCCCTCTTTTCTTTTGCGTTTTCTTTCTCGCCGACTTTGTGTTTGTCTGTTGCTCTCTATCTCGCCAAAAATCCCTCTTTTCTTTTGCATTTTTGTTCTCGCCAACTTTGTGTTTGTTTGCTGCTCACTATCTCGCCGACTTCATGGTTCATCTATAACGTATGTTGACCCTGCGGGTCATCCGAGTTGGTATACGACGGATGTTGTCACAATGAGATCGTAAGGTCGATCCTCAGAGCAGCTGAGGAATAAATCTCCTATCTTCGTATTACACCCTCTCCGTCACATGCTCGCTTGGATACTACGATTTACTTCCCTCGTGATGGTCTTGGGTCGGGTACGATGGGAGCGCTGAGGACGAGTGTTTCGCCTTATGCCACAATCTATAGCATATGTTGCTCTCTCTATCTCGACGACTTTATGGTCTTCTACCGCGTCTGTTGCTCTCTCTATGTCGACGATTTCGTGGTTCGTATGTTGCTTTCTCTATCTCGCCAATTTAGTGGTTTGTTTGCTACTCTCTTAGAAGGTGTATCTTACCGACTTTGTGTATCTCGCCAACTTTGTGTATCTTGTCGACTGTCTGTGACTCTTTCTCATAAGGTAATTCCTAATTTCTTCTTTCTTTCTCTTGTTGTGACAGGCTATCTTCTTCCATTCAAATCTTGATAAATAGAAAAGGTGAATCGAATCTACAAGGTGGATGTACAACCTGCCTTGAGGTCAATACCAATCACTCTAGTTGAAGAAAAGATTCAGTTTTTAGTTAGAAATTCATCTCTAATTTACAAACTAATATTATTTTTTCAACTCCCCCACCTTTGACAATTATGGTAATAATTATAAAGGCATACTGCACTTTACTAGAATTCTAGTAGTAGGTAACATCACAAAGGTATTATTATATAATTATTTAATGGCTACAAAAATCATGATCTTCCAAACAGTTCGTTTATCTTCGGTTAGGAACTCTCATTTCAATGGGGTCCGATGATGAGCCCCTTCTTTGTTCTAATATTCAACATTCAAATTTTATTGTTCTTTTTAGTATTTTATATATAGAGATATATGCCCGACCTTAAACTTCAAATGTTATTATTGATTTTAAAAATATGGAAGGTGCTTAATTAGTACAAATAATCTTTTAAATATATGTGAATGATTAGATAAGAATAAAATTATAATTTTTGAATTTAATGTTATAAAGTTCTCTTATTTTATTTATATCAAGGGTTCAATTTTTTTTTGAAGCATACCATGAGAAGATGGTAAACCTCTTTTTTATGTGTTTATTTCAATAATTTACATATCTCATTTATTAAATTTTTATATTTAGATTTAAATTCAATATATCTTATATGATTTGTTATATGTTGACATATGTTACATGGGACAAGAAGTGGATGGATTTGAGGTTTTTGAACGAATGCATAAAAGAAAGTGAGGTATCAGAGAGTTTGTGGACAACAAATCGGCCCAAGTCAGTGCAAGTTAACATAGTTAATTATTCATTAATTTTTATTATATCATATTGACATTTCACTTGTTTACTTTTATATTTATTAAACTAATATAAGTTATTATAATATGGACGGGAACAATATAGAGAGAGATAAAATATTGATGATCACTCTAGTCATCCTTCATTCAATCTCATGTCATAGTGTGATGTGGTGGGTGACCAATATAAGGGAAGGGGTGTATGAATTTGAATGCAATCAACACTTTGGAAGATCATACAATGGAAGCTCCAATGAAATGTGCACCAATAAGAAGAACAAAGAACTATTGTAAGAAATTAAAGACATGCGTGCTATTAGCAAGAGGATGGAGAAAGAAATTATTGAAAGCCAAAATAAATTGGAACTCAGTTATCACAGAAATTAGGTAGAGGGAAGAAAAACTTATTAAGAAAGGTAGACAAAGGGAAAAAAAATTAATGGAGGAAGGTAGACAAAGAAAGAAAACCTCAAGGAGATGGTGAGTAAGATGATTCAAGATGTGAGATATACAAATCATTTGTATCCAGGAGTATTTAGTCCATGTGAACGTCGTGATAAATGAAATAAAGATTAGAATTAGTTAGATAATATGAATAATTGGATGATGTAAGTATTTAATTATATGATACTTTTGAATGTTTTAAATATTTTTAATTTATTTTAAATGTGGGATTGTTTATGGTAAAATAATAGATTTAAAATAAAATTAGAGATAAAATTTATACATGAATTTATAAACATAATTATAAACATATTTATAAATAGATTAAAATTATATTTTTATATAATTTGAGATAAACTAATGACAAATTTAAAATAAAATTAGAAATAAAATTTATATATGAATTTATAAACATAATTATAAATATATTTATAAATAGATTAAAATTATATTTTTATATAATTTGAGATAAACTAATGACAAATTTAAAATAAAATTAGAAATAAAATTTAAATTTATAAACAGATTAAAATTATATTTATTATATAATTTGAGACAGACTAATAACAAATTTAAAATAAAATTAGAGACGGAATTTGTATTCCAAATTAATTTTATTTGGTCCAATTAAAATAGATTTATAAATAATTTTTCAATCTATTTATGAAATTAGAGACGAAATAGTTCTGTCTCAAAATTAGAAACGGGGCTTTCAATAATAGAATTTTGAGATGAAATATTCTGTTTCAAACATATTTTAGAGATAGAAAAATGACTTTTAAAAAATACAATATTTCGTCTCTGAAGCCTTGTTTTCTAGTAGTGACTATATCTAAGTCGGGAGAGAATAATAATGTTAATCTTGCGACTCCCGAGTACCCGCGGAGCTAGAGAGAAAATAACTCGATCTGTGACTATGTCCGAGTCAGTAGATAATAATAAAGGTACTTAGAGGAGAATTATCAGAATATATAGCATCGTGCTCGATTTGTGACTCCCAAATATCAACGGAGTCAGAGAGAGACTTACCAACATTTTGCTCAGGGGATGCTTATAGGCATATATGGCATTGTGCTCGATCCGTAACTCCCATGTATCTGCGAAGTCAGGGAGAGACTTATTGGCATCTTGCTTAAGGGAGGCTTACAGACATATATGAGCTCAATTCCGATTATATTTGAGTCAGGAAGAGAGTGGGCCCTAAAAAGAATGCGGGTAATACGATATGTGTTCGACCCATGTGAGAAGAGGTAGCTGATATTGTAGCTAAGAGGATCTCAATCCTAACTATATCCAAATCAGGGAAGTCTAGGCCCTTAAAAGGATACAGGCGATACAATATGCCCTCGACCCTTATGAGAAGAGGAGGTTATTATCACAGTCGGGAGGATTTTGACCCAGACTGTGTTCGAGTTGGGGAGTCTAGGCCCTGAAAAGGATGTAGGGGATATGATATGCCCTCGACCCTTCTAAAGGGGAGGATGATATCGTAGTCAGGAGGATCTCGATCCCGATTATGTCTGAGTTGGGGGAGTCTAGGCCCTGAAAAGGACGCGGATGATATGATATATGCTCTACTCTTGTGCGAAGGGGAGGTTGATATCGCAGCCAGGAGGATCTCAACTTGGACTAATTCCAAGTCAAGGGAGTTTGGGCCCTGAAAAGGATACATGTGATATGATATGTACTCGACCCTTATGAGAAAGGAGGTTGGTATCGTAGTTGGGAGGATCTTGATCCTAACTATGTTCGAGTTGTGGGAGTCTGAGCCTTGAAAAGGATGCAGGCGATAGGGTTGGAAAAATTCCCGAAAATCCCGACCCTTCCCGAATCCCATCCCATTTCCGACCCGAAAATATCTTGACCCGACATTTTCCCGACCCGAAGGTTCGGGATTTTTCCCGTCCCGATCACTATCGGGAAAGGGATCGGGAATTATTTTTCTCCCGACGGAAATCCCGTCCCGACCCGATTATATTATAATATTATTTTTTATATTAAAAATATTATTTTTTTATATTAAAAATATTATTTTTTATATTATTTTTTTTTATATTTTAAGCATCTAACTATTATATTTATTTTTTTTCTCTTCATTTTTCTCATACTTCATCATAATTTTGTTTCTAAATAATTTATTGGCAATGTGTGAAGAAGATAATCAATTAGTTTATTTTAGCATATGAAAATTGATAAAATGATATAAAGAATAATTTTTATGATTTTTTTTCTGTAAGTTGAATCCAAGCATTTCTAAGACTAAGGTCACCATATCATCAATTCATTATTGATACAATGGTTGACATGACAATTTTTATTTTTGGATTTTCTTGTATTAGGTATAAAGTATAAATTAAGTAGTAGTTTTAGTTTTTTTTATTAGTTTTAATATATTTATGATGTCCTAGGAAGATATTTTAGCTTTTAATGGTTAAGTACCACGAAATCGTTTTAATTTATTTGTATTGTACTAAAAAATTGTTTGAGTCTCTATAGATTTTTTTTTTAAAAAAATATTTTTCGGGATATTCTTACGGGTCCCTACCCGATCCCCAATATTCGGGATCCCGAACATTCGGGTCCCGACACTTTTCGGGTACGGGATCGGGAGAAAAAAAAAATTCCCAATTCTTATCGGGACGGGTATTGGGTAAGGGGGTTACGGGATGGGTCCCAACCCTATCCCACCCCTAGCAGGCGATATGATATGCGCTCGACTCTTGTGAGAATGGGAGGTTGATATCACAGCTAGGAGGATTTTGACCTCGACTATGTTCAAGTCGGGAGAGTTTGAGCCCTAAAAAGGACATAGACGATACAATATGCACTCAACTCTTATGGAAAAGAGAGGTTGATATCATAATTGAGAGGATCTTGACCTTGACTATGTCCAAGTTCGGGGAGTCTGAGCCCTGAAAAGGGTGTGAGTGATGTTAGATTTTGAGGGATATCCTAAGGCAATATCTTTATGATTTTACTATTTATTTGATAAATATAGATTCACTATTTGAGTGTATATTATATGTTTGAATAGTCTTAAACTCATTTATTGAATGTCCACAATACAATTTATAGCATTAGAGAATTTGTGATTAGATCATAACTTATAATTTCTCTACATGTGTAATTATGAACACATTGAAATTTTCCTAATCATCAAATTGATGCATTTGGGCATCATCAATATTATAAGACTAGCATAAGTTATACTTCTTGGTTCGGCCAAACAACTATTTCTTACTAGGAGGAGATATTGGGATACGGCGAGTTAAATGTGGATGCTAGTTATGACAACTAATTCATTTGAGTGACTTATTGTAAGACTTCATATGATTCTCTACATATATGGATATGTCTGTGAAGTTCTTATTGCAGTTTGAGTGCAAGTTTCTTTCGACTTGAGGTATACAAGTCATATTGGTCATGGAGATTTATACTTTGACATCTTAAGTAAGCATCTCTTAGAGGTGTGTGTTGAGATATTTCGGAGCTATAGGGGGAGTTGAATAGTTTCTCGCACTTTGTCGATGATGATGTGCAGCGGATAAATTCGACATAAAGCTCCCTAATGCTAACAAGATGGATTTACTCAGTATCCATCTCAAGAAGAGGTGAGTAATCCAAGGATCTGACCCTCATGCACACTCTCCACTATGATACACTCTTTATCAGAAATAATCCGGAGGTGGAGAAGCTTAATACAAGCTCACAATATAGAAATACAAGAAGAAGAACAAAAAAAACTAATATAATAATAAATCTTACAAAATTTACAACATGAAACCATAGCTTGATTCTTCTTATTTGGGAACACCTCTTGAACTTGGAAGTGCAGTAGCACTTGTCTCCAAGAAATCTTAAGAATCGGTGGTGATGTTTGTGTGAGCTCAGTGAAGAACATCGGAGAGAAGTTTTTGATAGGAATTTTGCGTTTGGCTAGAGGGGGGGGGGGTGAATAGCCTTTCTTCGATTTTTCACCTACAACTTGTTAGCTGAAGCAAATAGAAATAAAGGAAAGACAAGAGAGACAAGAAAACAATGCTAACTCCTTGGTTTACTTGGTCTCCACCTCCTTGAGTCGACTAATCCAAAGCACACACCCACACGATCAAGCTCCAATATGAACTTCTCCTTTTCGTTATCACAAACGAAGGTGGAGAAACCTTTGTTAGGGTTGCAAGATTGCAAACATAGTCCCACGTTGAAAACACATGGAAAAGATGATGGGTTTATAAGAGAAAGATATCTCCATTGGTATAAAGCCTTTTGGGTAGAGCCCAAGAGCAAAACCATGAGGGCTTAGGCCCAATGTGGACAATATCATACAATTATGGAGATATCTAAATTCTTTTCGATCCTACAATTGGTATCAGAGCCTGGAATGTCAGAAGGTTTAACCGCCGACTGTGCATAAAAGTTATGATCTGATTGAGCCATGTGGGTACAATATTGACCTTGAATAAAGAAAGTGGGGGCTCTTATGTTTGGATCAAGAGGACCAGACATCAGGCAGGAAGTCCTAGTAGGTCGGGTGGACCGAGGGGCAGGAAGACCTGGTGGGTCGAGGATCGGACGTGGAAAACCCGTGGTCCTTTGTTTGAGGGGGGATTGTTGGGGTTGCAAGGTTGCAAACATAGTCCCACGTTGAAAACACATGGAAAAGATGATGGGTTTATAAGAGGCCTTTTGGGTAGAGCCCAAGAGCAAAATCATGAGGGTTTAGGCCCAAAGTGGACAATATCATACCATTGTGAAGATATCTAAATTCTTTTCGATCCTACAACCTTTACAAGATTGCCTCTTCCTCTTACAAGATGAGATCTAGGCTTAGGAGGAAGAGACTTACAATCTTTTTCTTTGAAGTCACTTAGAGAGCTCTCTTTTTGCGTAGCACAATGAGTATTGAAGAGTTGTGTTTGCTACAGTAGATCTCCCCTTTTTATTTGTCTTCAAAAGTAGCCATTTCTCACGTGATCGTCGTCGTCGATCGATTGAGCACATCTCCAATCGATTCAAATATAACCGTTGAGCGTCGTCACGATCGATTGGGCCAACACTGGATCGATTCAGCCGCATATTTCATAGGTACAGAAGTTGGTTCAATCGATCGGCCGATCGATTGGTTACCTCCAATCGATCGGCTGATCGATTCAAAATCGCACTGCTCCTTCATGCAGAAACCTTGTGAATCGATCGACCGATCGATTGGTTATCTCCAATCGATCGGCTGATCGATCTAGGTTCGCACTGTATTCTTGCGCAGAGAGCATGTTAATCGATCGGTCGATCGATTGGATTCCTCCAATCGATCGGCGGATCAATCCACGTTCCTTCTGTGCTCTCGCGCAGGGGCTATCAATCGATCGGCCGATCGATTGGTTTCCTCCAATCGATCAGCTGATCGATTCAGCAACATTCTGTTCCATAGTTATGTGCCTCAATCAATTTACAAATCGATTGCTTGCTGGTTGCCCAACTAATACCTCGTGCCAAATGAACGCATCCCTGGACTTTCTTGCCAAGACTCCGGTCCTCGACCTTCTTGGACTTCTCTTTCCTTACACTCGGTCTTCTGACTTGCAAGTAGTTTTCCTGCAAAGACTCCGGTACTCGACCTTCTTGGACTTCTTCCTGCAAAACTTACAGCACACGTTAGATCCAAATGTATTAACCTAAACTTAAATAGTTGTCAAATACATTGAAAACATCCAGGACATGATTGCACCAACAATCTCCTCCTTTTTTGATGTTTGACAATCTATTTGAGTTTAGGCTAATTTCCAATGCATCATAATAATAAGATGATAAGCAATAAATAGCAATAGACATGAGCTAACAGTAAATGACAATATTATTATTAACTACGCATAAAATTCATCTTACTTGATCATAAGCAATAATAGCAAATTCATATATGACTAAGCATGAATCTCCTTCCTAATTAAGCATAAACCTCAACTTACTTCTCCCTCTTTGTCAAATATCAAAACAAAAACTCCCTCTTAATTGGTGCACTAAACAAGATAAACCCGAGGGGTACTCCCCCTAAATCACACAAATGTCAACATAAGATAACAATCTGGAATCGAAAAGTGAAAGATAATAGAGAGAAGCAGTATATCATACATCCAAAATAAAGTGAAGTTCACAAGACGACTTCACAACAAACATCCATAAAACGTACAAGAGCACATGCCATAGAGATACAAAGAACTCAAAAGTATCATCTCCCATAGGAGTAGGAACAAGATCAGAAACGTCGATAGGATCAGAAGGAGGGGCATATGTAGTAGCAGGAGCAGGAGCATCAACAGACGCAACAATATCCTCAGGAACAACCGCAGCAGGAGGAACAGACGGAGACGGGTGACTCGCCACCAAAGAGCTCACCAAATCCACCAGAGTATCCAGAGTCGCCTGCATCACGTCAACCTTGGTGGTCAGGGCAGCCATCTCCATATGTAGTTCCTCAAGACGGGTATCTACAGACTCCTCGAATGTCAGAGAACCAGGCTCCGCAATATCCTCCTCGGCATCAGCCGCCGCAGGAACTAGTGCCTGTGCGGCTCCCCTTTGGCGAGCCCTGGGTCCCTCACCAAGAGCATGCCCATCGCGCTATCGGACTCCCGTTGGACCAACCGCTAATCCCGTCTTTGTGAAGGAGCGTGAAGAAATCCGAGAGTAGGCAACGGTCATGGGCTCCAGCCGCCCCCGAGAGACATCTATCTCCATGAACTCCAGCCAGTCAGTGATGAGATGACCAAAAGGCATGTGAATCGTCTACTGCACCGGCTGAGTAAAATGAATGATGCAATGAAATATGTTCAGAGCAATGTTGATGTCAAGGGAATGCCATATGGAATATAATGCAAACATGTGAGAGGGTCGAAGAGCGGCCAAGGCACGTGAGACAATGGGAAAGAAATAGTTAATGATCACTTTAAACAGGGCGGCGTTCTCAGCCGATAACTCAAGAGAAGAGAAAGAAGTGATCTGTGCATTTGGCCCATCCAGACGAGGATGACCAAAAAGCGTCTGATGCATAGATGCAATGCTGATATGCTCAAAGGGTGGAGGTAACTCATCAGGAAGTGTGGGATAGAACACAAAATCATTTTCGGATGGTAGACACCCTAAAAAGGACTGAAGGATCGCATAGGAAAAGTCCAAATTTCGCTTCGCAACGCGAGTGCGATAGTGGGCACCATCAGAAGTGTGCAAGTTGTTATAGAATTCAGATACAATGCTTACATTTATACTCCTCTCACAAGAGAAAATTGACTCAAGTTTATAATGCTTGAAGAGGGAATATATATCAAAGCAAGAGTCCTTATAGAATTGAAGATCAACAGACCTATGGGTTATAAGTTTGAACGTGTGCTTGCTAAAGGCTTGTTGCATAGCAGCATTAGGGAAACGCTGGTCAATGGGAGGGAGAGGACGAGGTGGCGGCCGAGAAGAACCCTCACCTCACTCGCGAACCTTCTGTTTCTTCCTAAGGATAACCAATGGAAAGAAGCAAGCAACAGCAACGGTAGGAAAATGCAGGGCAATAATGCATGGAAGAAAATGTAGGAAAATGCAATGACAATGCATACAATGCAATGCATGAGGGAAGTGATGTGCCACACAAAAACACACAACACATAGGTAGATTAGCATTCCAGGGTTAGAAGCAAGAGCCAAAAGAGAGAATAAAAAGAGAGGAAAAAGATTACCTAGGGTTCAGGGTTCTCATGGTGTGTGTGCGACGCAGAGACGAGGGAGAATGAGCGGCCCCATTCGTCGAGAGAGGAGTGGAAGTGGGAGAGAGATGGAAAAACACCCTTTGTCGGAGAGGACCGTCGGAGAGAACGACTGATGCAGGTGGGAGATTCGTCGGGAGAATTGCCCAGGCTAGGGCACGGATCGAGTCGAAAGAAAAACGAGAGAAAGTGAGGGTGGACTTAGGTCAACAGTGATTTAAGTTGGATTTTAAATCCCCAATTGATCGACCGACCGATTGGGAGCAAGTGAATCGATCGGTCAATCGATTCACGAAGCCTCTATGCAAAATCGGAAACGCATCTGAATCGATCCATCGATCGATTTAAACACTCTGAATCGATAATGGATCGATTCAGATGGCCTCTGTGAAAATCGAAAACGCATCTCAATCGATCCATCGATCGATTGAGACATGCTGAATTGATCCATTGATCGATTCAGATGTCCTTTGTGCATTCCGGAAAGGCATTTCAATCGATCCTTTGATCGATCGAAATACGTTGAATCGATCCATTAATCGATTTAGACGCCCTCTGTGGTGAAGTGCGAGCTCCTCAATCGATTGACCGATCGGTTGGGAATTCTGATATTACTGCATTTCTGAAGATTTTCAAATCCAAGTTTTGAAAATGCACAAATAATTGTACACTACTCTAAAAATCATAAAATTTTGTGTAGACACTATATATGTCTCATAGTATCAAGAAAAAAAATAAAGTTTGACAAAAATGAACTCTTATTAGTGAAGATTTACACAAAATTGAAAGTTGTCGAAAACTTCAATATTTTGGTAAGTTCGTATCTAATTATTCAATGATAACTTTCATCCAAAGACAAACTTCAATAAGGGTTTCAAAAATAAGTTTTAGAGGTATTTCAAATTAAATTTCCAATCATAATCGTAGGGCTAAGTGTACATGATTTGTACACTTGCTTTCCCTATGATTGGACCAAAGTAATGTAGGATTAATGTTACTAGATGTCATATTGGCTCAAAGCAATGTATCATGACTAACATGTTGAACCAAAAGCATCATCCTAATCTTCTCACATAATGTCTAATTGAAGAAGTATACAAGCAAGGCTTCTTAGGTCTATTGTGAGATGCAATGAGGTAAGTTCTTAATATGATATGGGTCATGTAATGCTATACTCACTATTCTATAAAACACATACCAAGTTCTCTCCTAAGTGAGGTAAATTCCACTTCGGGTAGTGGTTTGGTAAATATGTCGGCAAGATTTGACTTAGAATCAACATAATTTAGTACAATGTCTCTTCTTGCCACATGGTCACTAATGAAATGATGTTTCACTTCAATGTGCTTTGTCCTAGAGTGGTGCACCGGATTTTTGGTTAAGTTGATGGTGCTAACATTATCACACAACACCTTAACTTTGGAATAGTGAAGCTCATAATCTTCTAAAATATGTATCATCCAAAGTAATTGAGCTACACAACTACCCATGGCCACATACTCGGCTTCGGTTGTGGACAAGGCCACACAAGGTTGTTTTCTATTACTCCAACTTACAAGGGAAGGTTCAAGAAATTGACATCCACCGCTAGTACTCTTTCTATCCAATTTACAACCTGCATAATCGGAATCGGTATACCCAATTAAATCAAACTTTTGAGTTCTAGGGTACCAAAGACCCACATTAAGAGTGCTCTTGATGTATCTCAAAATTCTTTTTATCGCTACTAAATGCGACTCTTTGGCACATGATTGGTATCATGCACACATTTCTACCGCAAATAATATGTCCTGTCTACTAGCGATTAAGTATAGCAAACTACCAATCATGCTCCTATATTGCTTTGGATCTACTAATTTTTCTTCTTGATCACTATCTATCTTGGTATTAGTTCCTATAGGAGTAAATGCTCCTTTAGCATTTTCCAATCCAAATTTCTTGATAAGTTCTTTAGCGAATTTTGTTTGGTAAACATGGGTTCCTTCACTAGTTTGTTTGACTTGTAATCCCAAAAAGAAACTCAATTCACCAACTAGACTCATTTCAAACTCACTTTCCATATGTTTGATAAAGTCATAAAGAAGTTCATTATTTGTTGAACCAAAAATGATGTCATCAACATAAACTTGTGCAACAAAAATATCTCCAGCCTTAGACTTTAAAAATAGGGTTGGGTCAATTGTTCCTCTTCTAAAGTCTTTGGAGATTAAGAAGGTTGAGAGTCTTTCATACCAAGCCCGGGGAGCTTGTTTTAACCCATATAAGACTTTCTTAAATTTATAAACATGATTTGGGTAGTCTATGACTTCAAATCCGGGTGGTTGTTCCACATACACTTCCTCCTTAATAAACTTATTTAGGATTGCCGATTTCCCATCCATTTGATAAAGTTTAAAACCGATATAAGCGGCATATCCTAATAGGATCCGAATGGACTTTAATTGAGCAACCGGAGCATATGTTTCATCATAGTCAAGTCCTTCAACTTGATTAAAGCCCCTAGCCACTAATCTAGCTTTATTTCTAGTGACTTTTCCTTGATCATCCAGTTTGTTTCTAAACACCCATTTTGTTATAACAATTGTACTATCATTTGGTCTTGAAACCAATTCCCATACATCACTTCTTTCAAATTGATTCAACTCTTCTTGCATTGCTAGAATCTAATCCGTATCAATTAAGGCTTCATCAATTGATTTTGGCTCAAATTGTGATATTAGAGCAATTTGACTGGTATGATCTCTAAAGTATGATCTAGTTCTTACTCCTTGAGTCACATCTCCAACATTTGATCAATAGGATGATCTTGATGATGCCTTACGGTCCTCGAAGTTATGGAATCATTATCTTTGGGAGAATCATTGTTTACATTGTTTCTTTCATCATCCGAACTATCTCTTCCTCCCCCTTGATCGATACCCCCTAAATGTAGATTTTATATTTCTTGAGCAATGACTTGATTTTGTTTAATTATATCCTTATCAGTAGATGATTTCCTAGGGTAAGTACTAGTGGACTCATCGAACTCAACATTGGATGATTCCTCTACCGTTTGAGTTCTTTTGTTGTATACTCTATATCCTCTACTAGTAGATGAGTATCCAACTAGAATTCCCTCATTGGACTTGACCTCAAATTTACCTAAGTTATCTTTAATATTAAGAATATAGATCTTACAGCTAAAGACTTTAAAATAGTGAATTGTAGGAATTGTGTCATTCCATAGTTCAAAAGGTGTTTTCCATAAAAACTTATGAATCAAGACACGATTTTGAATGTAACAAGCGGTATTAATCGCTTCGGCCCACAAATGGCTCGGTAAGAAGTATGCATTGAGCATGGTTCTAGCTGCCTCTTGTAAAGCTCGATTCTTCCTCTCCACTACATCATTTTGTTGAGGTGTTCTTGGACAAGAGAATTCATGCTTATAGCAATTTTCTAGACAAAACTTAGAAAAGTTCAAATTCTCGAACTCTCCACCATGATCACTCCTAATTTTATCAATTTTGAGGTTCTTTTCATTTTCTACCCTCTTGGTAAACCCTATAATTATTTCTAAAGTTTCCCCCTTATGTTTCAAGAAATAAACCCAAGTATATCTAGAGTAATCATCTACTATCACCAAACAATATTTGTTACCTACCAAGGAAGGTATTCTATGACAATTAAAAAGATCCAAATGCAATAATTCTAACGGCAATGAAGTGCTAGTTAAGGTTTTACCTTTGTATGATGGCCTTGATTGCTTACCTTTTTGGCATGCATCGCACAATTTGTCCTTGATGTATTTGATCTTTGGTAGTCCCTTTACTAGCTCCATCTTGGCTACCTTGGCTATGTTCCTCATATTGATATGTCCAAGTCTTCTATACTATAGTCATCATTCCTCTTCTTTTGATATCAAACACTTAATAGAGGGGTTAGAAGCATATGAAAGATCAACATAATAAAAATTTGCCTTTCTAAATCCTTTTAACACAACATTTTCAAAATTTTATGCTTAACACTTATCGGGGTGAAACTCCACATTATATCCGACATCACATAATTGGCTAAGACTAAGCAAATTAAACTCCATATTTTTAACCAATAAGACTTTATGAATGATAATTGTGGGTGATACCTCAATTGTACCTTTACTTATAATCTTGAGCTTCCCACTATTCCCAAATGATACCGTTCCTTTCTTTATATAATTTATTGTGGAGAACTTGCTCACATCACCGGTCATATGTCTTGAGCAACCGCTATCCACAATCCACATACTCACATCCTTCTTCTCTTCTACCTAAACAACATAAAACACACAACTCTTTGGTACCCATGCACTTGATTCGGAAATATCATTCAAATATTTCTTAGGCACCCAAGCTTGTTTTACTTTTCCTTTAGGATCCTTCTTAACATTGTTTCTAAGTGCATCATTTTTAGTACCATTGATGAGAGACATGTATGCAACTTCTTTTTCGTTAGGTCTATATCCTATTCCGGCTTTGTTGTAAACGATTGTTTGGTCTCGAATGATCATATCTAAATATTTGGACCCATTTGTGAACTTCTCTAGACATGCTCTTAGCTTAATCATGTCATTCTTCAATTTTTCATTTTCTTCCTTGAGCATGCTTGACTCACTAGATGAACATGTATAATTTTTAATGGACTTAAGCTTTCCCTTCAAGGTCTTCACCTTAGATTGTGATTTAACAAAAGTATTTTTGAGATGAGTAATAGTTTTATAAAGAAATTCTAGTTTAGGAGATTCTTTTACCTCATCATCACTTGATGATGATTCATCACTTGACTCCTCTTCATTTGATGAATACTCTTCACTTGACCCTTCCTCTTGACTTGACTCTTCTTTGTTATCTTCAAATGCCATAAATGTCATATGTTGGGTCACATGACATAATTCATCCTTATCCAATGAGTCAATGTTTGATGTATCCCAAGTAGCTTGAGCCACCATGGCTTCCTTCTTCTTTTTCTCCTTCTTCTTCTCCTTTTCCTCTTTCTTCCTCAATTCCGGACAATTTGGCTTGATGTGTCCTTTCTTGTTACATCCATAACAAATGACATTAGTGTTAAAACTTGAATTTTGACTACTTTTACCTTTTGAAGGTTGAAACATTTTCTTCACATCCTTTCTTGTGAATTTCCTTGATCTTCCCATCATCTTCTTGACATAATGTGCCACTTCACTTGCTGACATTTCATCATCACTATCCAATGATTCTTGCTCGGATTCGGATGATGAGGATTTCACCTTCTTTTCTTTCTTCTTTTTATTTTCCTTCTTTTCTACAATAAGAGTCATACCTTTCTCTTTTGAAACCACATTAGCTTGTTCATGAAGTTCAAACTCGCAAAGCAATTCATCAAGCTTAACCAAGGAGAGATCTCTAGATACCTTATACGTATCAACCATTGATGTCCATAAAGTGGTTCTAGGAAAATATTGAAGGACATACCTTACTAGATCCCTATTGTTAATTTTCTCACTTATTACATGGAGTTCATTTACTATCTCCTTGAATCTTCCATGCATTTGACTCACGATTTCATTGGTCTTCATGGTGAAGGTTTGGAGTTGCCCCAACAAAAGATCTCTCTTGGCTCTCCAAGATTCGCTTGATCCCTCATTTAATTCAATCAGCTTTTCCCAAAGCTCTTTGGCGGAGTTGAATGGTCCTATTTTGCTTAATTGCTCATTTAAAAGTCCACAGTGTAAGGTTGTTGTGGCTTTTGCATTTGCTTGGGCCTTCTTTGCCATTTCTTTTGTCCAATCCTAGGTTGGAAGGGGTGCTCCCGATTCGTCTTTTGGTTTTTCAAATCCATCTACAACACTAAATCAATTTTCAATATCATTCATCAAATAATATTTCATCCTATCTTTCCAATATGTAAAATCGTTACCATCAAAGAAAGGTGGTCGAGCGGTGCTATATCCATCTTGAAATGTCATCTTGATGCTTTGGTTGACGATGAGTTCTTCTGATGCGGACCTAGCTCTGATACCAATTGATAGGAACTTTGCGTTTGGCTAGAGGGGGGGGGGGGGGTGAATAGCCTTTCTTCGATTTTTCACCTACAACTTGTTAGCGGAAGCAAATAGAAATAAAGGAAAGACAAGAGAGACAGGAAAACAATGCTAACTCCTTGGTTTACTTGGTCTCCACTTCCTTGAGGTGACTAATCCAAGGCACACACCCACACGATCAATCTCCAATATGAACTTCTCCTTTTCGTTATCAGAAACGAAGGTGGAGAAACCTTTACAAGATTGTCTCTTCCTCTTACAAGATGTGATCTAGGCTTAGGAGGAAGAGACTCACAATCTTTTTCTTTGAAGTAACTTAGAGAGCTCTCTTTTTGCTTAGCACAATGAGTATTGAAGAGTTGTGTTTGCTATAGTAGATCTCCCCTTTTTATTTGTCTTCAAAAGTAGTCATTTCTCACGTGATCGTCGTTGTTGATCAATTGAGCACATCTCCAATCGATTCAAATATAGTCGTTGAGCGTCGTCACGATCGATTGGGCCAACACTGAATCGATTCAGTCGCATATTTCATAGGTACAAAAGTTGATTCAATCGATCAACTGATCGATTGGTTACCTCTAATCGATCGGCTGATCGATTCAAAATCGCACTGCTCCTTCGTGCAGAAACCTTGTGAATCGATCGATTGATTGATTGGTTATCTCCAATCGATCGACCGATCAATTGGTTATCTCCAATCGATCGACTGATCGGTCCAGGTTCGCACTGTATTCTTGCGCAGAGAGCATGTTAATCGATCGGTCGATCGATTGGATTCCTCCAATCGATCGGCGGATCGATCCACATTCCTTCTGTGCCCTCGCGCAGGGGCTATCAATCGATCGGTCGATCGATTGGTTTCCTCCAATCAATCGGCTGATCGATTCAGCAGTATTCTATTCCATAGTTATGCGCCTCAATCGATTTACCAATCGATTGCTTGCTGGTTTCCCAACTAATACCTCTTGCCAAATGAACGCATCCCTGGACTTTCTTGCCAAGACTCTGGTCCTCGACCTTCTTGGACTTCTCTTGCCTTAAACCCGGTCTTCTGACCTGCAAGGACTTTTCCTGCCAAGACTTCGGTACTCGACCTTCTTGGACTTCTTCCTGTAAAACTTGCAGCACACGTTAGATCCAAACATATTAACCTAAACTTAAATAGTTGTCAATACATTGAAAACATCCAGGGCATGATTGCACCAATAGTTTTGTCAAGAGGGATGATGAAACAGTACACGCGAACACCTTTTATCAAGCTAATAGTGGCTAGTTTTGCAAGCTTAATTGATTACCCTTATCGATTAAGTCTTCCTAATCAATTAGACCAATCGATTAGGAAGCCTTCTGTTAGCGTGAAAATAGCCTGTAAGCGATTAAGCTTCCCTGCTTAATCGTTTACTGAATTCTTTGTACATTCGCGAAATCTAGACTTAATCGATTACAAACCTCTTTGTACATTTCGTGAAAACTACTTAATCGATTAAACTTCGATAATCGACTAACCTAGTAGATTACCAAACCCTAACTTTCAAACCAAAGTCCAGGGTTCTTTTACCCAACATCTGGTCAATCGTGACCTATTGGGACTTCTCATTGCCTAGAATCTGGTCAATCTTGAACTGTTGGGACTTCTTCACTAAGTGTCTAATCAATTCTTTGACCCACTTGGGCTTTTCTCCTTGTGCCAAGTATCCAGTCAATCCTTTGACCTACTTAGACTTTTATTTACCTGGTTTCACTCACTAGGGCTTTTCACTTGATTTCACTCACCAAGATTTTCCCACTACCTGACTTCACTTACTAGGACTTTCCCAATACCTGGCTTCACTCACCGAGACTTTTCACCTGCCTAGCTTCACTCATTAGGGCTTTTCGCCTGACTTCACTTACCATGATTTTTTCACTGCCTAACTTCACTTACTAGGACTTTCGTATTGTTCGGCTTCACTCACCGGGACTTTTCACACCAAGTGTCTGGTCAATCCTGACCCACTTGGATTTTCTTCTTCTACCAACCTTCTCGTTGGACTTGCCATTACCTAAACTCTAGTTATAACTTCTCAGTCAAGTATCTGATCAACCTTGACTTAACTCTTCTTCACACCAAACTGGTCAAACATTGACGAAAGGAAAAATGCTCCAACAATCTCCCCAAATGGACGATTGCACCTACAACCTCCATACATTGTCAAACATCAAAACTCAAACATAAAGACTCAAGCTTGAGCCAATTCAAGATTAGTTAAACTGGTCAACCTTGAGCTAAGAAAATTGCATCAACAATCTCCTCCTTTTTAATGTTTGACAATATGTTTAAGTTAGGATAATTTCATATCCTCAACTTCTTCTTCATACCAAAGCATGAATGAGAGTTTCTTTCACTCCCCCTTTCCAAGAGAGTGGCCTCCCCCTTTGGGTAATGAAGGTTTCATAGCTTAAACTCTACATTCTTTCCGTTTGGTACATATAAAAAACTCTCCCCTTGAAGAGTTAACTACATATTGTTCACAACCTCATTTATTGTTCACAACATCACAAGGAAGGTCACATACCTTTCATTATGCCCAAATGCTCATCCTAGAGCAAACATAACAATGAAGGTTTAAAAACCTCCCATTTGGTTCTTAAAAAAAATCATGTCTGTAAGGAGTAGCTCTCCCTCAAAACATGCTCCAAATTTTTGTCATTGTACCAACAATGACTTGGAGTTCTTAAACTTTTAGAATATCTAAAATTAAAAGTTTTGAGGTTCAAAAATTAAATTGAATATAAACCTCATCCTAAACTTCAACTTAGACTCTTTTAATCATTCTAATTTTGTTTTCATTATGAAAATTACCCTTAAATATTCACAAATAAATTACTTTGGGTTAAGGATGGTTAATACGACTAAACATGACTCAATTAACTTAAATAAACTTATTTAAGTTGAAATCAAGGCCTTAAGCGATTAGAGAAACTTCTTAATCGCATAAATCTAGACTTAATCGATTAACACACGATACTAATCGCTTAAGCCATGTCCTAATTGATTAAGCAATCTGCTTAATTGATTCTGACCCCTTAATTGATTGCTGTAATCAATTAAGCCTCTTCTGTGAGCTACTGTGCTCACAAAAACTCACCTTAATTGATTTACCTAATTGATCAAGGTGTGGTAATCAATTTGCCCTAATCGATTACTATTTCTGAAATTCTGAAATCAATTTCAGCTTAAGTTTAGAAATACATAAATATTTTTATAAAATTTTAAAAATTATGAAAATTTATGTAAACATTATTTATATCATATACTATCATGGAAAAATAATTTTATGAGAAAATACACCTCTTTTTCAAAAATTGACACAAAATTAGAAACCCTTGAAAAACTTCAATATTTTTTTTTTCAAGTTTGTGTCCAACTCTTCAATGGTGATTGCAATCAAAAGATAGACTTCACCAAGCTTTTCCAAAAATATTTTGAAATGATTTTCAAAATCAATTTCCAACCATGTTCTTTGGGCTAGATACACATGACTTGTACATTAGCTTTTCCAATGATTGGATAACACATAACTATATATTTTGATGAATTCGAAACTAAAAAAAATACACTAAATCAACATCTTGAGTTTTGATTATCCTCCTAACATTTCACTTGCATCAAAAGTTCACCAACACACATATAAGTCAACTTATAGTTTTTGTGAGATGTAGTTTTTGATTTTGCCCTAATCTAAGGGATCATGCATATCTATCTAGGTATTGTAGAAATTGATCATCCACCTATGATGCCACTTGTTGATTAATATCATTGTCCTTAATTACAAAGAATTAAAATAATACATGATGAACTATGACATACATCAAAATAAGTATTTTTTAAAAGAAAAACTACTATAGCTACATGATATATGTATTACATGACATAATATTTTCTTTTTATTTTTCATAACAAAAATGAATGTAAAATATGATGTCATGACATATGATAAACAAACAATCATGACAATTTAACATAAATAATATACCTAGATTATCTATTTAAGTATTCCTAACTATTTGCTAAATAATAAAAAAATGATCCTAGATTGCCTTCATCTCCTTAAGAAAATGTCAAAACCTAACTTAACATTTCTTTTGCCTTTTTCTTATTTGTGCCAATTTAAATTAAGTCCAACTCCTTAATGTTGGATCGAAAAGAATTTAGATATCTCCACAATGACATGATATTATCCACTTTGGGCCTAAGCCCTCATGGTTTTGCTCTTGGGCTCTACCCAAAAGGCCTCATGCCAATGGAGATATCTTTCTCTTATAAACCCATGATCTTTTCCATGTGTTTTCAATATGGGACTATGTTTGCAACCTTGCAACCCCAACAATCCCCCCCTCAAACAAAGGACCATGGGCTTCCCACGTCCGATCCTCGACCCACCAGGTCTTCCTTCCCCTCGGTCTACCCGACCTACTAGGACTTCCTGCCCCTCGGTCTACCTGACCTACTAGGATTTCCTGCCCCTCGGTCTACCCGACCTACTAGGACTTCCTGCCCCTCGGTCCACCCGACCTACTAGGACTTCCTGCCCCTCGGTCCACCCGACCTACTAGGACTTCCTGCCTGGTGTCTGGTCCTCTTGATCCGAACATAGGAGTCCCCACTTTCTTTGTTCGAGGTCAATATTGTACTCACATGGTTCAATCAGACCATAGCTCTTGTGCACAGTCGGCGGTTAAACCTTCTGGCAGTCCGGACTCTGATACCAATTGTTGGGATCTTAGATGGCTAGAGGGGGGGTGAATAGCTCCTTTAAAAACTTAAACGAAAACTTCTACACAGATAATCGTTAGCACAGCGGAATTAGACAACTAAAGGAGAGAAAAACATAAGCACACTAACACTAGGATTTACGAGGTTCGGGGATAACTTGCCCCTACTCCTCGGCGTGTCCGTAAGGTGGACGACTCCTTGATCTTCGGTAGATCGCACCCCGGATAAATTCCGGCTAAAGATCCTCCTTCTCGGTGGAGTAACCTCTCCACAAAGATCACAAGAGTAGATTTGAAAGTGAAGCACAATTACTTACAGAGTGTGGCTAAAGGATTGAACAGTTTAACTTACAGCCACGAAGCAGAAAAACAACTACAGGAGGAATCAGCCAAGAGGTCAACAAAAACGCACAGCTTCTTGCTTGAACGACAGAGAGAGTTTTTCCAGAGTATTTTTCCTCCTCTCCTCTTCCTCCTTCTTATTTCTCTGCTTTCTTCACTGCGTTTGCCTGCATCGAATCACTGCAAACCAGTAGCGTATCACTGTCGCCAAACCAGGCGTCGCCAATCACGCTTCTTCCTCATCTGAACTCACACCAATACCATCCTTGGTCTTCACTGGTGTCTCTGAGCTCAAACCAATAAGGAAGAGTCAAGCTGATCGCAGCCAGTGAGCCAACTGAACAAGCCAGTGAACGTTGACGCTTCTTTTGCACAATTTGCAGCGATAACCAGTAGACAAACCATTTTGTTTTATTCCTTTGATAGTCATTGATTTGAATTCAAACATCACCATGGTACCTGCAGCCTGTAACTCAAAAAGCTCACAAGCAGATGTTAGATCAGATGCATCAGAAACGAGTCAGAAATCTCAGAGAAGTAGCAGGAGACGTGCGACATCACTGTGGATCGGTCAGCAGACCGATCCATAGGTTTCTGGACCGATCAGGAGATCGGTCCGGGAAGATCCTGATCTGTCTGTGGACCGATCAGACTATGTGTGGATCGGTCCACAGACCGTTCCACCCTTTCTCCGCATTTCTGATCACTCCTTTCTGATCGGTCTGTAGACCGATCAGATAACCCACAGAATGCTTCTGTGTGGTTACTGATCGGTCCATAGACCGATCAGTTAACCCACAGAATGTTTCTGTGTGGATCCTGATCGATCACCAGACCGATCAGATAGCCCACAGAAAGTCTGTGTGGTTACTGATCGGTCACCCGATCGATCAGTGATCTTGGAGTATCACTAGATCGGTCTGCAGACCAATCCAGACGACCAAGGTATCACTGGATCGGTCTGCAGACCGATCCAATGCTACCGAGTGAGTTTTGCAGCTTTCCAGCCCGAAACCCTGAGGTCTTCCTGGTCCCGAGACCGAGCTACCGAGCCCTCTCTGACCTAGTCCGGAGAACGAGCTACTGAGCCCTCTCCGACCTCATCCGGTCCAGAGAACGAGCTACCGAGCCCTCTCTGACCATTCCGTGCCAAGTCACCATACTTGGACTTTTCCCATGCCAAGCTCCCTGCTTGGACTTTTTACCAGATGTCTGGTCAACATTGACCCATCTGGATTTCCCTTGCCTGGCTTCACTCACCAGGACTTTCCCTCCCAACTGATCAACCTCGATCAGTAGTCATTCTGAGTTAAATTAATATCTGATACAAACTTAAATCAGTGTCAACATCAAAACAACAGCCAGGTCAGACTGTATCAACAATCTCCCCCTTTTTGTTGTTTGACAACACGATTTAAGTTTAGATCAAAATTGTTCAAATTTTCATAATTTTAGGGGAATCAAGATCCTCCCCCTAAGACAGATACAGTACCATGTAAGAATAGGAGAATCATGATTCTCCCCCTAACTCAAACTTTCATTTAATTCTAAACTTAGTTACCTTCTCCCCCTTTGTCAAACACCGAAAAGGTGCGAACCATGTAAGAAAATGTTAAAAGACTCCCCCTTAACCCATACTGTTTTCTTTCTTAATCCCCCAAAATGCCTCTAAGTGTATTACGAGACAGTGATAAAGAAATAAAGGACAAACAAGACATGCAAGTGAACAACATATTAATATCCAATAGAAAATGAAGCATAATAAAGAGCAAGCAAAAAGAAAAACGGAGTAGCATAAATACAGGAGTAGCATCAGAAGTGCAAACATCCAGGTCAGTCATAAAGACTAACAAATAACATCCAAAATACAGACAACCAACAAACAAACTGTATCAATCAACATCCTCACACTGAGGAATATCACCATCATCGGCAGGAGGGGTGAAATCCTGAGGCGGCATGCCGGAGGATGAATAGCTTGGGTAAGACTGCGGAGGCGGGTAGCGTGCCATCCATCCGAGTAGCAACTACTGTGTCACCACCTGATGACTGCGCATATCATCGAAGCGCTGGTCAATATGCCCGCGCAGGTCATCGTAGCGCTGGTCAATCCGTATGCGTAGTCCATCGAACTCAGCAGCCACCATCTCCTCGTGACGATCAAATCGGCTCTCCAACTCAGCGATCTGCCAGCGCAGGTCTGGATCCGCCTCGCCAATGTCAGCAGGAGGAGCAGCAACAGGAGCAGCTGCAACCTGTCGTGGAGGTCCCCGTGGTAACTCGCCTAAAGCCCTCCCATCCTTCCACTGAACATCCCCATTTTGCCCTATGATTCCAGACTTGGAAAACGCACGTTTCCCAAGTCGACAATCCTGCTTAACCATCTTTACTATCCTCCCCTTAGAGACATCAATACCCAGGGTCTCAAGCCAGTCAGTAATTACATGTCCAAAAGGCATATAGATGGTGAAGCCGCTAGGCTGAGAATATGATATGATCGAGGAGTAGATGCTCGACATGATATCAAAATCGAGACGCCGACGCAAACCATAAAGCATAAGACAATGATATGATCGGATCTCAGATAATGGTTTAGATGTGATAGGTAGAAGGCAGTTCGTGACAATTTTAAAAAGAATGTAATCTCGAGGAGATAATCTCAAGGCTGCAAAAGTAGGGAAGTCAACATCTAGCTCATCTAGCCTTTGTCTAGGCTGTCTGAAGAAGTACTCATATATATCGTCAGATGAGATATCAAACGGTGGAAGTAACTGATCTGGTAAGTCAGGAAATATCGAAAAGACATCACCGGAACACCTCCAACAATTGAGATACTCAAAGAAAGATGAGATACTGAAATCAAGAATCCGCTTAGCAACTCTTGTTTTAAAACCTTGATCATTAGTCTCATGAAGGTTATTATAGAACTCAGAGACCAAGTCATAGTTGATATCCCGTTCCAAGTAGACTAGTGACTCGAGTTTGTAGTATGCTATGATTTCGGACACTTGTGGGCAAAATTCGTCCATGAATTTTCTATCCACGGACCTACAAGGGAGTAATTTGAATGTCCTTTGTTGAAAAGCTTGCTCAGACTGGCGGTTTGGGAATCTACTGGAATTAGCTGGTTGGGGTCGAGAGGGAGCAGGAGACTTGGTTTTCTCAGCTGGGGACTTAGAAGAACCCTCACCGACTGCTTTCTTCCTAGATAGATAAGGATTTGGACACGGTCGGGGCAAATGGGAGTCCACGGGAGCCACATAGAGAGAACCGAGACAACACACATAGAGAAAATGTGAAAAGAAGCTAAACAGCTAAGAATGAACAAATCTCGGGAGGAAGAAGAGTTACCTGGGCGCCATTGTAACCTTCGGCTTTTAGAAGATGATGGGTCGAGAAGACGGGAGGAAAAGAGGGGCGTCGGCTAGGTTATGAGTCGGTCGGCTAGGGTTTTGGAAAAGGAAGAAGATCGGGAAGAGAGGAGGTCGGGAGGATTTAATGAGGGGATAGTGCACAGTGAGATCTGAACGGACGGTCGTCCGATCAGTATCGATTTTAACGCCCAAAGAGGTCTGATCGGTCCCCCGGACCGATCAGGAAACCCTTTGATCGGTCGTGGAGACCGATCAGGAAACTCTCTGATCGGTCGTGGAGACCGATCAGGTAGCCTTCCTGCGAACCATAGAACTGACCGAAGAGTTATGGATTCGTTCTGGATCGGTCGACAGACCGACCCAGTATCTCCTGATCGGTCCCCGGACCGATCAGAGGTGGATGCGTGCCAGAACCTCCTGATCGGTCGTGGAGACCGATCAGGGAACGAATGAACTCTACTGATCGGTCGTAGGGACCGATCAGATATCGGCCTGATCGGTCCCTGGACCGATCAGTGTCTGATAATCCTGAAATTCTGATTTCAGTAACTGAAATTTTTGAGCCGTTGTTGATCGAGAATTCTGAAAAGTTCAACAACCAAGAATTCAGAACCTCCCAAATTCATAACCTAAAACCTAAGGATCAACACCCACAATTGTGTTCAAAAACTGAACTCTTATGGCCTGAGCTTGTTTAGAGCCCGAAAGTTTCAGACTTCAAAACCCAAAAACTCAGACATTTGGAATCTTAGAGTTCCAATCTTAGAGAACCTTATAAAACTATTACCTATAGTGAACCAAGGTATTAGTTAAGACCTAGGATTGCTATGATCAGTTTCAAGTTTGTCAAAATATAAACAACTTGTCCTAATTTTCAATCAAGGCATGTTAAGTATCAATCAAAAATATCAATCAACAAATCAACCATCAACTATAATTGGATAACTTCTAGGCAAAAGTCCAACCAAGATTCCTTGATTGAAATATATGAGTAAGATCAAGGAACCAATTACACATGAATTATGTAATGGTGTTCCCCATACTCAATTATTGTCTCTTCAACCTAATTATTCAAGGGATGCATGATACATTTTGAATAATTTGGTTGTTCCTAGCATCTCACCCCATTTCTAGCAAACAAAAATATTTTGTTAAACCTTATAGTTTGTGTGAGATGTTCCCAAGTTGCCCAAAATCATTCCCAATTTCTCTTGTCATTTTTAATCTTTCCTTATTGATCATGATGAGGTCCTAAGGACCTAAGGAGCCAAACACATTCCCAATTCCCTCCTTAAATGACTAAATTCATTCTCCGGAAGGGGTTTGGTGAAAATGTCGGCTAGGTTTGACTTTGACTCCACATATGTGAGCACAATGTCTCCCCTAGCTACGTGATCTCTTATGAAGTGATGACGCACCTCAATGTGTTTGGTCCTCGAATGATGTACTGGATTTTTAGTTAGGTTGATCGTGCTAATGTTGTCACATAGCACTTGTACACCCTTATAGGAAAGTCCATAATCCTCTAGAGTGTGAATCATCCACAACAATTGTGATACACTCTCTCCCATGGCAATGTATTCAGCCTCGGTCGTGGAGAGAGCCACACAATGTTGCTTCCGACTTGACCAACTAACTAATGATGAACCTAAAAATTGGCAACCCCCACTAGTACTTTTCCGATCCAGTTTGCACCCAGCATAATCGGAATCGGTATAGCCTATCAAGTCAAAAGACTCCATACGAGGGTACCATAGACCTACTCGAATTGTGCCCTTAAGGTATCTCAATATTCTCTTAACTGCAATTAAATGAGATTCCTTGGCACAGACTTGATATCTAGCGCACATGCCCACAGCAAAAAGTATGTCTGGTCGACTAGCTGTGAGATATAGAAGACTACCAATCATGCTTCTATATTGCGTTAGATCAATTGGTTTTCCACTCTCATCATTGTCAAGGCGAGTGCTTGTCGCCATTGGAGTGGACATTTCCTTAGAGTCACTCATATTGAATTTTCTAAGCATCTCTTGAGTGTATTTCGTCTGATGGACATAAATGCCATCTCGAGTTTGTTTGATTTCAAGTCCAAGGAAGAATGTCAATTCTCCTACTAGACTCATCTCAAACTCACTTTCCATGTGAGAAATAAATTCATTCAAATAGCCCTTGTTATTTGAGCCACAAATTATGTCATCGACATATACTTGGGCTACAAAAATATTTTCACCATCTCTACGCAGAAATAGTGTTGGGTCTATTTGGCCTCTTACAAAGCCCTTTTCTAGTAAATAAGTTGACAGCCTTTCATACCAAGCTCGAGGTGCTTGTTTAAGCCCATAAAGAGCTTTCTTGAGCTTGTATACGTGGTTTGGAGCTTCGGTACTCACAAACCCCAGGGGTTGTTCAACATAGACCTCTTCTTTAATGAAGCCATTTAAGAAGGCAGATTTAACATCCATTTGATAGAGCTTGAAACCTCTATGTGCAGCAAAAGCTAGCATCAGACGAATGGATTCTAATCGGGCCACGGGAGCATAAGTCTCATCATAATCGAGACCTTCGACTTGACTATAGCCCTTGGCTACAAGTCTTGCCTTGTTTCTTACAACTTCGCCCTTTTGATTTAACTTATTTTTGAAGACCCATTTAGTTCTAATAATGGTGGTCTTCTTAGGTATAGGAACTAAGTCCCACACTTGGCTCCTTTCAAATTGACCTAACTCATCTTGCATAGCTATGATCCAATCAGGATCGCGCAATGCCTCATCAACTAATTTTGGTTCAATCTCTGAAATCAATGCGACTTCATTAGACTCATTTCTAAAGAATGACCTAGTCCTAACCCCTTGTTGGATATCTCCCACAATTTGGTCTTGGGGATGACTAGTGGTTATCCTAGATTGTCTTGGTGTTGGTGGTGCCTCATGAATGGTCTCACTAGGCACAGGCAAGGACTCAATATCAGGCAAGGGATCAACCGGAGCCCTTCGTTGCCTTTGCTCATCGTCATCAGAGTCAACCTCGACTCTTTCTTCATTTTGATCATTCAAACTTAGATTTCTAAGTTCAAGTTGAATTTCTCCTACATCCCTTGATTGATCATTTGATTTAGGGATTTCTTCAAAAGCTACATCAGAGGACTCTTCAATCAATTTAGTCCGATTGTTGTAGACTCGATAGGCTTTGCTGGTGAGCGAGTACCCGACCAGTATCCCTTCATCAGCCTTGGCCGAAAATTTTCCAAGATGGTCCTTGGTGTTCAAAATAAACACCTTACAACCAAACACCCTAAGATGTTTAATTGTAGGTGGTTTCCCAAACCAAAGTTCATGAGGAGTCTTTCCTAAAAACCTATGTATCAGGATTCGGTTTTGCACATAGCAAGCTGTATTCACAGCTTCAGCCCTGAGTACTCATTGAGCATGCTTCGTGCAGCCTCTTGTAAGACTCGGTTCTTTCTCTCCACAACCCCATTTTGCTGTGGGGTCCTTGGAGTTGAGAACTCATGTCTATACCCTTTTGCTTGACAAAATTCTAAGAACCTATGGTTTTGAAATTCACCACCATGATCACTTCTAATGGTTTTAATTGTTGTTGATTTTTCATTTTCAGTTCTTCTACAAAAAGAAATAAAAATATCTATGGTTTGATCCTTAGTTTTCAAAAAGAAGGTCCATGTATATCTAGTAAAATCATCAATAATTACTAAACAATATCTACTACCATTCAATGAAATAACATTGTTACAATCAAACAAGTCCATATGTAATAAGTCTAAGGCAGTAGATGTACTCACAATGCTTTTACCTTTATGAGATGCTTTTGTTTGCTTACCCATTTGACATGCATCACATAGTTTGTTCTTTTGGTACTTGATGCTTGGTAAGCCTCGTACTAGTCCTTTGTTGGCCAACTTTCGAATGTTCTTCATGTTTACATGTGCCAACCTTCTATGCCAAAGCCAAGACTCTTCTTCTTTTGACATGAAACACTTAATCAAAGCATTAGTAGCACTTTTAAACGATACTTGATAAATATTATCAACCCTTGTGCCTACTAGTACCGTGTCAAGTGTGTCAATGTGTTTAACCAAACATTGACTTGAATGAAATTCAATTGTGTAACCCGTATCACACAATTGGCTGACACTTAGGAGATTAAAAGTCATCCCCTTGACTAGAAGAACATTCTTGATGTGGAGACATTCGGATATATGAATGTCTCCAACCCCTATAACCTTAAGACTACCATTATTGCCAAAAGACACATTACCTCTATTTTTATTTTGTATGGTAGAGAATAGTGACTTGTCCCCTGTCATGTGCTTGGAGCATCCACTATCAACAAACCAAGTTGATAGACGCTCCCCCTCGACCAATGCCTACAAGACACGAAAGACGGATGTTTTAGGTACCCAAATTCTGGGACCTAATGCATCTACAATGAGAGACTTAGGCACCCATGCCTTAGTCACCTTCTTCCTAGTCTCATGAACCCTAGAAACATGTGTTCTATGAAATTGGGTTCTTGACACTAAAGAAATAAAACTAGACTCCTTAGGTTGGTATCCTAATCCAGCCTTGTTGTAAACCACCCTTTAGGCATTTAGAATCATGTCTAAGGTTTTAGAGCTGGTTGAGAATTTCTCAAGCATTTTCTTGAGCTTCTCAATTTCACCCTTCAAGGTTTTGTTTTCATCCTCTAGGGCCTCTTGATAAAGGTCATCGACCTCATCTTCCCTAAGGGCCCTTAATTTCTCTATTTCATCTTTTAGCAGTTTAGTTTCTGTTTTTGATTTTTTAAGGGAAGTAGACAAATGTGCAATTGTTTTATAACACTTTTCTAAATGGGGAGAGGTTACCTCTTCATCATCCGAAGATGATGAAGTCGCGGCTGAAGAGCTTGAGTCCTCACTCTCGGACTCGGACTCCTCTCTTGCCATGAGGGCTAACTGCCGTGTACTCTTCTCCCTCTTCTCTTCCTCAGATGAACTTGAAGAAGACTCATCCCATGTAGCTTTTAGAGCCTTCTTCTTCTTCACTCTTTCCTCCTTCTTTTTGGCTCGTTCCTCCTTCCTTTTTAATTTCGGACACTCGCTCCGACAGTGTCCCTTTTTGCTGCACTCATAACATGTAACATTAGTTTTGTCAATATTTTGTTCACTAGGTTTACCTTTCCCTTTGTATCTTCTGCTCCTTCTCATGATTCTTCTCACGAAGTTGGCCATCTCGCTTGATGATGATTCACCTTCATCATCGGACTCGGAGGAGGATGAAGATGAAATAATTTCTTTCTCCTTCTTCTTTTCTTTCTTTCTTCTTCCCTCCTTGCTCTTTTCTTCTGCAACCAAAGCAATACCTTTCTCTTTTTGCCCTTTGTTAGCAAGTTCATGTAATTCCATTTCACAAAAAAATTCATCTAACTTAACAATGGAAAGATCCTTGGATACCTTGTAGGCATCCACCATAGATGACCACAAGGCATTCCTAGGAAAAGCTTTTAGAGCATACCTTACGAGGTCACGGTTTTCTACTCGTTCATCCACCGAATGGAGACCATTGATGATCTCCTTGAACCTTCCATGTATCTCACTTACAGTTTCATTTTCCTTCATGACAAGGTTCTGTAGTTGGTTTAGGAACAAATCCCTCTTGGCGATCCGAGAGTCTCGAGTCCCTTCTTGGAGCTCGATGAGCTTGTTCCATAGATCCTTCGCACTTGTGAAAGGACCAACCTTGACAAGTTGATCCTTGGCTATCCCACATTGCAAAGTGACAACCGCCTTGGCATCGACTTGTCCCTTGCGAGTTTGCTCGGTTGACCATCTCGATGAGTCAAGTTCCTTACCTTCTTCGTCCTTTGGAGGTGAGAATCCCTCCTTGACGGAGAACCACATGGAGATATCGGTCTTGAGGTAATACTCCATGCGGCTTTTCCAGTATTGAAAATCTGCTCCATCGAAATAGGGTGGACGGTTGGTGTTGAGTCCCTCCTTCATGGCCATTGTTTAGCTCTTTGGGTTGTTAAGCCGAAATGAAGAGCACCAGGCTCTGATACCAATTGTTGGATCGAAAAGAATTTAGATATCTCCACAATGACATGATATTATCCACTTTGGGTCTAAGCCCTCATGGTTTTGCTCTTGGGCTCTACCCAAAAGGCCTCATGCCAATGGAGATATCTTTCTCTTATAAACCCATGATCTTTTCCATGTGTTTTCAATATGGGACTATGTTTGCAACCTTGCAACCCCAACACTTAAATGTTGGCACATTTTACGCTTCAAGGAGTAAGTAATTAATCCTTCTCATTTTCAAGGAGTACAACTACTTTGAAAATGTCCTCCAAATGTCAAAATTTTCAAGGTTGGGTTAATTATCATTCCAATTAGAATTGACACTCTCTAGACCCATTTAGAGTGAAGAGAACACATTCCTAGGAACCCAAAATCGATTAGTGCTCTTTGGGTGTTCTAAGTACTGACTAGGGATAACTTCCCTTTTGACCTTAATTCTTAGTGACTTTTTTAGGCTTCTTTGCAAGGTTAATTCCAGAGATGATCTCTCTTATAACCTTGGTTTGAACCCAAGACCTACGGTTAGTTCCATAGTTATATAGAATCCTATGATAAGAAGTCACATCTTTCTTGGCTTTGGGTTTGTATCCCAAACCTCTATGGCTATTGGATGACTCTTGTCTATCTATTCCTAGGTTATACTCATTTGACCCCTTAAGAATATTTTTCATTTTTTTTAGAGTCTTCTCTAATCCATCAAGGTTTGACCTCATGACTTGATTTTCACTTCTTAAATTCTCAAATTTTGATTTTTCATTAAAGCCTTAAGTTTTCTTTTTCTTAGGCATGTATCTAAAATCTTTAGAATTATTGTCTAATTTGTTATCTACCTTTCTAACCTTAGGTGAGGTAGTCTTAGCATGATATGCTACATATTTTTCCTTAATTCTATCATACTTTCTATTTTCATGAAAAATATTATTGAAATAATATAAATTATTTCTAGCATGCTTTTTACCATTACTTAAAGGAATTGCATTAATAAAAGATACCTTGCGTTTGCTCTTAAGAGCTCCCCCTTAACCTGTGCTTCCTCCTTTAAGCTTGGTCAATTTCTTCCCTTTTAGATATTGACTCCGATAATGTCTATTTTGATGATAAGAGAGTACACAATATGCTCCTTGCCCTTACGTACCATGGGGCCAACCTCTTTGGGCTTCTCCTTACCCTTTGGTGCCACTTGACTCTTCTTCTTGATTAATTTGGGGCACTTACTCTTGTAGTGCCCTTTTTCCGTACACTTAAAACAAATGATATGATCTTTATTATTTACAATTGAAATTTATATACCTTTACTTGTTGTGGTGACACTTTCTCCATTTGATCTGTATAAAGAGGCTTTTTCTTGATCCGACATTGATGATCCACGCTCCCCCTCAATCCTAGAGGTGGAGGCCTCTTTATCTTCATCCTCTTGCACATGAAACAAGGAGTATACTCCTTTGCCTTTGTCTTCATGCTCTCTTGTTGAGTACCTCTCAACTTTGGATTTCTCTTCTTCTTGATCCAATGAGTTTCCCTCTTTGGACTCTTCTTAATTTTGTATAGTGGAGGGATCTTCATGGATTCTTGCCAATTTGCTTCAAAGCTCCTTGGCATCCTCAAATTCTCTTATCTTGCTCAAAATGTTGCTAGACAATAAATTGACCAATAGCTTGGTCACTTTATCATTAGTCTCATATATTTGGATTTGCTCTTAAATCCATTTTCTCCTTTTGATGATCTTGCCCTTGTCATTTGTTGGTGCTTGAAAGTCTTCCATTAGAGCAAACCATTGCTCTATCTCCATTATGAAGAAGTTCTCGATCCTTGATTTCCAAGAATCGAAGCTCGTTGATGTGAATGGTGGAGGCACCCTTGTGTCAAATTTGAGTTTATCTTGGAAATCCATATTGAAGTTGATCTCCCTTTTGATGAAGTCTTTGACTTTGTTAACTTTAGGGCTTCAACTTCATCTTCTTCCTCTAGCTCGTTGCCCTTCCAGCGATGAGTCCAGTGAAGAGTGGCCTCGCTCTGATACTATTTGTTGGGACACTTCAGAGCAAGAGAGGGGTGAATAGCTTCTCGCTCTTTGTCGATGATGATGTGCAGTGGATAAACTCGACGCAAAGCTCCCTATTGCTAACAAGATGGATTTACTTGGTATCCACTTTAAGAAGAGGTGACTAATCTAAGGACTCGACCCTCATGCGAAGGTAGAGAAGCCTTGTGCAAGCTCACAATATAAAAATACAAGAAGAAGAACAAAAAAAGCTAATACAATAATAAATCTTACAAGATTTACAACATGAAACCATAGCTTGATTCTTCTTGTTTGGGAATGTCTTTTAACCTTGGAAGTGCAACAACACTTGTCTCCAAGAAGCCTCAAGAACCAACGGTGATGTCTGCGTGAGCTTGGTGAAGAAGATCGGAGAGAAGTTTTGTCAAGAGGGATGATGAAACAATACACGCGAACATATTTTATTGGACTAATAACGGCTAGTTTTTCAAGCTTAATCGATTACCCTAATCGATTAAGTCATCCTAATCGATTAGACCAATCGATTAGGAAGCCTTCTGTTCGTGTAAAAATAGCCTGTAAGCAATTAAGCTTCCCTGCTTAATCGCTTACCAAACTCTTTGTACATTCGCGAAATCCAGACTTAATCGATTGCTGTAATCGATTAAACATTCGTAATCGATTGACCTAATCGATTATGAACCTCTCTGTATGTTTCACGAAAACTGCTTAATCGATTAAGCTTCGGTAATCGACTAACCTAGTCGATTACCAAACCCTAACTTCTAAATCGAAGTTTAGGGTTCCTTTATCCAACATCTGATCAACTGTGATCGGTTGAGACTTCTCATTGCCTAGCATCTGGTCAATCTTGACCTGCTGGGACTTGTTCACCAAGTGTCCGGTCAATCCTTTGATCCACTTGGACTTTTCTCCTTATGCCAGGTATATGGTCAATCCTTTGATCTACTTGGACTTTCATTTGTCTGTCTTCATTCATCAGAACTTTAATTTGTCTAGCTTTACTCATTAGGGCTTTTCACCTAGCTTCACTTAGCAGGATTTTCCCACTATCCAGCTTCACTTATCAGGACTTTTCCACTGTCCGGCTTCACTCACCGTAACTTTTCACCTGCATAGCTTCATTCAATAAGGCTTTTCACTTGACTTTACTTACTAGGATTTTTCCACTGCCTGACTTCAGTTACCAGGACTTTCCCACTGCCCGGTTTCACTCATCGGGACTTTTCACACCAAGTGTCCAGTCAATCATGACCCACTTGGATTTTCTTCTTCTGCTAACCTTCCCATTAGACTTACCCTTTCCTAACCTCTAGTTAGGACTTCTCAGTCAAGTATTTGGTCAACCTTGACTTACTTGACTCTTCTTCACACCAAACTGGTTAAACATTGACCAGAGGGAAAATGCTCTAACTCCCAAATGGATGATTGCACCTGCAACCTCCATACATTGTCAAACATCAGAATTCAAACATAATGACTTAAGTTTGAGCCAATTCAAGTTTAGTCAAACTGGTCAACCTTAATCTAGGGAAATTGCACCAACAGTGTTGACCCGAGATGATTGGGTATAAGTCAAAGTGCCCGAAGATGTTTGGATAGTCCATAAAAGATTCACCACTCCTTGCTAATAGACACATACCCTATAACCACTGGTTAGGATTGTTACTCAAAGTCTTTGGCCAACGCATCACATGTTAAGAGTATGAGACTCTTGTATACATGTACGAGTAATTTGAATCTGCAGAATGAGAAAGTATTAATTGACCTAGGTGTGACATAGTCAGCCTAGTGGAGGCAGACACATAGATCATGTCCTATACTAAGTGGGTATAAGACGAGTGAAAGGAATGAGACATGACTCACTGTAGCTGTTGAAGGATTTAAAATTAGTTCTGAGATAAACTATGATTTTCTGGTTAATTGAGGATTATGATGTACTACTAGGTGTCACTCATGATCATTTTATAATTAAGTAGTTAGTTATGAATGGCCAAGATATATCATGAACTTATTGGGTCACACGCACTACGAGTCTCTAAAAGACGTAAAATAAGTTAGAAAATATGATTCTCAGATCAAGAGATAAATATTTGATTGGATCATATATAAGATAAATATGAAAATATTTTTTGAAACGGAAGTGGTGATGAGTCATATCTCTTATGAAAGAGTTAGATCCTATTTGGTTAGCCATAAAATAACTTGATTTAGTTGTGAACCAAACTTAGGAGTTAATGGGTTAATTTTTTGTTAAGGTATGATGAGTTGGATTTGAACTTTCTAATCCAACTCAATAAAGAAGACTATATATTTATATGGTTAAGAGAGAATTAAAATACAATTTCATTATTGGCTTGATTAGGTTTTGGAAACCTAAACTCAATTCCTCTCTCTCACTCTCCCTCTCTCTTACCGTCGACCACTACAAGAGGTTCTCTTCTTGTTGCCATGAACCACCCAAAGGAAGAAGATCTTCCTTTTGCTTCTTCTTCCTCTTCTTGATCCTTCTCCTTCGCTAGTGGCTAGTACCTTCTGAAGGCGAAGCTTATTCTCTTGGAGTTGTCTTGAAGAGCTTAGCGTGGATACGAATAGAGGTGAGGTTCAATAACACTGCAAAAGGTTGATACCCTTCTAGTTACAAGTCATTTGTAAGGTATACCTAGAATAATTGTTATTCGATTTTATTTTATTTTATGATCTTGTCTGCACTATTATATCTTCCATGTGTGTGGTATGCGATATAATAAATTAGTTTATTTATCTTTAAGTCTTCCTCTGTGTATGTTTATAAAATATATTTTTGGCATACACCGCATTGGTCATATCCTAACAGATGATACAATATATGCTCGACCCATCCTTTGAGAAAAGGGGGACTTGGGAGAGGTTGCTACACAAACCTCCAAGGATATCCACTCTATTCATAGCTCATTATCTCTCCAAGGAAGAGATGTACGTTTCATGATCTCTCCAAGGAAGATGAAGAGATATATGTCTCATCATCTCTCCAAGGTTTTCTTTCTTCTATCTTGACCCATTGGATATTAGAAATTTTCTAAAATCCAATAATATGAGTCCATCATAATCATATTAATGATAACATTTAATCATATTAAACTTTAGTTGTCAATTCACTATTTGATCACATTAAACTTTATTTACCAAATTCAATTAATTAATTGAATTTCACTTTCTTAACAAGAAATAGGAAAATCAATACTTATGTGACCCTCAATGGCTCAGGGATATAACTAATCGTGAGTTCACAACTCTTTATGATTTAGGACGATGCTCATCCTTTATTTGGCATATCCTTCATAGTCTCATCCTATAATCAACTACTTGATTATAGGATATCAAAACTAATTTTGATTAATACCTAACGAATCATGATAAGAGCATCTAGTAGCATCACCCTATGACTTCTTAGGTATCACTGAATAGTATCTGCAAGAATCAGTCAATTATAATTAATGTGCAGTCATGTACCTTTATCTCATATATCCCGATTGTATCTATAACCATTGATACATCGAGAGTTGTATATTAATTCGACAACTATGTAATGTATTTTATAGTGACAATGCATGTGCAACTAGGAAACTCTTTTCCTAAAGCACATCTTACAGGTTTGATCAGAGACTTCATATACTATAGAACAATATATTACATAGAATATCCACACTTGTGGATGTGTGGCGAATTCTCGATTACAATACAGTAACTCATATATGTTTCATTACTACACTCAATCTCATCATCTTATGACCCTAATTGAGTCAGTAAATGAGTTAAAGTACAGCTTCAGCATATAGAGCCTCAATGTTGTCCTGAATCATAAGGACTACTGGTGTATAACAACATATAACAACAACCAAGGACTTATCCACTCAATAATTGATAACCCACTTGGAAAGCCTATGTGAGAGTTGTTCGACGAACTCATCGTATAAGCATCCATCTGTATGCTTGAATATCTCTATATCCTTACTAATAAAACATGGTACACTACATCATAGATGTTAATATCTAAGTAGAGTGACCTTTTGTTCTTGTTTATTAGGCAACCTAATTGACTAGGAACATATTTAGAATATCTAGTGGATATTGATGTATTTTATGATGGTCATCATATGTACAATTATATCTCACTAATATATTCAAGAACTTTCTTTATGCATCTAACATGGGTATAAAGATTAAGTAAATGTCATATTGAATTGAATTATATTAAAATAAAGATTATTTATTTACAAGAGTCTATAAAGCCCTAGCCAATAGTTGGCTTATAGGGCACTTATTCTAACAAATCATTGGTATGAGACTAAGAGAAATAGTCGATGGCCATGATAAAGTATCTTCAAGTAAAGCTGCGAGGATGAGCTACAATTTATATTCAAAGCCTATAACTAAATATGTTCGAACCTGATGTACAATTTTGACTATCCAAGATAGAATAGCTCATTTCCTCAACTCTCGAGCGTCTGCAGAGTCGGAAAGAGAATAATAAACTTGATCTCGCAACTTTTGAGTACCAGTAGAGTTGGAGAGAGTAGAAAAAAGTTGATCCCACGACTCTCAAATGCCTGTGGAGTCGGGGAGAAAGTGACAAGCTTGAACTTGCAATATCCTAAGTATTAGTCCAAGATCTAAGACTTAAAAGAGATACAAGTGTCTAAAAATCTCACAAAATGATCAAAGGAAATAACAACATAAGTTTAGAACTAACAAGCAAGTTATTAATAGAGTTGAGAAAAGAGTCGATCTTATCATGAAGATATCTAGGCTCTCAACCTATAAGAGTAGAACAATGAATCGACCCCATAAAGGGAGGGTGACAAGTCTATCTTGAACCATGGAGTAGCTTATAAATGTTATGAGGATTTGAGAAGTATAAACTACAAGGTTATTTGCAAGCAAACTATGGCAATACATTTTGACCAATAAATACTTTGTTAATAAATATTCACCTTTCTTAATTGAAGCATGTATAAGGATGAGTTTATGTTTAGAAATATTCTTGTATTCTTGAATCTATGATTCATCAATCATCTTCTAATAATTCATAAAGTAATCCTTCCCCCTTTTCAATAACTTATGATAGTAGAAGTTGGGAGCACATTTGGATATGTCATCCAGTAAAATACTCACAGTGAAGTGGAATATCCAAAGTTAGTAATATATTTTGATTCAACTCCATTTTGTATATGACTTGCAATTTCTTGCAAGATCAGTACTAATCATTCTACTTGAGAAGTAGACATAATTCCATAAGAGTGGTAGCAATATATTAAAACATACCGAGTATATCAAAAATATAATTTGCATTGTCCTTTTCAAGAAGAACTTGAATTTGTTTTAAAAAAATTAGATGTGCTAGTGTGAAAGATCAAGTCCGAGGTGTTAATTGGGATATAAAAAAGCATAGAGTACCTTTAATAGCAAACATATCAACAAGAGATGAAGACAGGAGTAATCCCTCTTCTCTCTTCATCTTATCTCTATCTCTGTTCAAACCAAGCAATTGGCTATTTCCAAATAAGTCCTGAAAAATACCTCATGGAGTGAAACTCAAAAGCAATGCTATGCAATTTGTGCAAACGTTGTCTTTTTGGGAAAAGTTCTAAATACAAGTTTCAGCCATAATTCTTCTTTAACTACGTAGGTCTTGGGTAGACTGTTATAGAAGGAAACTCGACCCTTGTGCAAGATCTGCATAGAGATCAAAACGCTTCCTTGTCAAGCTTTATGCATATCCAATAGATGATTGCGCAACGAGATAAGAAAGGATCGAAATATCTGAAACAGTAAGTCAATGAAACACCAAGAATGAGAAGGAAAAAACCCAGGTTTGAAAAATCAAATAGCGAGATGGGTGGCGGAGCCATGACTGCCCCTGAAAATGTCCTTGAAGGAGGCGAACGACTTCTTAGAGGAACTCAACAAGGTTGGTAGTAAAACCAAGCCATCGATCCATTGAAGGAGAGGCGAACAACGTCCTGGAGCAACTCCGTAATAAATCGTGCCCTACAGCTTGTCACTAATCCATTGAAGGAGGGGGCGCAAGTCACTTTTTCGTAAAACAAAGAACACGTAGTGGAAAATAAAGAGAGAAAAGTAAGTGCTAATATAAGTTGATTTTATTTGGTTTGAAGTATTCGATGGTTCTTACTCCAAGGCTTGCACTTGATGAGTGTTTTCATTGGATAATTCACCATGAGCTCAAATAGATACAAAGATTTTAAGTGCAAAGCAATAAGTAAAAAATATCAACAAGTAGAGTAGTAGCTTGAGTGTTGGTTGTCGGAGCAATATTTTGGTGTCGTGGAAAGCTTCTCGGAGCAGCGTACGAGTATGAAAGTCAAAGCAATTGTCATTTTAAAGCTATTGGCCGAAGTCTTTTATAGACTTTTCCAGGCACCTGGATCACCCTCGGGTGCCTGGACTGAGGCATATCTGATCCTGCTTCGTCGCTAGATTATCCATATTCGGGTGCCTCGACCACCTCCAGATGCCTGGATCACTAACATCGTGGCTCCTCGGTGAAGATCTATCTAGTAGCCTCTTACTACTCTCGAGTGCCTAAACCATCCCCGGGTTCCTAGATGCTGATGTGCGTCGATCAATCAGAGTACGCCAACTCATCTAAATAAGTAACTGGATTCGGGCCAATCCAAGTGCCTGGATCCATTCGAGACACCCCAACCTACGGGCGCTTGGACTTTTCGAGTGCTTGGAACCCTCTTTCCAGTTTTCACTTTCCTACACCACAAAGTTAGCACAATAATTATAACATGAAAAAATAAATATTTTGACAATCTCGGGACTGTCCGGTCTTAACTTTGGATTTCATTGAAATCCTATGTCGGACCGACGCCTACTACTCTCTGAACAGGAGCGCGTCCTCACTGGATCTCTCCTCGATTACTTACCTCACTTACCATTACAAACTTATTTAATCTCAATCTCTTGACTCGTCAGGTCTTTCTTCCATATGTCCAATTTAGATTTCAACCAGTTGTCAGATTCCACAGACCCAACTAGATTTTCTGCTTGATATCAACGTATCTGGTCTTCCCGTGCCAATTAACAACCTAACAAGACTTCAACCTGGTGTCAATCCCATCAAGTCCTGCATACTTAGTAAACGGGTTAGAAAATACAACATATAACTTTAATTCATTTCTTATTTATCAAAACCTGAGTTTAACCATTAGTGCTAATTATACCAATAATATGTACTTAACCCTCCTCTATTATGGGTCGACCCTCGGGTTGTAGTCGTTGTACTTTATCTATCAAGTGTTGTGCTTCTGTCTCTGGAAAAAAACGTCTTAAGAAAGCTAAAGCAGCGACGTTGAAGTATCATGGACTGCTTTTACATGCCACAAGAAATGCTTCCGTAAATTCTTCACATTGGTTTGCAAAGTGACATATTGTTTCTTGTAATCCATTCGTGAAACACGGACCGTGGAATAGATCTGGATTGCAGATTGCGGAAAGTGCCACCACAACACCATTCACAATAGGGAGGAAGCTTTGTTTTCCTGACCATCATGGCAAAATACTCGTAAAGAAAATAAGTAAGCTGGGGGCGTGGTTTCGTGGTTGAGAGGTCTAAGGTTCGATCCTTAGAATATTAAGGGTGTTAGTATCTGAGATTAGCGTCTCGACCATGTGCTTTCAACTATGTACCTATATTTACCTTCCTCTATATCTATGAAATCGACTCTAAGGAGACCACTGATGTGATGATTCTATTTTTTTTTTTTTTTTAAGAAAATAAGCATATGAAAGCACATACTGATAAAACAAAATATAAAAGTGGGATTGATTACTTTTAGGCTTAGTATATCTTCACATAAAATATAGATTAATGTATTTTAGGAATAGTTGTGATGAAGAAATACCAAATTGGATGAAGAAATACCAAATCGGATTAGTGAATGCTTTGCGTAGAAACTTTGGGAGTGCTTGTTCAAGTCTCCAGGGCGTAGCACAGATGGTAGACGTATAATATCTTTAGCGTAATAACTAGGAGTTTACTTCACCATGCACCTATGATCTTTGTACTTGCATGTACCTCCTTCCATATTCATAGGGTCGGCACTATGGAAGCCGCTAAGGTAACATATCTATCTTTTTTTGGGAGTGCTTGCTCAATATCTTTCGCTCACGTTTTTCATAGATGATACCAATTTAATCCGATTTGAATATCTCATCATGATGACATGACAATAGAAATTCACTCCAGCACTGGTTCAGAAATCTCACCACGATGACTCGATGGTAGAAATCTATCTCGGCATCAAGAATGATGATGTCAAGGTCTCCTTAGATTTCTTTCCGTAACATGACAATTTTCTGTAGAGAATAACAAACATCAAAGGAGATCATTCCGATGTCTAAATTAGCATGGAGGTTTTGATAGTAGAAGAAAGAAGGTAATAAGTAGTAAAAGTAGATGATAACCCCCAATCTTCAATAAAGTCATCCGGTTAAGATGTGACATCCTTGCACAATGAGTTATAGGGTCGAAGGTCCACGGACGCGCACTGGATGAATAATCTGGGCCGGCTGTGTTAAATTCCGGAGACACTATGCTTTAACCGGGCCAGCATTCACCGCTGATTTACTTCCTCCTAGGATTCCTGTGGGGCCAAGCCTAAGGGACCGCTGGGCGACAGGACCCGCCTTTTGCACAATTCATGAGCATGCAAGGAACATTAAGACCTAAGGGGCAGTAAAGAGTCTTAAAGCATGATTAAAAGGGGCATTAAGGAGTGCCTTATAATATGTTGACCAAGTCAAGGGACATACCATATAGGTACTGGGTTGATCGTGTCAAGGGATATTTCAGATGAAGATTATATTGACCGAGTCTTAACTTACCGTATGGTTTCCCTATTGACCGGGTTAAAGACCTGCCACATAAACCTTACTTACCTTTGCATCATCCTCCATTCGTTTCAAATTTAGTTTTTTTGTGCTGTCTGCTTTAATCACCATAGGAAAGTTTCTTCTGGTTGGTACTATCACTAGCTGCCGATTAAACATTTGCAAATTGCAAGTTCTCTCGATCCGCGTACCGTACTCCCATCGTTAGTTCAGATAATAGTATATAAATAGAATGGCATTTCACTGAAATTTCAGTATTATCCCTTTCATATATCTAACTTTCGTAATTCCAAAAATATTATTAAGCGCATGAGATAATAATGCAATGGTTAAGCTGCTCAGTAGATAATAAAAAAAATTAAAATTTAACTCTCAGTTGTAATGTATTATAATAGATTTTTCTCGATTGTGAAAACTAGATCTAAAAATATTAGCTAGTTGGATGAGTCTTCATGAGTAGTCTAATTTATTCTGATCTATAAAAATTTTTTATAAGTTAAATTGATCATGTTAGTATTAATCAATTTGAATAGTGGAATATTTGATGCTAACTTAAAAAAATATATCACATTTTTATTATATCCTTTTTTTATTTTTATATTTAAATTTTTACTCTACTCATTTAAAAAATCTATTGCACTTAATTTACACAGTTAGAGTAGGGATATATTTATAAGACTTATATAATTATATTAATTTTAGCTTGAAGAAGCGATTTGAAATTTTCTAGGCCATTAATTAGTTAGGATAAATTAACTGATGAGCTTAGAAAATTTTAAATCATTTTAAATTAAAATCTATATACTCTGTAAATCTCATAAATCTATTCATGCCCTCAGTCTGAATTCGACTCGATAAAATTTATCACATGGTCATTATAAAACTTAAGATAATGATACTTACTTACCAACCCCATCAATCAATTCTTAAAATTCTGTTCAACAAATATTAAATTTTAAAATTTTTAAATAACATAAATCTATCAATTAATTTCCATTCAAAATTGACTGATAAATATAAATTTTTTTGAATCATTTCAAACCAAATGAATGTATTCCTACATGTCTCTATTGATGTTCTCACATCTGATAGGAATGTTTGCTAAATAGGTTTGATAAAAATTTAAATATGAAAAGAAAGGAGCATAATTAATAAGAATATGATGTATACTTTTGGAGTTATAAAAATTAAGTATATGAAATGATAATATTTTTATAATAAAAAAAATGATTTCACTTACTTCAAATACTTTTATCCGTCTCTAAATTATAGAGAGGGAGGATGAAATGATGGTAAAAGATGAATATGTTCATTTTCAGTACTCCCGTCAATTCGTCTCAGGAATAATACGGAAAAGATAAATTACGGATGACTACTAATTTTTGGAATAGTAATTAGCACATAAGGAAGATATTTGCTTCGACTTTATCAAGATTCGAATTCATTAGATCATCCCGAAGAGACGAAGAGGGAGGATGAAAGAATAATACTGAACGTCCGTCTGGTTCATTAGAACGTTGCTAAATAAAATGATAACATTATAGTAATTAACCGATGGACATAAGACATCGATTCCTAGGTACGTAATCATATCGATGAAGAATGTTTTATGGTAAGATCCAATTTTCTTTTTACGAAATTACTGTCCATTACAATAATCATTTTAATACGAAACTAAGATTTAAACATTATTCAAGCATACCTTTAATTTTAAATATTGGACAATTAGATAAAAAGCAAAAATTGATCCTCATGCGGTTAGAATTTGTTGGAGTCCTTTCTCATACACCTATTGTAGTGGTGCCCTGATTTTCTGGTCTATATGTGTATTAAGGGATAAATTATTTATAATTACGATTAGATTGTAATCGTGATTTGAATATAATTAATTATGATTTTTTTTTCTGAGTTCATTGTTTCTAGGTTATAGTTTGAATCAGGACGAATGGTAAGAGACCATCCGAAGACCGTTAACAATGGGTAAGTGACCAAACAGTCTGAAGCCAAGTGAGAGGTAGTCTTTGGATGGCCTCCGGCCACCTGTCTTAGACCTAAATTATAATCTAAAGAAAATAATAAATTCAAAAAGAGATCACAACTAATTATGATTGGATCATAATTGTAATTCAATCGTAATTATAAATCATCTATCCTCTGATTTACTTTTTCATGAACCAAAAAGGATCTATCCTCCGGTGGAGTGGTAAAATACTCAGAGGATTAACTAAAAATAAAAAAAATCTATTATGGACAAATAACATGAAGGTCAACTTTTCATTATTCATAAGCTATACCTCAAACTTATTTGATATATATTATCAAAAAAGAATACTAATTAAAAAGAGGTGTCGGAGTCGTTCGACAAATCCAACTGATATTTAAATCATAATGAAACAATAATGGAGAATCAAAGTATTAGCCAAAGAGATTAAGATTTTAAATGTTGATCAACATTTAAATCTGAAACCCTAATACCGTTAAAGCCTTAGGGATCGAGCTGGGTTGTGGAATTGCAGATCATGGAGGGGCATGTTTTCGAATCGACTCGAATTGGATTGGCGGGTCGAAAGCATTTTGACAATCCTAAGAAAGAGGATAACGGGAATGCATGAGCGCACAAATGAGGGGAATATCGGGATAATTGAAATCTTATTTAATTGATTGAATCAACTTTTAATTTAAATAAAATAATTTCAGCAGATTTTTTAAAAAAATCTTAATCAAATTATCACATTAATATATATATATATATAATTTTATTTAAAAGTTAAAAAATTATAAATAAATTTTATTTATTTATTTATTATATATTTTATTTTAAAGAAAATTCAAAATATAAAGTTGATTTAGAATTTGATCATCCTAATAAATATTAAATTAAAATTTTAAAAAATTTTAATAACGGTTTTCTACTGATCCGATTCTACCTGCAAATCGATCATGCGCAATATTATGATTCAAGTTTTTTACAAGTATAAATACTTTATTTAACTTCTATTTAAAAACCGTTCAGAATATACAGGTGGCGCTCTGGAGACTGGAGGAGCCGTGACCGCTAATCTGGTGGACCGGGGGCGCGTAGCCATGAGTCAAACCGGAGTGGACTGTTACTTCATAATTTATCAACGTATCGTCAATATATCGAGCGTTGTTTATTCGTAACGGGCGAAATTTCAAAATATTTTTTTGTTTTTCTTGACGGATACGCTTCGGCGCTCCGCTGGCCTTCCATGAAGCGACGCTTGATAGAAAGTTTCGTGAAGAGGGATTCCTTGCCTTTGGATGGATGAAAATTAATCTCAGCCACAAATTTTCTTGCGATTATGATTCATTTTAACATATCCAACGGTGGAAAAGCACCTTTCACGTGATTAGAGAGTGACGTAGAGCAGCATTTTGTGTTTTTGAAGATTATTGTGCCGTTATTTAGGTATGTCGGAATCATTAATCTGGTCCCTGCGGTAACGTGAACTCAGTCCCGGTGACGACTCAGGACACGAATCGGGTCTCGGAGGTTGGAAGACCTCCGCCGCAAGGAAGGGAGCGAACTGCCGAAGCCCAAGCTACATCGCCGCTCCATCGACATGGATTCGACCGTCGCACACGCCGCCAAGCCCGTGTCTGACGGATCTCATGCTCCGGAAGCTGCCTCGCACGCGAATCTCCAGTCCGAGGACGACGCTTCGCCGCCTCCGCCGCCACAGGCGGCTCTTCTGAATTCCGAAGACCTTCGTACTCTGCAGCAGCCCAATCCTGATTCTTATCCTACTGATCTACCAAAGGAGGCGCTGCATGCCCCCGCCTCCGCTGAAGTAGCACCGCCGGAGTCGAACCCTTACATCGCTCGCTCCCCCGCCGCTAACTCTTCCTCGTCGAAAAGTATTAGCTTTTTCCCCCATCTGAAATTTGCTTGGCAACGAGTGTTTCTTCTTTTAAGTTAGCTTCTGATTGTGAGGTTTTCGAATGGTTAGGTACCGCGGAGACTGTGAAGACCGTGCTTAAGAGATGGGGGAAAAAACTTGGGGAGTCGGCGAGGAAAGCTGAGGACTTGTCTAAAAATACATGGCAGCATCGTGAGCAATGTTTTACCTGAGTTTATACCTCGTTCATATTAGCTCTGCAAATATCGAATGGAGTTCTGTTATAGTGACTCTATTTTTTTTTTTCAATCACATTAAATTTTGATTAAGACTAGATTTTGTGATCATAGAACAACAGCAGAGCAGAGAACATTGCTTCTTCTTCTTCTTCTTCTCTCTCTCTTTTTTTTTTTTGGCAATATCGTTTTTTGTAGTAACAGGGAGTTTCAAAACCAAGAATGATTTTTACCTTCCTATTCCTTCTCCTATGTCTAGTACAAGTTAGGGATTTATTTGATCTTTGGTTTATGAAAGTTTATTACTTGTTGATACTAAATTCACGGTATGGGTTGAAGTTAGTAAGTGAAATTAAATGAAGTGGGTAATGAATACAGACTAATTATTCAAGTTTTGTATCTCATGATGAATTTATTTGTACGCTGCAAATTATTGGTTTTGTTGTTGTTAATATAACATAATTACTTTATTATGACTAAATATATTCTGCTCAAATTTTCTTTATTCTTTGCCTCAACGTTTCCTTCTCTTATGAATTCTTGATATTGCAATTTTTGCATTTTCTTATTCTGAATTTCACTTCTAATAATCTCTCTCAACTCCAGTGAACACAGGACCAAGTTTTGTTGAAGCTACCATGGGAAGAATTGCTCAAGGAACCAAAGTGATTGCAGAAGGTGGCTACGATAAGATATTTCGACAAACTTTTGATACCCTTCCTGAAGAACAGCTAAAAAAATCCTATGCCTGTTATTTATCAACATCTGCTGGTCCTGTCATGGGAGTTCTATACCTCTCTACTGCAAAACTTGCATTTTGTAGTGACAATCCTCTTTCCTATAAGGTTGAAGACAAAACTGAATGGAGTTATTATAAGGTACTCATGTTGAAGTTCTCTAGCATTTCAATTTAATGTTTCCTGATCAACAACATTTTTTTTTTCTGCTAACTCAACTTTCTTCTGTGGAGAAGGATATGTCTATCGAGTGTGATACATGCTATTTAGAATTATTAGAATTATGAAATGCTACCTTCATACATAAATTTCCTCCCAAATATATTTAACTGTCTAGAAAGAAGAAGTTTAGAGGCTCAAAATATTCAAGTATATTAGCAAAATGCTTCATTCATCAAATTTAGCATATAGGATTAAGCATTCAAAAATAAATTCTTAGTCTGAGGAGTTATGTTTTGTGAAGCCCATCATCATACTGCATCAGACATGGGCATTACTAGAGGAGCATCATATGGAGTGGCACAAAACACACTGTCATTTGCAATGATTATAAACAACTATCTTTGGCTAAACCATGGACAACTGTTTTTTATCATCATTTACAGAACAAATGAAAAGTTCTTTTTATTTGCTAAGATGTTCAACTCAATATAGAGTTACAATTACTAGATAAGATCTAGGAAGCCAACCCCAAATAGTTGGAAATCATATCTTGGCTTGGTTGTTGTTACGTGATGGCAAGACCATTGTTCATAATTGTAGGTGATTAGTCTCAATGATAAATGTTGAAATTGCCTTAAACCATTTGCAGACAAAATGTTATATAGGTAACTTTGTGTGCTATTACCAGCATGAGTGTGTTGCTACACTCAGACACTGGTACACAGTTAAAGATAAAGTATGAGTTTATTTCTCTGTCACTACATCTAATTAGATGTAAAAACTGTCCTAGAAAATTTCACATTATATATGTAGAAAACTAGTAATGGTGTTTGCAACATTTTTTTAATAAAAAATGTACATTTATAATATTTAATTCTTCCAAACATATCATGAAGTTGATTACCACAATATTGTTTGGATAATGCGCGCACATGAAGTCGAGTAACTCATCTGTACAGCCTACATTAACTTTTTTGGATTTTTCAGTTTAAATTATTTATATCCTATAAAAAATTTTATGAGGAGATAAATAAAAACAAATTTTACATTCCAACTTTTGCCAAAATCTATACTGAAAATTTTGTTTCCACAAATGGAATTAGGACAATATATTTCACTATATGCCCACATCAGGCTACATCAAAAGTTCATAAATATTTGTTTGTGTTCTTGATGAAATGAGGGTTTTAATGCACAAGTGAATACAGTTTTTTTTCATTAGATATTGTCCTTTCCGATACTTTGGCATTCATATGCCTTCTCTACACCTGTCAACATCCACACTTCCAGTCAAAACTTGATACTCTTTAGTAGATCCGCTACCTTAGCGGCCCCCCTAGTGCCGGCCCCACGGATATGGAGGGAGGTTCATGCAGGTACACAGGCCATAGGCGCATGGCGGGGTAAACCCCAGGTCGTCAGTTCCTGAGAATCGACCCCTGACCATTACGCTAGAGATACCATGCGTCCACCGTCTGTGCTACGCCCTGGGGGCTCAAAACTTGATACTCTTAATTTGATAGCATGTAAACATTTGCAAAAAACACCCTGTTGGACACAGATCGACACCTATACTGGATGGATACTCTTACTATGATCCAAGTAATAAATTCTCACAATACAAAAAGCATTAGATGCTTTGTTTCACAAGAGTGAAAACTAGTTGCTTCTACTTAATATGTACATGGTTTATGCATATGGCTTAGGTGAAAAGGAGAAAAGAACCCACACATTGGGACAAACTTAGCTCTGACATAGCATGTACAGTAGCATAGGGATGACCTTAAGCAATTCACACAACATAAAACACATGAATTAAACAACCCATATTAATTGACCTACAATCCCATTAAAGAAAATTTATATGCTGACTTAAGCAATCAATAGTGTGGTACATGGCTCTTGATTGTTTATTTGGCTAAAATAAGTTTAATCAAATGGCATCACTTTGCTTTATGATCTAGAGATTTGTTTAACTCCTATAATCCTTATGCAACCATTAATGAGTGTAACATTCTCTCATTTCATAAGCTTATATGGTTGCTTTATTTGGCTAAAATAAGTTTAATCAAATGGCATCATTTTGCTTTATGATCTGGAGATTTGTTTAACTCCTATAATCCTTATGCAACCATTAATGAATGTAACATTCTCTCATTCCATAAGCTTATATGGTTGCTTTATTTGGCTAAAATAAGTTTAATCAAATGGCATCATTTTGCTTTATGATCTGGAGATTTGTTTAACTCCTATAATCCTTATGCAACCATTAATGAATGTAACATTCTCTCATTCCATAAGCTTATATGGTTGCTTCTTCAAAGAATTTATTATGTTGATTGCAGTTGTTCAAATATTAATTAAATACTAATTATGATCTTAATCAAACTAATAAATTTATAGAACTATAAAAGTGCTATTACCATACGATGATTAGGAAGATACAACTACTATTTATGTTTCTAATATTTATCTGATTCATTTCATTATTTCTATATATTTTGATTAAAGTAAACATAACCAAGAATGCTCATCTTCTCCTTGTCCACTTTTTTTGCCTAAATATATCAAGTTGTTGTGAACTAACAAATTGGCTTGATTTAGCCAACCCAATTGAGGACAAGTAATATAAATGCAGTCAATATTGCATATACATATGCGGACTAATTAATATGTGACCACAAAATGTCTTTTTAAAAGAAAGTTCATAGGATACAGTCAACAAAATGGGTCCCTAAATCTTCTAAACTAGACATCTCATGTACATCTCTATATAATATATCTGAAGAAAATCGTCAACATAATGATCAATGAATTCTCAAAGAATAATGTAGAATGAATTCCAAATGGTCATATGTGTACATGCATATGAAATATTTTGCATCACGTATCCCAAATATGCCTATGTAGTCTCATATGGTGTTATTTTTTAACTGACTGTCATACCAATCTAATCTATCTGTTCATTCTAATTTAATCTCTAGGTATCAATTTGACGATAAGATGCAAAAGCTTAGCCTACATTACTTCTGATATGACCTTTCACAACAAGGTTTAGATATTGTATATAGGTGGTACGCGGTCAGATCATATAGTTCCATATCTGTCAATTGTTATATAGTAAACTTTGTGAGCATATTCAGTGAGTGTTTAGAAAATTTATCAATAATTCTATCCCTTAATGTGTAATTTAAGTATTCATAGACAACTCATGAACACAGTTTACTAATTCCACATGTGATTTTCATTAATAAAAAATTCCAATAAGATCCAGTTATTACACTTACCAATAGGCAAAACGCCTAGAACTTCTTTAATTATTTTCTTTTTGAACTACACTTGTTTCTACAGCGACTACATTTTAGTTTCTTTTTGTCACTCTTTATAGTTTGCTATTTTGAATTGAATGTCCTAACATGATATTTACAAATTCGCTTCCCGGATCCTGAGCAGGTTGCTATTCCTCTACATCAGCTCAAATCTGCTAATTCATCAACAAGCAAAAAGAAACCTGCAGAAAAGTATATCCAGGTTGTGTCGGTCGATAACCATGAATTTTGGTTCATGGGGTTTATGCACTACGATAGTGCCGCAAAGAGTTTACAGGATGCTTTGCATGATGCACAGAACACAGAACCAGTAACAACGGCATCAACTGTATAAGTTCATTCAAGAATCTAGAAACCGGATTGCTCGACGTCCCCAAGGACACCAAATAATTGCCGTCGGTGCATCTACCTTTGATCTGGAACATGTGCTCATCCTGTATCTCAGCGTTCTTTCAAGGCAACTACTTAATCACTTAGTTACTTTTGATTCTCCTTCAGGTTTTTGTCTTATTTCCTGTGCAAGGTTCTATAATTTTCACATGGCTTGTGTTAGACCTGAATGTTCATATCATATATTGCTTTGACCAATGATTTTGTCGATCCCGTTGAATTCATACAGATTTGTGCAAGCTTTAGTACAGACCTCTGCCTGAATCATATACTTGAATTGGGTAATGCTATGACTCTTCCAAATGATAGTTAAAAAAGGATGAGGGGTAAGATAAAGCTCAAAAGAGGAAGAAATAGTGGGCTCCATGAAATAGTTAATGTGGACTCGTAAAGGAAGGCTCATCATTTCTAGATGGTTGATCATTCAAGAGATGAAAAGTGCCATTGAGGTTTCGCTTGATCTATTCCCCATTTATATGTTGCATGTGACAGAGACCTACTTGAATTCTTTTCTGTTTCTCAGTTTGTGTATGGGAGGGAGAGGAAACAGCTACTGCTTCCTTTAACCAATTGCATAAAGTATGTTTACCACAAAGAAAGGAGCATGCGCGCGCGCACGCACACATACACACACAGGCAAGAGTGCACGTGTGCACACACATGTACATACTATGTTTTTAGTCGCCCAACTAAAGCCAAATTTGCATTGTATGGGGCTAAAAGTCTACATATACAGCTTCTTAAGTGCCCCTTGTTTCTTTTTAGGCATCAATCTTTTATCAGTAGGGATGGGGGAAAAAATCTACATATTCAATCCCACCTGAAAAGTCCAATCAACCTGATCTAAAAATTCAGATCTATCAAGATCTTAGATCGAGTTTATAGCTTTTTACAATCTCAAATTTGGGATAAAAGTTCGCTTTCGAAAATGATACAAAATCTAAAGAACACTAGGTTGACTAGATTGATATTTACCATGTTCAACTGTGTGTGGAAATTAAATTGATGAAATTAAGATTTCCGAAAAGAAAAATGATTTGAAGAGGAAAAAATCTCAAGGAACTCAAGGATAGATACATAAAATGATAAGTCCATAAACATAAAAATGATGAATCATAAATTTATATGTGTATCTCTAAATTTTTTACTGAGATTTTTTCCTTTGCGTAGGCATGTAATTAATGACCAATCTGAACAACGACTTTTGACTTTTAACTCTCACTGCAGCTCATGTTTCCTTTGTTGTTTTATGCACTAGAATTTAGTGCCTGGGAAGTTTAGATCTGGAGTCCATCCATGAAAGGCTCTTGAATAGAGGAGCTGCAAAAGAAAGGCTGTTCATGTTTTGTCATTCAATTCGAAACAGTAGGAAACAGAGAAAAAAAATGAAATGATAGTGCAGTTTTCTAGCAGCTTTAAGGTTCTCTCAATTCCAGATGAATTAAAATGTCTTGGAATTTAGTGGCAGTGAACGGAGATAAAGAGAAGCTCAAGTAAGTCAAGTAGAAGCTCCCACTAATCCGAGTCACCAGGAAAGGTCTATTATATACCGTCTTACCCTACTTTGTAAGAGACTGTTTTTGAGACTTGAATCTGTGACCTCTAACCATTGAGCCAAAGCTCCCCTTCAAAGTATGTCCAAAACATAGTCAGCAATATTTCATCAGATGGAGATCCAAAATAAAACCAACAGTGGATACTGGAATTTGAAACTGACTTTATAGACTTGCGGAATACAAATCCATAAATAAATAGTGATTGAAAGAAAGAAGCAAAACTAAATGTTTATTGCTTTCCAAGTAGAAAACTGAGTATAGCACAAGAAGCTAAGTAATGAACATAAAATTTAGATCATCTTTGGCATGTTGGTGGTGCAGATGAATCTACAAAGGGTAATGGCAAACATTAAAACTAAATTAGGCTCATAGGTGCACTAACCATGCTGTTGGCGCATATTGGTCACCATTAAAATCAGATAAAGCTTCTTAAACAAGGGTAGAATGAGTACAAAAACATTGTAGCAGTTTAAATTCACAATAATATAATATTGGCACTGAGCGCCGATTTAAATTCAGAAATAACTTATAATATGCCAAACCTGTGAAAACCCACCCAAATCAAAGTTTACATATAGCTTCAAGAAACTCAGACAATGAATATGACATCCAGAAAATATCATATCTACTGGACTTACCTTTGTGTTAGATACAATAGATTTGCAATCAACACTGTTTTAGAGAAATGCCTTTTTGAAGATTATAATACTAATACAGAGGCAGTAAAAATCTAGCGATCTGAGAAGCTATTAGATAAGAGCAAACAAAATATTTTAGTTTAGATACAAACAGCATCAGGAAGGGGAGCCTTGGCGTAACGGTAAAGTTGTTACTTTGTGATCAAAAGGTCACGGGTTAGAATCCTGAATACAGCCTCTTGCAAAAAGTGAGGTAAGGCTGCGTACAATGGATCCTTCCCCGGGACCCCGCATGGCGGAAGCTTCGTGCACGGGGTTGCCCTTTTTTTTTTAGATACAAAGGGCATCAGGATACGTGCAGCCTTTCAGGTATACACAGAGGTTAGCAATATGAGCACAAATGTCACAAAGTACAGAGTTCGTGAAAAGATCTGAATTTGGTTATAATATTGTTTTAAATAAGGAAATAACTTATAGGAGATTTGTGCTAAACCAGTGCGAAAGACCCCAAGCACTCATGGCAACATAAGAAGTTTCTAAAGATGCATTCTATTTTTTGTGATGGCCTATAATTCCTGAATTAGGATTTAGGATTTGATACCATCACCAAACATAATTTCAAAAACATTGTGTGTTTGTTTTGTTTGTTCAGGGTACTTGCATGAAGTATTTATATTCCAATTACAAGACTGATTCTAAGAAGAAGGATTGATTCCATCTGCAAGATTAACTCAGTAGATACATAATTCAATTCTCAATACTACATGTATATTATGTAGGTATTATTTGACAAATTTGACTTGGATTCTGAAGAAAGGAATGTCAAGTACCTTCTATTTCCTTAGTAGACTTCAATGAGAATGATGTACAATCACAAAAGGTCTAGCAAAGGTGGTGTTCTACAAACTAAAAGTATTAAAATTGTCAAGTAAGCTCTCCCTCTCCTTTACGAAATTTAAGGTGAAAATGTCTATGTATGAATATTGACCTAGGTACCACGTAAAACCTAATAATCACTTCAACAAAAACAAATGCAATGAAGAAAGCCCACAAAACAAATCCAATTATTCTGAAATCACACAACAGAAGGCAGTTTTTAACATAATTACATCTGTGAATTTGGTTGGGGATTATGTAAGCATTGGTATTTATTGGTTTATCTCACTCCACATCAATTACAAAGGTTTAAAAGGACTCACTTAAAATATTTTTCACCAAAAAAATATGGAACAAAATATCCAAGTATGGGTTAAAATGAATCACTATTAATTCATTTTCTAGCCTTTAAAAATCATAGAAGGGAGATCTAAAGACCAAACTAAACAGAGAGTTAAATCTAGTTGGGTAGAGAAAGTTTGCCTATATAGATAGCTGAGCCAAAGTCAAATAGAAAGGCTCCACTTTGTATCTGGTAATTCAAACCCTCCAAACTACATGGAACCTGAGAAGATTGATTTAGGATACTTTATTTTTGTTCACAAGATTTAATTTTCATAGATCTTGAAGATGTCTCACATAATTCACTCCAAATCAAAATGACATATTGGAAGTATCCTGAATAACTATAACTATAAATAGTATTGAATAACTATTTCCACTTATGCAATGAATTAACCAAAAGGATAGCCAAAATATAATCAAAGACAGGCACTTAAACAGCACTATATCACAACTTCAAAAAGAGAAATCAAGATAGGAACTTTGTGTTGCAGCGCAATTGCAAAATGAAACCATAAGCATGCTTTTCAAAACTACTAGGCAGCAAATTTCAATATGAATGAGCGATGTCTTGAAAACAAATTACAGTACAATCAAATGAGATAGTACCACAGTTATGAGTTATAAGTTATGAGTAAAAACATAAGAAGAATTTTATTTGTGTGAACGTTTATGATTTGCAAAAGAAAAAAAAACTCACTGGAAAATCAACAAAGGTATAGCATACCTCTAATCATATATGATTTTGCAAGAATTGAATTACATGCAACAAGCAAAACCTAGTAGAATTGTGTATAGTAAGTAAATCAAAGTGAATGTATGATAATATATTACCATTAACTCCAGTTCTAATGCAAAATGCTGTCAATTAGCAAGTGGCCTAAGTAATTCAGGCTAAGCAATATCTTGAAGACAAATATGAACAGACTGGATTGCTAATGCAAACAAAAAGAAGCATAGCTAAAATATGTACGGTGCATATTGAACTCTATAATCTAATCTAGCTTTTTAAACCCAAACAATAAAAAGTTTCTTCATGGAATTTCAAGTTATGAGAGTTACTATAAAAAGAAGTGTATGAACTAGGAGGTTGAATACAACATTAATCTGACACCGGAAAAGGCAAGCTTGTTCATCCATAGCCTCCAGATATGAGTTGGAACTGAATATATTCTGACTAGCATCTAGTCATTCAATGGAACAGTGAAGTAGGCATCTACAGTGTAAAAGTGAGATATTAAGTAACTTTTAACATTCCAAACTTCAGGTTCACACAAATGTAAACGGTTCTAGCAAAAACATGTGATGCTGACAAAAAGAAATGAAGGGTACATATTGCAAATAAATTGTATTAGCAGACAAAATGTGAAGCAGAATAATGCCATATGAGCTAGCAGCCAACAAAATAAAACACAAACACCATGCATTATGTAAGGCGAAAGAATAAATCAGACAAGGAAACCAAAGTAGGCTAGAGATTCAAACCAAATGTTTATTTTTGCAACATCCAATGACCCGACAAGCTTGCTTTGCTGAGCAGAAAATTGATGGAAGTTAAGCATCCAACAACTTGCCCTTAACAAAGTTTTAGTTATTTACTTTACCGCCACCAAAGTCCTCGGCCAAGGTAAAATATTGAACTCCATCCTAATACATCATAGATAAAAACAGAAATGACAAACTCCTGAATTGGCTGACTGCACTTTGTTTCCATAATATTAATATAAAACTTGTCTAAAAGCTAACAGATGTCATGTTACATAGGCATACTGTGGATTCTGGCAACCCGCCCATGTCTTGAGAAAAAGTACCCTCTTCCATTGGTAGAAACCGATCTTTCCATATCAGAACCATCCTTCTGATTAACAATCTCTTTGGAGGAATTGCCCTTTGTTGCACTCCCTTCCATGAAGTTTGTATCTTTCCCATTCTTTTCAAAGATTATTTGTCCTGCCTCGATTCTAACAGTGATAGAATTCATAAATGGTGTGTCCATTGAGACGGATCGCCTAACCGGCTGCCGAATATTAGCACCCATGTCAATTTGCTCTTGCGACGAAGAACACTCAGGAAATGAATCAAATGCTTCAGAAGGGTTGATCGGAATCCCTAAGTCAATCGAGCTCCGTGATCCTCCGTTTTGTTGTTCATCCAGTAGAGGGTTTCCTATCTGGCTATCCACAACAGCGGAGGATACTGAGTCGGAGTCCACCGAGTCCCTCGAATTAGAGATAGAGAGGTCCGGGAAAGCGAGTGCAGGCTCGCCCTGGGAATCTACGATGTGAGCCCGGCAGAGGGGACAATTGACATGAGCTCGGAGCCAGGTGTCGATGCAGGGTACGTGGAACGCATGGCCGCACTTAGGGAGCAGGCGGACGCGTTCCCCATCGCAGAACTCGCCAAGGCACACAGAGCAGGTGGAGGCGCTTTCGAGGAGGCCGTCTCCGGCGCGGTACTCCGCCACGGAGATGGAGCTGATGATGGACTCGTCGAGGCCGGTTGTCCGGATGTACCACACGTGTTGGAACGGATCCCCATCACCCGACGACGATCCATCGTCTTGATTACCTCCGAGGCTTAAGTCAGCGGCGTCGCGCGGGGGACGGCGGCGACGGCGGAGAACAGCGTAGTAGGTGAAGAAGAAGAGGAGGGCGGCCGCAAAGATGGAGGCGCCGATCAGGAGGAAGTTGGCGAGGCGGAGGCTGTGTTGACGTTCGGGGCTGGAAAGCGGAGGAGGAGGAAGGAGGGCGAGGGAGGGAGGGCACTCGTCGTCGTGCTCTGGTCCATCGGAAAGGATCCGTCGATAGGGATACATCGGAAGTGGATCTCACGCAGGATCGTTAGGGCGGATGATGACCGGAGAACAGATTGGTCGGCATCGCCTACGGAGGAGAGAGAACGAAAGGGGTCAAATGAGAAGTCATCCGTTTCGGATTGTTCAGAGTCAATGGTAGTGGGGTTCTGCCGCAGCACCGATCGATGGCCACGTGGCGTATGGGAAGGTGCGGATTACGTGGTGCCGGTGCTAGCCTTCCGTGCAAGCTGCATAGCCGACCCACCCACTGGCTTACCGTGGAAGCATGAGTGGGCTCCTTCGGCGAGGTTGTTGCCGGGTTGGTGGGGCGGGTATTACTCGGCGTATCAGAATTAATTTCTGGGGCGTGATTCCATTAGGAAAGTGGAACCCACGTCGTAACCGGCCACCGTTACTCTGGCCTTCCCCTTTTTAATCAATTGGGCCAAAAACGACGGTCGTCCGCTGTGCAAGCGGTTTAGAAGAAAGTGCCGTCGTTAAAATAGCGGCGATAAATACTAGATAGAATTAATTATATATCTTTTTGATATTTTTTTTTTCAAAAAATTTAAAAAAACTAATATAAAAATATTTTGTAAAAAGATATATAAAACTCATAAAAAATTAACACCTAAACCCTATAAACATTTCTAATTATTCAAGTAAAAACACATTTCTATTATTCTGTATATAGTGTTTCTATCAAAACTTGCATCATAAGACTCCTAAGTTTGTTAAATTATTTGATGTTTAATTCAAGTTTACCCACATGTTTAGAGTTGAACATGTTTGATAAATGTTATTGTGATATTAGTCTACGGTGCAAGAGTAATTATACACATTACATTAATAGATCTCAGATGCTCGTAGTGAAAGGAATTCAATGCAACTAGCAAAACCAAATTAACGATATGTATCTACAGGATGTAGTTATCATGTTTACGGCTAAAATCCTATCGATATTGAAACAATGGTGAAACCAAAAGGTTGACCTGAATCCAAAGCCAATGACATTGTCTTGATCTTGTTCGCTGAATGTACCTGAAACACAGTGGAAAAGTTTTTTGCAAGAGATTTGACGATAATCGTAGTCTTGTCTCAAGAAGAAGAAGAAGAAGAATCAAAATCTCAGCATGCCCAAATGAATTTAGACTTCCTCCTCTTATACCAACCAAGTCCTACAAGGACCATTCTCAAGGATCCGTAACCCATTAATAGTCTATTAATGTTAACTGATGGTAACTACATTTACTCAAAAAGATGTAGCAGATCCTACTGAGCAATATAGTTGAATTTCCTCCTTTGGAGGCTGGATGAATATAATCGGACAATATCCTCAAAGCCTATAGGACAATGTTATTTAGAATCGTAGAATGATCTTATGGATATGTCGAGCAATAACTCTGTATTCTATAGAGCAATCCTACGAGGGTTCACCGGGCAATATCCTCAGAGCCTACTGGACAATGTTACTTATAATTTGTGGAAGGATTTTGTGGATGTGTCGAGCAATAACCCTGTGTTATGCAAAGCAATCATACAAGGATTCATCGGGCAATATCCTCAAAGCCTACAGAGCAATAACTTTGCGTTCCCCAGAGCCATCTCACGAAGGATCACCAAACAATAACTCTATGTTCTACAGAGCAATCTTATGAGACATGTTGAGTAATAACTCTACATTCCGCGGAATAACTTTATGAAAGATCGTCAAGTAATAGTGCTAAGAGTGCAGAAGGAAATAATATGAAGATCTGCAAAACAATATGGTCAAGCAAGTCCTTCATTATCAAAGCTCTTGATTAACAATACGTGATAATAATCAAATAGAGGGAGATAAAGGTGTTTCCTCTGAACCCTTCCTGTCTTACATGATAACTAATGATTGGGAGACAAGTGTTAGAGGTTAGAGGTGGTTCCCTTTATTCCTTCTTCATAATATGTGATAATTAGTGAATGGTAGATGGACATTGGTTGTTAGAGACGGTGTCCTCAGAACCCCCCTTCACTCTACGTGGCAGTCAGGAATTGGGGGTGCAGTAACAATCACTGACTTAAGCAGGAAGAAATGGAAAAGTGCGAAGATGAATAACGTGGAGATTCCTTTTCTGTCATGTATATAAATGCCTTGGAAGTTTTAGGTACTATAGCCTTCTTCTCACTATAAAGGTAATTCTTTCTTTTTCAAGTCATTCTTTTGCTATACTATTTTTTCTTATTCTCTTTTTCAATCGATTACTAATTTGAGCGTCGGAGGTTATCCTGACTCTAACTTGTATTACCATCTCAAATTCATTCGTTCATACGACAAAGGAAAACTCGTGAAGGAGGAACCCAAGTAAGTAAAAAAAAGAACATCATTAACGAATCAAGTTATAGTTTACCCATGTTAATCCACATCCGATAACTTAACCCTCTTTAATACACAATGTGTTATATTATTTAATGGAGTTTAATTCTTAACGATAATTACGTGTATTACCCTCAAATTGAGACTTAATTCTTCGTGTAGACTATGAGGAATACTTTTATATATCTTGGATTAATTTTGGCTTAAAAGAATCACTTTTTTAATATAAAATATAAAAAATTCTTGTGTAGGCCACTTTTTTTATGCTAAGTTTAATCCTCGTGTATATGGGTGAGAAAAATCAGTTAAACCAAATAAACGATCAAACAGATGGAATTTAAAATTTTAGCTTGGTTATTTCGGTATTTTATTTTTTTTCAAAAAATAAATTTATTAAATTAATTTAGTTCAATTTTAATTATACAATTTTTTATTTAGTTAAATCGAGTAAATCAAAATAAAAAATTTAAACGATAAATCTTTCACGTTAAAAAAATTCAATTTTTGTTAAAAAATCTGATTAATTAAATTTTTGATCGAATTAATTGATATTTTATTTATTTATTTTTTATTAAAAAAAATTAATTTTAAAACGATTCATTTATTTAATTTTAATTAATTCAATTCTATTTAATTTTAACCTAATACTCCGTCTTAGTTATGTGTATCTAGAATATTTGCAGTGCATTAATTTTTCAAAAGAAAAGAAAAAACTTGGTCCACCACTTTGTCTTAGTATCAAGGACACTTTGTTATATTTAAGTGCATTGATTTTGATTTTAAAACAATTTCATAAAGGTTTGAGAAAGAAAACATAAGTAAAACTCAAGTTTAGCATTTTCGTTAATGCACAAGTGTACCACAATATTTCAGCACATGAAAACAAAATGAAATTTATAAAACTTAATAAAATTCTATGGTAAAAACTTTTTTAAAATCATTTGAATTCATCATCAATATTTACACATTATCAACTTTATAAAGTCAACAATTGCTATTATTCTAAATCTAAAATAGACAATATATATAATTATTTAGTACTGAAAATACAATATCAATATCAACTTATTTAAAGATTTTCTATAGGATACCAACACATAATATGTGTAAGCCGATAATCATATGTTAGATTTACAAAATAGATATAGATATAATAGTTAGAAGTAAGAAAGTAGGAAGAACATCAAAGGTTAAGAAATGAATGACGAGCTCAATTATGTTAAACGCCTCCATACAAAGAGTCAAAGAGTATGCAACACAAAAACAATTTCAAACAAGATGAATGAGGAGTGTAAAGAGCTTGTTGTTGAATTTAATATCCTTTACAATGGTCTCATATGTGATTTAAGAGATTTACAATACCAAAATATATTAAGTGATCTAACTTAAGTCATTGAGTTTCAGATTATTATATGTGAGTTCAATGTATATAATCTTTTAGTCTAATCCATTATTATTTATGAGTTGATAAATGATTAGATTTCTATATAAAGGGGAGGTCTCCAAGAATTTATGACAATCTTAACAGAGTTTTTGGTTCCCCATTGACCTAGAGTTTTTCGACATCATCATCCCCTAAACTTCTTGGAAGACCTTCCTTTCCGCTGGATCTTCCACATGGATTAAGCTGACGATACTAAAGACAAGGACATGACTCTTCAATCAACTTCTTTGTCTATTATGCTTTCTTATGTGATGTCGTGTTTATGACATAACTAGATCTCGATTAGATTTATCGTTTATCTCTTTGGATTTCTTTATTTGTTCTTAGAAATCATGAGGTTAAGGAAAACAATAAACTCTACCAATTCGTATCAGATCCGAGGATATGTTTCATCGTTTTTATGGTAGTAAAGGTTGAGTTTTGCATCAATCTTTATTTTTTATATGCTAGATCAAGTTTTCCTAGTATAACATAATTTTTTGATGATCGAAAAACATGTAAAAAAGAATTAGGATAGACTTTTTTTTTTTTTTCAAGTTTTTCATGTTTATGAGAGGAACATAAAGAACAGTAGAAAAAACTACCGCGTTTAACTTAATTTTTAGGTTAAATTGCAATGACTTAATCGATTGACTTGGTCGGCTAATTGATTATCAAACCTAAAATTATGAATAGAATCATCCAGAATTGATCGTTTAATCGATTTAGGTTAAATTGCAATGACTTAATCGGTTGACTTGACTGGCTAATTGATTATCAAGCCTAAAATTATGAATATAATCATCTAGAATTGATCGTTTAATCGATTAAAGTTTCCCTGATTGATTGAGAATTTTTTTATTAAAAGTCTTGAGTCGTGATAAAATTTTGGTATTAATCGATTAGAATTTTTTCCTAATCAATTAATAGGCTGAAAATATGACAAACTCGATTAGAATTGATCAACCAATCGATTGGTACTTCAATTGATTGAGATTGAGGTCCAATCAATTGAGATTAAAGTCCAATCGATTAATAACCTTAAACTAGCTTTAATCGAGTGAACATATTTCTTAATGATTAAACATTACTTTAATCGATTAAACACATTTCTTTATCAATTTAACATTGCTTTAATAAAAATAATAATAAACCTAGTTAGTCCCATTGACTAACCCTGAGGTTGACCAATCCGACCCTATGAAAATTTTCCACTGATCACAAGGATAAATCGGAAAGTGCGCACGGCGGACAACCTAGGAACCTAACATCCTTTGGTTACGTGTCCCATTTAGAAAAAAAAATTCTATAAATATGCCATAGTTATGGATCAAATTATGGATATCTAGATGACAATCTAAATATCCTACCATAGCACCATATATAGCTTCAAGGACAATATTGCTTTAATCATTCCGGGAATAGAAATCAATTAAAACAATTTTAAGTAAACAGTGTGTTTATGCATTAAAATGTATTAAATAATAATAATAATAAATACATTAAATAATTTTTTTAATACATAAATGATTAAATTATAGGACTTACACCCAAGCTTTTAACTTCAAGTCCTATATATATATAATTATGCAACCATATATATAGTAGACTTTTAAATCGATTATGATTATGATAATTGATGTAGTAAAATTAATCGAATTTCATATAGTATCAATTAATTGATAAACTTAATTTAGAGTTATTAAGGTTGATTAAATAAGTATCTGTTCGATTAAAGTTTTTAGTATTTTCTTAGGTCTATCTATATAACATGTTACTAAGTTGAACTATCGTGTCGACCCAAAAAAAGACACCTTACATAGGGTTAGTCATTTTGCGTTAGTAAACGTATATCTATGCTAAGAGTAATCAGCTTAAGGGAAGATTATTTTTATGCTAGATATACGTACAAGGTAGTTTATAACTATAGAAAAAAAAAATTATTATTTTGTTCAGATCATGTATAAAATATGTTGGCCCAAAAAAAGACATATTATGTGGTTCATTAAGATTGCTGTCATATATGAACAAAAATATAACTCATATAAATATCATATTATGTGCACAATGAGTTGACCCAAAGGAAGACACATTATGTGGTTAATTAAAGTTTGAATTATATTTGACAATACCATTAACAAATTATATTTTAGTTCATAAAGTAAAATACAATGTTGTATTTGGTATCTTATAAAGTGTCATTCATATGCATTATTTTTTTTTTATTTGCATAATATGGTGTTTTATTACTTGCACTTATATATGTTCTTAGCTTTAATTTAATTATGAACTTAAAATAAATTTCTCTCTTTAATTTAGTACAATCTGTAATTGTCAGTATTAATAACATGCTGATATTAACTGGTTCAATTTTACTGAATGGAAAGAATATGTGATCGTAGTCTTAAGCTGCATGGACTTAGACTATGCATTAATGAATGATCACCTCGTAGACCAATGCTAGCGCTATAGAGTAGAGGAATGAATTTCAACTGTGTGAGAAATTAAATAGCATGTGTCTGAGTATCATGAAACTTTCTATACCAGCACCAATAAATGGCTCAATAACAGGGGAAGGAGATGCTAGGAGTTTCCTAGACCAATGGACAGACCAGTTTACCTCAAATGAAAAGGCCGAGACTACTACACTTCTTATAAAGTTAGTAATCTTGTGGTATAGTGGTAAAGAAGGGAGTATATTATGAAGATGTCCAATATAGCGACAAGTCTAAAATCACTAAAACTCGATATGTCTGAGAGTATGTTAGTGCATTTTGTCTTGATGTCTCTATCTGCACGGTTCACTCTTTTTAAAATATTGTATAATACTCAAAAGGGAAAGCAATCATTGAATGAGCTCATTGCTCAATGTGCGCAAGAGGAGGGAAGACTAAAGATTGAGGCATTTGAGAGTGCTCATTTAGCATATGGTTTTCAAAGTACAAGCAAAAAGTGAAAGGGGATTAATAATAAAAGAAAAGGAAAATGAATTGGAGATTCTGGAGGCAATGATCATAAGGAGCGCAAGAAGTAGGATAAGAAATTCACTTATTTCTTTTACAAGAAGAAAGGTTATGTGAGGAAAGATCATCTCAAATACGCCAACTGACGTGTAAAGAAGGGTAAACTTCTCAACTTTATTAGTTCAGAAGTCAATTTAGCGACACTTAATGGATAGATACCAGTGTTACTACTCACATAGGTGTTATTATGCAGGATTGTCCCAGGAGTTGACTTCCTCTTGATAGTGAAAAATACATCTATACAGGAAATGAAAAAAAGGATAAAATCGAGTCGATTGGTATTTTTAGGCTTTGTTTAGGAATCAATGTCTTTTTGGATTTAGAAAAATACATTTGTTGTACTAATTTTTTGACGAAATTTAATTTTAATTTCTTGTTCTGACAAATTAGCTTATTCTTATTTATTTAGAAGTGAAATTTTTAGTATTTTCTTTAATTCAGTGTTGGTTCAATGTTACCTTGGTTGGTAAACTTTATATGTAAGTTATGATAATTAAATAATAATAATTATTAAAAAAATAATCTTATAAAATTTTAAAAGATTTTTTTATTAATTTTTTAAGATTTAAACAGAATTTATTCGGACTTCTTTGTTGTTTGAACTAGTGCCTTTTAGTTTGTGGTGGTGTTCAAAAGATATAAAAAAATGTGATAGGAAAGAGCTTTGAGAGCATATTTTGCTGGATTAATTGTCATATAAAATAGTAAAAATCCTTTCAGATTTTGCTTAGGGATCTGGAGTTAGTGTTCCCTTGGAATGGCTAGAAGATACCGTGAGCTTGTTTGTGCGAGCAAAGGAAAAAAGAAATGCCCCCATTCATGATTCCACCCAATGAAATACTTCATTTTTTTTCTCATTATGTTCTTCATATAAGTTGATGGGTACTGAAAGGGAAGGTACTCCTAAGGATCGTTTGGAACTTGATTGTGCATCTCTTCCCATTAACTCCACAAAGATGTTTCCTTCTGTTAACTACAGTAGTAGCACAAATATATATATATAAAAGAGGAAGTAGTTGTTCAAGTTTGAAATCCACTATGGATGAAAGACAAACTGGGACAAATACTTTTCAGGAAACCGAGAAGAGCACAAGTCATGAATCGTTATCAAATGGGATGAGAAAAAAATGATGATTTGAAAAGAAAGAGCATTCCAGTGGAAGTCAGAATTTAAAACCTTCTGAAAATGTTCATAGTGAAGTCAAATTTCCAGAAGTAGACACTAGTGTCAAAGAAGATCTAGAGTCTGAATGTGTCCGTGGAATTGATAATGGCAAGGAATTTTACAACTTTGAACAAAAAAAAAAATTGCATGGCTTGACACCTGCCCATGCCTAGTAGAGGAGAGAAGGTGGCACAAAGAAGGAATGTCAATTGGATGTGGGACTTTTGAGGTAGTTTGTCAATAAGAGACATTTGATAATACTCATCTGTTTTCTCATCTCACACATGCCAAGCTAGCTGGTAAAATAAATCATTACTCGATAGAACCTGCTGTTGGTGAAATTTGAGCAGTGTACAAAAATTAGAGTATCGGGTGGAGCATCTCAAAGTTTGTGAGTATATTTAGTTAGAAATTTGTTTAAGATATTAGGATGGATTAGTACATTAGTATGTTACATAGTAGTTATTCTTAGATGAGGATCGGTTAGTTTAAGTGGCTTTTCAGAATCTAATCTGAGTTCAGATGACATATTTTAAGTGATAAATTTATTATGTTAAGAGAAAGCTGGTTTTGATATCCCAATTAAGTTGGGAGTTAATTAATTTCATTAACTTAAGCTGGAATTATTTTTAACCTAGGTTTAAATGACAAAACCTAAGTGTTGATCGGGGATTATTTTCTTTCCTCTCTTGATCGACCGCCGAGCTTCTCTTCTCTCGACCCGTGTCGTTGCCCTTCCCTCTTGCAATGCCCTAATCGCGCCATCCCTACCAGGCCACCGATTGTCGATTCTACCAGTCGTTGTGGGAGCAACTGTCGACCCTTCTCCGGTCACAAGCAAGAAACCAATGGTTTCCCCAAGTGTCGTCGCCCTTCCTTCGGGAGGGGTTAGGTCGGCAACGTTGATGCCGCCGGCCACTGCGAGAGCGCCAGTGTCCATGGTGCATCGCCTCTTGATCCTTTTTCCATTGGTCATCACGTATCTCCCGATCACCGCAAACGGTTGCCGATGTTCACCACTGTCACTACCCTTTCTTCTTCCGACCCAATTGCTGGCCCTCTATCACCATCGCCTAACCTAAATCTACCATCGTCGTGCCTCTGCTCCAGCCACCACAGTAGCTCACGACCATTGTTGTCGTTTGCTTCTATCGGTAGCTGAGCTCACCAGTCGCCACAGTCCTCATCAGGTGTGTTCAGCCAAACCAGTCATGGTCGCCTCATCAGTGTCGTGAGCCATTTCAGTCACTGCTGGATCAGTGACCATCTGTCGGAAGAGAAAGCGAAGGGATGTTATTTTGAGATGTGCATTTTGACGCCAGATTTAGTTCAGCATGAGTTACATAAAGATGAGTACTTCTTGACTTGTTTCTTTAGATCTTTGACTTTATTGCATGATCTATTTTATTAATTTGGTAGTACTAATTTACTTACCTGACTCTACTCTAGATTGGTTCTTGAGTTTGATACTTTATTGCTTGCCCTTATATTTTGATCTATTGGATATCTACGTAGTCGGTCTTGTTTGTTATTCATGATTGGGTTGATTATATATATACATGATATTATCAGACCATAGTTTAGTTATAGGCTTATATTGTGCATTATATTATAATATGACTATATACTTAGGCTCTTGCCTGTAGGTTATTGACATCATATGTAGTAAAGTTGTATACTTGCGTAAGGGCATATATATTAGTGAGATCATACTTACTTATACTTGATAGAAATCACTTCCTAAGAGTAGCCTATCCCACTAGGCTATTGTCTTTTAGATCACCATCTAGGACCACTTGATCTTAATCTCATTATTTATTATATGTATGATGATATCATGGAGTCTGAGAGAATATTATGATTAGATGGCTAGAATCCCCTTGAATTGAGATTGTTACTATTGTACTTGCTATTGTGATACCTAAACATATGTTATTAGACTTGTTATTTAATGCATATCTATGCATTTGAACTGCCCATTAGACTAGATAGTAATCTTGACCTATCGCATGTAAACTGTAGCGAATAGTTGAGTATCCTACTAGACCTTTTACTTGTTATATAAGCTTAACCCTACACATTGGTAAGATTATACTATAATGTATGATATCGAGTATCCTATTAGATCCTTGGTTATTATTTATGCTCACGTCTATCTGCTGTTGATTTTGGACCGTAGGGTAGCTTGAAGAGCATTATCCTCGGATGAATTGTTACTGCTTATTTGTCATTATGGATTGGTATCTATATATACCCTGTATGCCCATGGGAACATTCGTGGTAGAGTACTCTCCCGCAGGCAATAGCCACTTATGCATCCTGTCTGTCCATGGGACCATCGGTGGTAGAGCATTCTCCTGCAGACAGTAATTGTTTGCATCCCTTGACTACCCATAAGACCATCCATGGTAGAGTATTCTTCCATAGTCAATAGCTGAGGTGCTAGATAGCTACTTCATCCTATCCGCCCACAGGACCATCCGTGGTTCTCTCGCGGACAGTGACTATTTATATATCTTGAATGACCACGAGACCATTCATGGTAGCATATTGTTGAGACAGTCAGTACTTGTTATTTACTAGTTATGCATTTTTTTGTGCATGGTTTGGACGTACTGTAGGTACTCTTGATTTAATGGTTATACCTGGTTGAGCAAGTTAGTGAAGGTTATATTATGAGGTATGTTTTTGCTTAGTAGATGATTATATGGGTACTCTTACTTTTATGGTAAGTATTTTTCCTGAGACTGCTTCCTTTGATATCCTTACATGTATATAGTATCATGCACTATCTTCCTATACTCGTTGAGTATTTTATACTCACTACCCTTGCTTTCCCTTTATTTTTAGGTTAGCAGGTAAAGGATGTGTCGTGTCACTCGGAGGTCCTCGCTATCAGTCCCACATCACACTCAAGATCGTGTTTTCTACATTGTTTCTATTGCTATTTTCATTTTGGATTTCAGACTTGGTTGTGCAATAATTAACTTGATTGTGGTTTTCATTTTATGATGTGTTTATATTTGGTTATATACTTGTTGTGTCAAATCAGGCTGGCTCACAGTCAAATGTATGGTTTTTATGTTTTACTTATGTTTTCTACTATGTACAGCCGTGTGGGCTATTTATTATACAACTGTGATTATATTCCTTTTACATCCAGCCGTGTGAGCTGTTGTTAGATTGTGAATAGACTTGTGGCATTTTATATAAGTTTTATTTGTCACTACTGCAAGAGAGATGCTGTCCGTTTATTGGGTAGGGACTCCTCTGGGGCGTGACACATATGCTTAGGAAGATGAGTAGGTCTAGGAATGTCCAAGGTGGACATGTTAACTCTAGGGTTAGAACCCTAGAGTTGGAAAATCAAGCCTTAAAGTCAAGGCTTGAGGAAATTGAGAAAGTCCTAGATAGATTCATTATTAGACCTAAAGGACTTGACATGTGTTTGGATGGTCAAAGACTAAAAAATATTAAATTGGGTCCTTCCAAGGTCAAGAGGAGATCAAGTGCTAGGGCGGCACATGACAATGACAAGGGGGAATGACCAAGGGCAAGGGAGAATCATCCAAGGTCTATGATAAGAAATATGCAAGGGTGACATATGATTATGGAAAGGATGAGGTGCTCAAGGTTGAGAAGAAGAAGTCTACTAAGGTACACCATGTGGGTGTAGACATATTAGATGAGTCACATAAGGAGGTGATTAAGATTAAAATTCCTAAAGTTAGGAAGAGCCTCTGGGACCCATGGTAGATGAGTTATCAAATGTGCCAAGTGGTTAAGAGATAGACTTAAGTCTCTAACCTAATGGGTTGACACAATTGGGATGATATCTATCATGTACGAAAATATGACATTGGGGTCATATTGCATAAAAATTGATTTTTGATGTATAGATGCCATATAAACCAATGCTAGGGATACATTATGGTTTGGTATAGGTAGATACATCAAGAGGAAGCCAAAACTAGGAATTTAGGTCAAGGTTCAATTGAACTATTTAGATAGTTTTAGAATTTATATTAATCTTGAGATCTATGATAAATATATTTATATATATATTTTTCCTAAGTATACATAGATAAAACAAACCTCTTAAAAATTTGTAGAGGTCTGTGGAATTTTTAGTGTATTTCTGAAATTGGGTCAGAAATGTTGACAAACACAGAATGTCTCTATAAGCTCATTTTGAAGAGGGCAGTTGACTAGGGTTAATGACAGTCGACTGATACAGTCTGAAAATATATTTTAGCAATAGAAAATGACCAAAAGGATGATGAATATGTATGTAATTTTATGGAAGATTAATACATGATGTTTATGGTCATTAGAAGTTAAAGGGTCCAATAATTAGGCTAGTATTGGAGTTCTTTTTGATGTATGGCAAAGGAGGAGAAGTGTTGAGTTTAAGTGGGAAATCTACACACCCTTGCAAGAAAACCTAGCTCAAGGGGGAGCTTAGGTGAAGGGGAAGCAATTGCTCACTTATTGGTAAAGGAGAAGAAGTTTAACTTTGTGGGAAATCCTAGCTCAAGAGGGAGCTTAGATGAAGGGGGAGCCTAGGGTTAGGTTCCATGACTTATGCATGAGTAGATATACATGTTTATTTGCATTGTTATTGTATTTATGTTTCCCTAACTTAAACAGGTTGTCAAACATTAAAAAGGGGGAGATTGTTGGAGTAATCTATGTGCCCTAGGTTTTGATATTTTGGCAAAGATTTAAGTTAGGTTTATTGTTGTATTTGATATGTATTGTGAGTGTGTAAGATACATGTACAACAAGGAAAGTCCAAGTATAATCTTGGCAAAGGAGAAAAGTTCAAGAGGAGTATTGGCAGTGTAAGTCCAAGTATGTAGTCTTGGCAACATAAGTCCAAGTGTGACTTGTCAATGGTTGAAGTCTCGGAGGTGAGGAGCGTCTTGACAAAGAAGATCCGACAACTAGGACAAGGCCGAAGGAAGTTCCAGAAGGTAAGACGTGAAGGATGGGGAGACATTCGAGGGACGTGAGACTAATGGAGGAGGCTAGAAGGCTAGGTCAAGGTTGGTCAGGTAAGGACGAGTGTGTTGGTGCAGGAAGCATCAGACGATCAAACCTAGGTTTTGATAATGGTAAAAGATTCAAAGTTAAGGTTATTTGTTGTCTAACAAGTTTGAATGAGATTGCAGGAAAGTCCTAAGTGTTCTTATGCAAAAGTCCTACCTACAGTTAGGCAGGTGGCAAACCCTAGGGAGCGGTAACCTTAGGTCCTAGGGGGTAGTAACCCTAGGCAAAAAGTCTTGGTGGGTCGAGAGCTTCAGGCAAAATCCTAGAGTCGGGGACTCTAGGTTGAAATCCTGGTGTCGCGAACCGGGTGGAAGTCTGGACGGGTCGTGGAGTAGACATCTAGCATTAAGACCGGAAGCTTCAGACGCTGAGCAAAAGTCCAGTTAGTCTGGAGGATCAATCTGGCAGCAGGTAACTTCTCCTGAGAGAAGTAGGTGAGGACGCATTCCCCAAAGTGGGAACAGTAGGTGTCGGTTCGACCTAAGATTTCTAGGCAAAATTTGAAGCCAAAACTGGACAACCCAAAGACTGTCAAATACTTATATTATTTGTATTTTATTGTGCTGACTTGGTTTTGTAGGGTATACTTTGTTTGTAGACCAATATGCCTTGCAGGAATGAAGTTGCACAAGGATATGCTCGGATGAACAGTGTCTGAGGCGCCTCCGAGGCTGTTAGAGGCACCTCGGGCGCCTTAGCTGTAGCTGCGTAGGAAGCAAGGCAGAAGGCGCCTTCCAAGGGCACTGAAGGCACCTTGGACAACTAATGGAAGGCGCCTTCCAAGGACGTTGAAGGCGCCTTAAGCTAGATAACTTTCGTAGGCAGTGAGAGTTATCAATTTCAATCAGCAAGGGATAAATATCCCCCTTCTATAGAGTCTGAAGGCACCTTCAGCAGGCTATTTAAGGCTGTCTCGACTAGATGGCAGAGATCATCATTCTAAGTGACTTCTTCTCTTGCATGCTGCTATAAAAATAATCCGACGAAGCTGTAACGCAACTCCGACAACCGGAAGAGCGAAGTTCCTTATTTATAGTTGTTGGTATACTTTTAATTTTGCACTTAAATTATATATCTGTTGTAATTATCTTTGTAAAGATTTTACTATTGATTAGTGATTGTCCAATGAAAACGATCAACGATCGCGGACCTTGGAGTAAGAGTCATCACGGGCTCCGAACCAAGTAAAAGTAAAATGTTAGCGCTTGTTTTTATGTTCTTTCTCTATATTCCATTACGTATTTATGAAACAAATGAATTAACCATGAGTACTATTCACCCCCTCCTTTAGCGCTTTTCGATCATACAATTGGTATCAGAGCGGGGTCGCTTCGAATCGGTGAAACCACCATTCAAGTAATTTTTTTTCCATGGTAATTTTTTAAATTTTCAGAGTCAATCGGAATTGGTAAACTTGCCACCTTCCGATCTATTTTATCGATCGAGTTCTTAGTTTCTCGAAGTCGGTGCAAACACCACTCAAGTTTTTATTATATTCTCTTGTTCCCGCACTACTAATCCAAGACCAATTCTTGGAATCTTTGTTGTCTTTTTATTATGTGTGAGATTTCTTCTCAAATGACCCACCAAAAAGGGTATAGCACTGCACACCCTCCCCTCTTCTCTAGCGAGGATTTTGGTTACTGGAAGAGCCGAATGGAGTACCACCTCAAGACGCAAGTCAAGATGTGGATAATCATCTAAACGGATCTCGAACTTCCATTCGACGGTGCTGGAAATCCAGTGTCATGCCCAAACTGGGACACAACTTTGATGAAGAAAATTGAGGCCGACACCAAAGCAACATGTACTCTACAATGCGGCCTGACAAAAGAAGAGCTGAACCAAGTCGGCCCGTTCTCAAGCGCGAAAGAGTTATGGGAAAAGTTGATTGAGCTACATGAGGGAACTTCCAACACAAAGGTAAGTAAGCGTGATTTGTTTTTAAATAAATTGTATAATATAAAAATGCAGGAAGGTGAGTCAGCTAGCCAACTTCATGCACGGATTCAGGAACTGCTGAACGGTCTTCATGCAATCGGTCAAAAAGTAGAATATCGCGATATAATTAGGTATGCACTCAATACTTTTCCAAGGAATACGTTGTGGGCATCCATGGTAGATGCTTACAAAGTATCTAAGGACCTTTCATTAATTAAATTAGATGAACTATTTTCAAATTTTGAGTTACATGAACAGATTAATGCACGCTTGATCGAGAAAAGTATTGTGTTGGTTGCAGGTACAAGCAAGACAAAGGAGACCGGAAAGAAGTATCAGATTGAACCCGAGTCCAAAGATGAATCGGACTCAGAAGACAACGACGATGAGATAGCAGCTGAACTTGTCAACCTTGTACGAAAGCTCTACAAGAAGAAGAAAGGATTCACCAAGAAAGACATCAAGAAAGTGATTCAGTCCAAGACGGTGCAATCAAGTCCAAAAGTGAAGTATGAAGTAACTTGCTACGGCTGCAACAAGAAGGGACACATCAAAGTCAACTGTCCGAATTAAAAGGAAATGAAGAAGCAAAGGAAGAAGAAAGCACTACAGGCGACATGGGATGAGTCTTCTTCAGAAGACTCTGACGAAGAGCTTGAGTAGACGAGTTTCCTCACGCTTACGACCCGGGAACAAGTCGACGAATCAGAAACCGAGAGTGAGTCGGAAACAGAATTTGAGAGAAGCCACGAATCCGAATCCATTTTCGAAGGGCCTAACCCCATTGTAAGAACCTCTCAATTAAATAAATTGGATAATTTAGTTAATTATCTCATACATAAGTTAGCCAAATCCAACCTCCGAGTCAAGTCACTCCAAAAGGAGGTAACAATTCTTAAGGAGGATACTAAACTAAATCCTTTGACTCAAGACCATTGGTACGTTCGAATTGACTGTCACGTATGAACTCCAAATTAATTAATCTTGAAAACCCTTAACTATTCCAGATTGTTGTAGTAAAAAGCCAAGGTCGAATATCTCAAGGAAACTAGTAATAGAATGTTTGATCTTAGACTAGAATTATTATTTTTTTTAGGTTTTCTCCTGATAAAATGGGGGTGTTTAGTTTGTTTCAAATCCTAACTTAAGAATTCAAATGCAGCTAATAACCTGATCCTATGTAATGATTAAATCCTAGCTTAAGAGAACTAACATACTCTATGATCTAGAAACTAAAAAAGATACATCAGAATTTAAATTGCATAAATGAATTTGTGCAGGAACTTGTCACAACTACGATTGCAGCGATGGAAAGTGCAAAAACAAAATAAAGATACCCAACTAGAGAAACAAGAGAAGCAGAATTTAATTTCAGAAATGAGATCTAAAGGAACAAAAACTAGAACTACTCGTTCAGATTTAAAGAAACAACAAATTCGATGACAAGATCTAAAGAAAATAAGGATGCAGAAATAATAAACTGCAGAATTCTAATGACTAAAATCTGAAGAGAAGTAAAATAAAACAAAGCAACTCTCAAGAATTGTCAACTACTCAAAATTGAAACGATTAAAGTACCTCTAAGCAAACAAAATTAATTGCAATCAAACTACAACTACTCTCTACTGCTAAAGTAATAACATTCTTCTCTAAGACAAGATTGGAAACTAATTACACTAAACAGATCCTATGAAATTACTGCATCGAACACAAAGATTGAAACCTAATTACAATAACAGCAACTACTAGAATTACTGCATCAAGAGAAAAACAGAACAAAAACAGAACAAGTCCCTAAAGAATACTGCTGGAAATTTCTATATCAAATAACAGTAATCAAAGCTGCAGCAACTACAAGACCAGGAACTATTTAAACTCAACAAAATCTACTGAAATGATTGAATTGAAAACAAAGATTGTAAACTACTTTTATTAACAGAAACTTGCTGGAAATTCTGCATTACAGAACAGAGATTTAAAGCAAAATTCTGGAAAGAAACCAATCTATGCACTAAACTGAGCTACAAACAAGTTCTAGATCTAGCTAACAGCAGTAATGAAATGCAGGATTAAAACTAAACCAATTCCAATCATAACCAATTCTTGAATCACAACTCTTGTCGTCACACAAGAGTCCTCACTTGAAACCTCAAATGCGAAATCCAGAAAAGCAGAAAAGGGAACGCAGCTGATCTGAGTTTAGATCTGAAACCCGCTGATCTTAGCCAAAGAAACCTCTCTGGAAGAACACAAGTTCAGATCTGTGCAGAATTGTCGAAACCTGGATCTGCAATTCTATTCTGTGCTCAGCAATGACTTGCTGATGGGGCGTTGAATGTGGCTGGATTCAAGTCAAGAACCACTAGAGAGACCTCTTTGATGATTCCTGAAGATGGCTGATGAATTCCTGCTGTCAACACCGTTCTAACAGGGGCGGAGAATGAAGAATCGAATCCCAGCAAAGCTTGCCGTCGAAACCTCTTTGGCAAACCTCCAGCTTCAGGAAATTAGGTCAGCAGCTTCCTTGCATCCTCCTCTATGGATCTGGAACTCAAGATCAGATTATCACTGGAATCGGGGGCATGCGCGCGCGCTCACGGAGAGGAAATCGCCGTTGGCACGATGAACAGTAGACGCAGCCCCTGTTCATCCGCGATTTTTTTGGGTTTTATACCAAGGTTTGAACCGGGATTTGCATTTGGCATAGGGCTTAGTTTAGGAGGAAAATTAGGGATTTGATGATAAGGTTTGACATGGGTTAGCTCAAGAGGAAAGCTCCATTTAATGGATCGGGCCCAATCCAAATTCTTGTAGTCCAATGAGCCTATTCCTTCAAAACAAATAAAGTACCATTATTAGATAAGATTCCACAAGAATTATATAGAAAATGCAACAAGGCTCTAAATAATTCTCAACTCATAAGATATAAGATAAAACAAGAATTAATCATATGAGAAGATGCAAAATACTCAATTCAAGAGCCCAATTATGCACAAAAAATACTAGATATCAACTCCCCCACACTTAATCTTTTTGCTCGTCCCGGGCAAGTAAATAACTAAAGAAATGACCGAGGTTGCACCCCCCCTTTACCTTTCTTAATCATATTCAGAAGATAGTAAAAAGAAGTCACCTAAAATCATGAAGTTTCAAAAACTCAAGCAATCATGAACACCATTCTTACTTCGGTTAACCATTTAATGATTTCATCCATCATGAATAAAATGAAAATAATAACACAACTAGTCCTCACATGGTAGTTTTTAGTGGCTCTCATCCTAATTTCAAATTCATGTAATTGTGGAGATCACTCAAGCTACTTATGGCAAAAGCACTACCATATGCTTGCTCTTCATCTAATTCTCACCTCCATCACAGGTATCAAAATACATCCTTATGAAGGTTCATTGAAAGTATAAAGGAAAACACAAATGGAAGCATTAGAATTACAAAGGCAAGTAAAAGAACAGAGATTAAAGTAGAAGTGGAAGACATGGAATGAGAATGCTATGTGATGCTAATTTTCGGCCATGGCATTCAATGCTGTTCTCTTAGTCTTGATGCTAATTTTCATGGCAGATACTTCACCCAGCACTTCCCCTCTAAATCTACAGATTCAACAAGAACAGATCTATACAATCAGAATTAGTTCTGAAAATGGCTCCAGAATGTCCTTCATGGCAGATTCAGCCATTGCATGCTATTGCTTCCATCTATAGCAATTTCATGATATCCCCTGATAATTTACAGATTTGCTCAGAAATAATGTGAATCTGTACTCGTTCGTTTGTGATAGGACATTGAATTCAAGCAGAGATTTGGCACCAACTGATTCCAGCTCCATAGTTAAACACTGCTTCTGTATTTCCGTTTCCAGATGGCATTCCTGAATTTCATCATTCATTTTTTTTTTATTTTGAGCTGCCATAGAAGGTAGAATATCATTTATTTCAGCACAATATAGAGCTTAACTTGAGTTTCTCATTGATTAAAATCTGCCACTAGATTTTGATACTCCATTTGATACTCAATAATTCCCAGCATTCTTAATTCTACATACACAGATTGCACTGATTCAGTAGAGTTTGGCTGCCACAAAATTTGTAATTTGAGAAATCAGATATTAACACTTAAATGTTCCAACCAAATCCCCTGAATTCCTTACTCACAACCGAAACAGATATCAGTAAAGTCTCATTATAAGCAATTCAGTGTTTTGGACAAAACCCAAGCTGCAGAATTCTTTCAGATTTAACTTTTCAGCTGTATGTTTCTGTTTCTGTGTCCATTTCACCGTCTACAAATCATGCAAATTATAGAGAAACAAGATCATCATTTCACCACAATCAATCAACAGCTGGATTCTGATTTTCCAGTGATCCAATAGCTCTACAGCATATAGCACAGTTAAGTGCCATTCTGAATTTCTCATACAGCTCGGACTTGTACCAACTACACATCATTAGCTGCCCTAAAATCTCAACTCCTCTTCATCTAGCTTCTTGTGATCCCTATTGATGCATACTTCACAGAATTACAAGCTTCAGCAATTCTAACTTGTTACAACTTGATCCCCAGATTGGCACAGAAATAACCATTAGCAGAATTTCTGAAATTTCTGCTTTGCTGATTCTTCAACTTTCCTGTTTATTTTAATTTGAACCTTTAAAAGACTATTTTATCCATCATCCAGTAACAATCAGTTATCATTCAATCCCTTCCATCCAAAAAGATCAGGATGCAGTCTTGCACATTCCTGCATATCAACTACTACATTTCTGTGATTAAGCATTTTCTGCATATGCTTCAACCTCATGACTAATATTCTTGCTCTCTCTTCTCTGATCTCACTTGTCCCAGTTTATTCCCTCAGCACTAAAGAATCAATTGAAACTGATTTACTTCAACTTCAGCTAACAGCTCTCAGCTTTTGCAACTCTGCACACATCTGCAATTCTGTTTTCAGTTTCTACATTTTTGCACACATCTGCAATTCTGTTTTCAGTTTCTACATTTCTGCACACATCTGCAATTCTGTTTTCAGTTTCTACATTTCTGCACACATCTGCATTTCTGCATTTTTTTTCTTTTTTTTTCAAGATTAGCTGTCATCCAATTCTGCACAGATTAGCCTTCATCCAATTTCTCAGCTAGCCACTGTTTCCTGCACACATGTATTCAGTTTCTCGAGATCAAAATTGACATGACAAATCTGAAATACCATTTATTTCTGCATCTAGCAAGACTTCCCTTGAACATTTCAGTCATTGAAATGTTGCATCAGATTTGTGATACACTTTGATACTAAATTCCAGCTCTTCATATGCTGCACATGGTCTTCTGCATTCCTGATATCTCCAGTAACTGAACTTCAGACTAGAAGTGGTTAATGACACAAGTATTCCATTTGTCACTTCACATTTCAAAACTCTCAATAAATATGTCATTAGCAACTGTTCACAACAACAACTTCTGAATTCCTGCACACTGCCACAACCAGATTTCCTAGCTCATAAAAGACCATCATAGTATCAATTTCCGAAATTTGAAACTATTTGAACTTGCTCTATGAATGATTAAAATCCAATAGTGATTAAGTAGTTGAGCATACATACATACCACACTCCTGCTCCCACATTGAATGTATCAATTGCTGGTACACAACACAACAATCATCCTCAATCAAAGACTAAATATCTCCCCCACACTTAAATATTTGTCCGTCCCGGTCAAAATAAAAGCATCACATAACATCCCATGTAACCATATCCAAGATAATAAAACAAGGGAAAAGATAAATGATATGATGGTATAGGAAAATAGAATTAGTGATAACTAGTGGGGAATTGGAATAACCTTCATTAAAATGATTTAATCTCTGATCAAGTGGAATGTTGAAAAGATTCAAGCAAGTTCTAGAGTGATAAAAACCATCAGTGCATCACACAATTAGGCTCAATCCTCACTAGGCAAGCAAAAGTTATTATCTCAAATTATCAATTAGAATTCATCACTAAATGTTAACCTTACGCAAGCCTAGAATTCATTTATGCAACAAAGACTTAAAACTTCATGCTCAAATGTAACTTTATTTTAAAACCTCTAAAATGATATAAAGAAGTGTAAAGGGAGGTACCATTATTAACCAAAAACTACCAAATTTGATTCAAAGGTTTTTACAGGGACATGATTCCTAAAATTTGAATTATTATATGTGAAAGTAAAACTACTAAGAAAACTAAGAAGTTAAATTGGCCACCAAATGATGATATCTTATTCACTATGACCGAATTCATTATTAGAAAACATAAAAACTACCAAAACGAACAAGTGAATTATTCATGTAATTATGTAATGACATGTATATCTACAAAGACATGAAGTAATGAGAAATAGCAAGTCTTCTCTGTCACATTGAATAGATGGCTTCGGTACTGTTCAATTCTTGCATTACCATCCCTTTTGCTCCTTCATGAAATATCTTTAGCCTATGTCCATTTACTTTGAATTTCCGATCAGTAGACTCTTCCTTTATTTCCAATACTCCATAGGGGAAAATGTTAGTCACACTAAAGGGTCCTTCCCAACGAGACTTCAATGTGCCTTTCATCAATTTAAGCCGGGATTTATACAAAAGCACTTTGTCACCAATTTTGAACTCCTTCCCTATGATGTGCTTGTCATGAAAATTCTTGGTCTTTTCCTTGTAGATCCTTGAGTTCTCAAATGCCTCTAGTCTAATCTCTTCAAGTTCTTGGAGTTGTAACTTCCTCTCTTCCCCAGCTGTGCTAGCATCAAAATTACAAGCTTTCACTGCCCAAAATGCTCTATGTTCAATTTCCACCGGAAGATGACAAGCTTTACCATACACCATCCTATATGGAGACATCCCTATGGGTGTTTTGAAAGCTGTCCTATAAGCCCAAAGTGCATCATTTAATCTCTTACTCCAATCTTTCCTGTCAGGCCTCACTGTTTTCTCCAAAATTGACTTCACTTCTCTATTTGATACCTCAGCTTGTCCATTTGTTTGGGGATGATAGGGAGTGGAAACTCTATGTGAAACTCCATATCTGCTCAACATAGCCTTCATGCGTTTGTTACAAAAATGTGACCCTTGATCACTGATTATTGCCTTGGGCACGCCAAACCTGCAGAAAATATGTGTCCTGACAAAACTAACAACAACTGAAGAATCATCAGTCCTGGTGGGGATGGCCTCCACCCATTTGGAAACATAATCAACTGCTAGCAAAATATATAAAAATCCAAAAGAGACAGGAAATGGACCCATGAAATCAATGCCCCATACATCAAAGACCTCACAAAATAGCATGAAATGTTGAGACATTTCATTCCTAGGTCCTATGTTTCCAGTTCGTTGACACCTATCACATGATCTATAAAAAATATAGGCATCACGAAAGAGGGTGGGCCAGTACAAACCACATTCCAAAACTTTCCTCGCAGTCCTCTGGGGTCCAAAATGCCCCCCACACTCAAATGAATGACAAAATGTAAGTACAGACTGGAACTCAAAATCAGGTATGCATCTCCTAATAATCTGATCACTACAAAATTTCCACAGATAAGGATCATCCCACACATAATATTTTGAATCACTTTTCAATTTGTCCTTTTGAGCTTTTGAAAATTGTGCAGGAAAAACATTACCTACTAAAAAATTAACCAGATCTGCATACCATGGAGACTCACCATGCACCCTGAAGAGTTGCTCATCTCTAAAATCATCATCAATAACTGTGTGGTCCAAATCCCCTTCAATTCTGCTTAAATGATCTGCAACCAAGTTCTCCTTCCCACTCCTATCACGAATCTCTAAATCAAACTCCTGGAGGAGAAGCATCCATCTAATCAATCTGGGCTTAGCATCTGGCTTCTAGGAGAAACTTCAAGCTGCATGATCGGAAAATACAATCACGTGAGAACATAATAAATATGATCTGAATTTATCTAAAGCAAAAACAATGGCAAGAAGCTCTTTTTCGTCGTGGTGTAATTTGCTTGAGCCGAATCCAGGTCTTTGATGCATAGCAGATCACATGCGGTGCTCCCTCTACTCTCTGTGCAAGCACGCCCTATGGCAAAATTCGAAGCATCACACATCAGCTCAAAAGGTAAAGCCCAATCTGGTGGCCTGATGATAGGTGCAGAAATCAAAGCCTCCTTCAATCTCTGAAAAGCTTCCTTACACCTCTGATCAAACTGAAACTCCACATCTTTTTGAAGCAACTGAGACAGTGGAAGAGCAATCTTACTGAAGTCCCTAATAAATCTCCTGTAGAATCCTGCATGGCCAAGAAAAGCTCGAACATTCCGCACGCATGCGGGGTAAGATAAAGAAGATATAGCGCTAACTTTAGCAGGATCTACCTCAATACCTCTCTTAGAGACTATGTGTCCTAAAACAATACCATGCTCAACCATAAAATGACATTTTTCAAAATTAAGTACCAAGTCAGTCTCAATACATCTATCTAAAACCCTAGACAAATTTTCTAGACATGCATCAAATGATGAACCATATACAGAAAAATCATCCATGAAAACCTCCATGCAATGCTCTAATAAATCACCAAAAATACTTACCATGCATCGCTGAAAAGTTCCTGGAGCGTTGCATAATCCAAATGGCATCCGTCTGTAGGCAAATGTACCGAAAGGACAAGTGAAGGTGGTCTTCTCCTGATCCTCTGGGTCGATGCAAATATGAAAATATCCCGTGTAACCATCTAGGAAGCAATAATGTGACTTGCCCGCTAGTCTTTCCAACATCTGATCAATAAAAGGTAGGGGGTAGTGGTCCTTTCTGCTTGCTTGGTTCAGTTTCCTATAGTCCACACAAACTCTCCAAGAATTCTTCACTCTGGTGGGCACTAACTCATTCTCTTCATTAGTCACAACTGTCACCCCTGATTTCTTTGGAACCACATGGATAGGACTTACCCACTTACTGTCAGAAATAGGGTAAATGATACCTGCCTGTAGAAGTCTAGTCACCTCTTTCTTTACTACATCAAGGATCAATGGGTTAAGTCTCCTCTGGGGCTGTCTCACTGGTTTCACATCCTCCTCCAAGTAAATCCTGTGCATGCAAATAGAAGGACTAATACCAGGAATATCTGCTAAAGTCCATCCAATGGCCTTCCTGTGCTGCCTCAAAATCTCTAATAATCTGCTTTCTTGTTCTGGTTCTAGATTCTGGGCAATGATGACAGGGAACTGCTGGTTCTCTCCTAAATAAGCATACTTCAAGTGTGGAGGCAATGGCTTCAACTCATCTTGTGTCTGATCGATAGAAAGCGATCCTAGGGGTAGAGCTTCTCCTAAGCAATCCCCTACGCATAATTTCTCTTCTCTGGGCGATCCTAGGGATAGAGCTTCTCCTAAGCAATCCCCTACGCATAATTTATCTCTCTCACTCGGAAATACTCCACAAGACTCATCATCCACTCCCAAGGCTGAAATATCCTCCTCTTCTGAAAACAAAAAATCACCTATACCTCCCTCTGCAGCATCTGAGTCTGAATCAATCACTGAAAAGAAATTTATACTGTCCAGCTCCTCTGAAATATCCAAACTAAGAATAGAATGATCCTCTCTAGGATGCTTCATAGCGTCAAGAATACTGAATCGAACCACTGTGTCTCCTATCTCCATAGAAAGTGTGCCCGCATGAACATCAATCTTGGTCCTTGCAGTCTTCAAAAATGGTCGTCCAAGAATGAGTGGAGATCTACTGGCCAGATAGTCTCCCTCCATGTCGAGGATATAAAAATCTGCAGGAAAGATAAGTTCTCTCACCTTCACCAATACATCTTCAATAACTCCAGCTGGATGAGTCTGACTGCGGTCAGCTAACTGAATGACTACTCCTGTAGGTTGTAATGGTCCAATCCCTAATGTCTGAAAAACTAATTTTGGCATCACATTAATTGAAGCTCCCAAATCTAGCATGGCATCTTTAAACAGATTACTCCCAATTAGAACCGTAAAAACTCCAGGATCTTCGCATTTTTGAGGAACTGTTTGAAGAAGTGCAGACACATTCTTGCCCATGCTAATCAACTCATTCCCCTTCAATTTCTTCTTGTGTACACAAAGATCCTTCAAAAATTTCGCATATTTTGGAATTTGCTTGATCATTGTGAGTAAAGGAACATTTACTTCCACCTTGCTGAATAAGTCCACAAGGTCCTGGAACTCCTTTGCTTTCTCTTCCTCTACATTCTTCCTTGGTTGAACTCTGCGTTGAGGGAAAGGCAATGGAATGTTCTGCTCTGAATTCTGAAATCCTGCATTTCCAGATTTGCTGCTTTCTGAAGTTGTTGCTGGAAAATGTTCAGCTGGACAAGAGTTGCTGGAAAAATCTGGCATCAGATTTCCACCTCCTTGTGCATACTCCAAACCGTAGGGATCAATGTGAATTGGATTAGAACTTGAAACTGGCACATTCTGCACTTCTGGGAGTTCTTCATTGCTGAAACTGGATGGCTGGATTTCTGAAAAATTTTCAGCAGCAGCTCTTCCTCTTGAAGATTCTGAAATTTTTCTCCCACTCCTTAAAGTTAATGCACTAACGTTCCCTTTAGGATTAGGAATTGTTTGAGATGGCAATTGACTCGATCCCTGAGCTTGAATCTGATTAATGCTAGAAGCCAATTGCCCAATCTGCCTTTCCTGATTTAGTTGCTGCTGAAGAATTTGCTGCATCAATTCCTCCAATCTAGCTTGCTGTGGATCTGAATTTGAAACATTATTGGAACCTCCTTGAGTTAAACTCATCTTTGTAGGTGCTGGAAGTGCTGGAATTGATTGCTGGAAATTTTGATTTTGATATTGATAATGCTGATTCTGATTCTGATTCTGAAATTGCTGATAAGGCTGATACGATTGCTGATATTGATTTGCAGGTTGGTAATGATGCTGAAAACCTTGCTGGAAATTCTGATTATGCTGCTGGAAACCTTGCTGAGGTTGCTGGAAATTGCTGGAAGTGTGGCTGGAATGCTGATTTGAAGATGGATGTTGATAGAATGAATTGCCATACTTCAAATTTGGATGATCTCTCCAACCCGGATTATATGTAGATGAATACGGGTCATGTTTTTGTTGGAACTGAGCTCTAGAGAATGATGCCAAAGATTCATCTTGAATGAGATTTGGACAAAGTTCTGAAAGGTGATCTGGACTCGAACAAATGCTACAAACTATGCTTTGTTTACATGGAAATTGCATATTCGGCACAACAGAAGGTTGAGTAGCATTGTTCAAGGCTAATTGTTTCACCAAGGTCGTTAATTCCATCAATGAATTCTTTATCTCCTTTTGTTCATTAGAAACCATTTGAACTTCACCAACTCCTCTAGTAGTGAGTGCTCTACTTCCAAATTGCTGTGAATTTTCAGCCATGTTCGAAATTAGCTCCCGTGCTTGCTCTGGAGTCTTGTTTACTAAAGCTCCTCCAGCTGCTGCATCTATCATACTTCTGTCCATAGGTAATAAACCCTCATAGAAGTATTGGACTAATAACTGCTCACTTATTTGGTGTTGGGGACAACTTGAACATAGTTTCTTGAATCTCTCCCAATAATCATAAAGTGTTTCTCCCACCACTTGTTGAATCCCACAGATGCTTTTCCTAATTGTTGCAGTCCTTGAGGCTGGAAAGAATTTTTCCAAGAAAGCCTTCTTCATATCAATCCATGAAGTAATAAATCCCGGTGGCAAATAATATAACCAATCTTTTGCTACTCCAGTAAGTGAAAATGGAAAAGCCCTTAGCTTGATATCCTCTTCTGAAATTCCTTGTGGCTTCATGGTTGAACAAACCACATGGAATTCATGCAAATGTCTGTTTGGGTCCTCTCCAGATAATCCTTGATATTTGGGAAGCAAATGAATCAACCCTGATCTCAGCTCAAAATCACCAGCTAGAGTTGGATAAGTGATGCATGAATATTTAAAAGCTTCATCAGGAGCTGCAAGCTCCTTCATTGTCCTACTATGATCAGCCATGGGGGTATCTGAAGATGATAAAGAACATCCTGAGTCCTCTGAAATTTTCTCCTGAATTCTCAAAGCTCTGAAGGTCCTTTCAATTTCCGGATCAATATCAAGTAACTTATCACATGAAGACCTGGTCATACCACCAAAAATCAATAATTAGAACAAAAGTGGATAGACAATAAAATAAAGAAAGTGAAAACAAAGAAAAGATAAACTATGCACAATCTAAAAACAAACAAACTCTACTAGTCTCCCCGGCAACGGCGCCAAAATTTGGTACGTTCGAATTGACTGTCACGTATGAACTCCAAATTAATTAATCTTGAAAACCCTTAACTATTCCAGATTGTTGTAGTAAAAAGCCAAGGTCGAATATCTCAAGGAAACTAGTAATAGAATGTTTGATCTTAGACTAGAATTATTATTTTTTTTAGGTTTTCTCCTGATAAAATGGGGGTGTTTAGTTTGTTTCAAATCCTAACTTAAGAATCAAATGCAGCTAATAACCTGATCCTATGTAATGATTAAATCCTAGCTTAAGAGAACTAACATACTCTATGATCTAGAAACTAAAAGAGATACATCAGAATTTAAATTGCATAAATGAATTTGTGCAGGAACTTGTCACAACTACGATTGCAGCGATGGAAAGTGCAAAAACAAAATAAAGATACCCAACTAGAGAAACAAGAGAAGCAGAATTTAATTTCAGAAATGAGATCTAAAGGAACAAAAACTAGAACTACTCGTTCAGATTTAAAGAAACAACAAATTCGATGACAAGATCTAAAGAAAATAAGGATGCAGAAACAATAAACTGCAGAATTCTAATGACTAAAATCTGAAGAGAAGTAAAATAAAACAAAGCAACTCTCAAGAATTGTCAACTACTCAAAATTGAAACGATTAAAGTACCTCTAAGCAAACAAAATTAATTGCAATCAAACTACAACTACTCTCTACTGCTAAAGTAATAACATTCTTCTCTAAGACAAGATTGGAAACTAATTACACTAAACAGATCCTATGAAATTACTGCATCGAACACAAAGATTGAAACCTAATTACAATAACAGCAACTACTAGAATTACTGCATCAAGAGAAAAACAGAACAAAAACAGAACAAGTCCCTAAAGAATACTGTTGGAAATTTCTATATCAAATAACAGTAATCAAAGCTGCAGCAACTACAAGACCAGGAACTATTTAAACTCAACAAAATCTACTGAAATGATTGAATTGAAAACAAAGATTGTAAACTACTTTTATTAACAGAAACTTGCTGGAAATTTACATTACAGAACAGAGATTTAAAGCAAAATTCTGGAAAGAAACCAATCTATGCACTAAACTGAGCTACAAACAAGTTCTAGATCTAGCTAACAGCAGTAATGAAATGCAGGATTAAAACTAAACCAATTCCAATCACAACCAATTCTTGAATCACAACTCTTGTCGTCACACAAGAGTCCTCACTTGAAACCTCAAATGCGAAATCCAGAAAAGCAGAAAAGGGAACGCAGCTGATCTGAGTTTAGATCTGAAACCCGCTGATCTTAGCCAAAGAAACCTCTCTGGAAGAACACAAGTTCAGATCTGTGCAGAATTGTCGAAACCTGGATCTGCAATTCTATTCTGTGCTCAGCAATGACTTGCTGATGGGGCGTTGAATGTGGCTGGATTCAAGTCAAGAACCACTAGAGAGACCTCTTTGATGATTCCTGAAGATGGCTGATGAATTCCTGCTGTCAACACCGTTCTAACAGGGGCGGAGAATGAAGAATCGAATCCCAGCAAAGCTTGCCGTCGAAACCTCTTTGGCAAACCTCCAGCTTCAGGAAATTAGGTCAGCAGCTTCCTTGCATCCTCCTCTATGGATCTGGAACTCAAGATCAGATTATCACTGGAATCGGGGGCATGCGCGCGCGCTCACGGAGAGGAAATCGCCGTTGGCACGATGAACAGTAGACGCAGCCCCTGTTCACCCGCGATTTTTTTGGGTTTTATACCAAGGTTTGAACCGGGATTTGCATTTGGCTTAGGGCTTAGTTTAGGAGGAAAATTAGGGATTTGATGATAAGGTTTGATATGGGTTAGCTCAAGAGGAAAGCTCCATTTAATGGATCGGGCCCAATCCAAATTCTTGTAGTCCAATGAGCCTATTCCTTCAAAACAAATAAAGTACCATTATTAGATAAGATTCCACAAGAATTATATAGAAAATGCAACAAGGCTCTAAATAATTCTCAACTCATAAGATATAAGATAAAACAAGAATTAATCATATGAGAAGATGCAAAATACTCAATTCAAGAGCCCAATTATGCACAAAAAATACTAGATATCAACCATCTTTATCGCGAGTCGAGTCAAGACCATCTTTATCGATAAATAAATTTGTTTGGTACTTGTTTTACCGCCTTTATTATATATGTTTAGACTAGGCTAGATAAGGACCTAGGCTTGGTTTACACTTGACCAGTTAGACCTAAGGGTTTCAGAAAGGAAATTAAATATCCAATTTCTTTGAAAGACTTTGTCTAGAAGTGGTGGATGATCTCATACTCAAGAAGGCCTAACGCCTCGCCACAGCCTGGAAGCCAATCTTTGAAATGAATATTTAATTGACTGATTGTAAAACCTGAGTCTAACTCAAATATAAATCAATCCTTAGATGATAATCGAAACTAAAGATAAAATTAACCATCTCACAAAAATCTATAAGGTTCCTTGATTGATAATTTAGAAAAGGATGAGATGGACTTAGGTAAAATTTAGAATAAATCTTAATTAATTATCATCTTAATTACTAAATTAATTAATACATCTTAATTATCATCTTAATTACTAATAAATTAATAAATCTTAATTATCATCTTAATGAATAATAAATTAATAAATCTTAATTACTAAATAAATTAATAAATCTTAATAAATCAATCAATGAATAAAATTTAATTAATAAATAAATCAATTAATAAATCTTATTCAAATAAATTAATAAATCTTATTCAAATCAAATAAATTTATTAAATCTAATCAATTTAATCAATTCATAACTTAACTTAACTTAATAATTCTAATAAGTTAAATTAAACTTAAAACTCAATCAACCATCTCATAGTCACCCATAGGAATAATATATTTATAAACTTAGATTGGGTGAGATGAACCCAATCTAATCTATCTTACAATCCTTTAAATTTGGATCCAAATCAATACTTTATGTGTAGGAACATAACGATTTGGACCAATAAATGTTGGATAGTGGATGCTCTAGACACATGACTGGAGATCGATTAAAGTTCACCAAGATAAAATTCAAAAATCTAGGGTCAGTTGCATTCGGCAACGACGAAACACTTAGGGTGTGTTTGGTTCAAGTCATCATGTATAACCTTGGTTATGTGATTACCAGGTAATCACATAACAAAGGTTATGGGGAATAAAACATAACCAAATGTTGTTTGGTTCAACCTAGGTAATGCAACAAAAACTTGTTTGTTTGAAGGTTTTAATGAATATCCTAGTTTAATATTTTACCGTATTACCCTTAATTACAAAACCAACTATACATATTATTATTATTATTATTTATTTATTTATTTTTTAATGTTTTTTACTTTTCTTTTTCCTGTATATTTTTTTTACTTTTTTATGTGCTTTTTAATTTTTTTAATGTTTTTATATTTTTATATTATTTATATTTATATTTTTTATTTTTTTACATTTTTTTATTTTAATTTTAATTTATTTATTTATTTTTAAAATTTTAAAAAAATTTTAAATTTTTAAAATTTTTTAAAATTTTAAATTTTTAAAATTTTTTAAAATTTTTAACATTTTTTAAAATTTTTATTTTTTATTTTTTATTTTTAAAATTTATATTTTTTATTTTTTTTTATTTTTTAAAATTATTTAAAAAAAATAAATAAATTTTTAAATTTTTAAAACATTTTTTTATACATTTTTTAATATTTTTTTACATTTTTATTTTTTTTTCATATTTTTTCTTATCGGAGGGTATTTTTGGTAAAAAAAATTCGTTAACCCCGGAATCAAGAAAAACCTTAGTTTTCTGAGGTTTTTCGATTCCGGGCTGCATGACCCTTTTGCTGATGTGTCGGGAATGGAACATTACTTGGGAATCATCGAATACCTAAACCAAACAAGGTTTTTGTTGATAACCTTGGATGGATAACCAAGGTTATCAAGAATAACCCCGAACCAAACACACTCTTAAGGTAATCGGAACATGTAATATCAGATTGAGTTCCGATGTTTATATTCAAAATGTTTTATTGGTTAATAAATTGAATTTTAACTTATTTAGCATTAGTCAGTTATGTGACTCTAGGTACTTAGTCACATTTTCAAAATCTGAGTGTTTAATTAAAAATGTTAAAAATCCTGAAATTACACTTAAGGGAATTATGAAAGAGAACATTTATACAATTAACCTACCAACCTCGTCACTAAAGTGTCTCCTGACATAACAAGAGGAAACTAAGTTGTGGCACAGAAGACTGGGTCACGCTCATACCAGACTCATTTAAAAAATGAGTCAAAATGACTTAGTTACAGGTTTACCCAAATTAAAAATTATAGAAAATACAATCTGTAATGCTTGCTAACAGAGTAAACAAACCAAGTCAATCCACAAGTTAACCAACTTAAATAGAACTAACTCAATACTTGAACTTCTACACTTAGATCTATTTGATTCACATGGAGCTAAATCACTAAGCAAAAACCAATATTGCTTAGTTATAATTGATGATTACTCAAGATTTACTTGGGTAAAATTTTTAAAAACTAAAGATGAAACTTATGAAATATTTAAATCCTTTTGCAAGTTGATGGAAAATGGAAAAGATACTAAAATTAAAAGAATTAGAAGTGACAATGGAGGAGAATTTGAAAATCATAAATTTACTGAATTTTGTGAAATTAATGGATACAAACATGAGTACTCATTCCCTAGAACCCCCCCCCCCCCCCCCCAAACAATATAGTCTAGTAGAACGAAAAAAATAAAATACTACAAGAAGCCGCTAGAACCATGCTAAACGAATATAACCTAAATAATCAATTCTGGGCCGAAACAATAAATACGACATGTTACATTCAAAATAGAATACTAATCAACAAATTTCAAAATAAAACTTCATATGAAATATATTATAATAAAATCTCTAATTTAAATTATTTAAAGGTGTTTGGTTATAAAGTCCATATTCTAAACATTAAAGACTACTTAGGAAAATTTACATCAAAATCAATAACAGGAATCTTTTTAGGGTACTCTACAACCAGTAGGGCTTATAGATTCTATAATAAAGATATCATAAAAGTTGAAGAAACAACGAATGTGATTTTTGATGAAGAAAATAACTTACCTAATCTAACAAATGAAAATATAGAAAATATTAATACAAGAAACATAAAAGATGATGAAAAAATTCAAATTAAACCTAGAAAATCACAAGAACTAGTTGTTGATCCTAACATAAGACCTTCAAGAATAAGTTCCAACCACCCATCTGACCAAATTTTGGATGACCCAACCCTAAGAGTCCGAACTAGATTATCCTATAGAAATCTAAGTAAAATAGCCCTTATTTCTAAAATTAAACCCAAGACTATAGAAGAAGTCTTACCTGACTCAGATTGGATCTTAGCAATGCAAGAGGAGTTAGCCCAATTTGAAAGAAATCAAGTCTGGGAACTTGTACCTAAACCCATAAGTAAAACCATAATTGATACTAAATAAGGTATTTAGAAATAACTTGGATGATAAGGGTGAAATAGTGAGAAATAAAGCCAGACTAGTAGCAAAAGGAATCAGTCAAGTAGAAGGGTTAGACTATGATGAAACCTATGCATCCGTAGCCAGACATGAATCTATTAGGATGTTGTTGGCCTATGCAGTATATAAAGGATTCAAGTTATACCAAATGGATATAAAATTCGCATTCTTAAATGGATTCATTAAGGAAGAGGTGTATGTAAGTCAACCCCCAGGATTTGAGGATTTGGACTACCAAAATCATGTCTTTAGGTTAAAGAAAGCCCTATATGGACTAAAACAAGCACCTAGGGCTTGGTATGAATGTCTATCAACTTATCCAATATCTAAGTGGTTTAAACAAGGTCAAATAGATCAAACTTTATTTGTAAAAACCTTAGAAAAAGACATCTTTATAGCCCAAATTTACATAGATGACATAATTTTTGGCTCAACCAACACTATGTTTTTAAAAGACTTTACTAAATTAATGGAAAATGAATTTGAAATGAGCTTAGTAGGAGAGATTAACTTTTTCTTAGGTTTACAAATTAAACAAACCAAAGAAGGAATATATATTTTTCAAACAAAATATGCTAAGGAATTAATTAAAAAGTTTGGCATAGAATAGAAATACCCCAATGACAACTAATGTTAAAATTATTTTTGATTTAGAAGGAAAACTAGTAGATTTAAAATATTATCGAAGTGCAATAGGGAGTCTACTATACCTAACTGCAAGTCGAACTGATATTTTGTTTGTAGTAGGTATGTGGGCAAGGTACCAATCTTGTGCAAAAGAATCACACCTAACAAATGTTAAAAGAATACTTAGATATATTAAGGGAACCCTAAATGTAGAACTTTGGTACCCTAGAACTAGCATTTTTAACCTAGTTGGCTATTCTGACTCAGACTATGCCGGGTGCAAACTAGATAGAAAAAACACAAGTGGAAGCTGTCAATTTCTAGGTCAGTGCCTAGTAAGTTAGTCAAGCAAAAAGTAACACTGTGTTGCTTTATCCACTACTAAAGCAGAAGTCATAGCCATGAGGGAATGTGTATTTCAACTATTATGGATAATGCATACCTTAAAGGACTATCAATTAGAATATAAAAATATAAAAATTTTAATTGATAATATCAGTTCAATTAACTTAATCAAAATTCTAATCCACCACTCAAGGACTAAACACATAGAAGTAAAATATTACTTTGTAAGAGATTATGTAGCTAAGGGTGACATTATACTTAACTATGTTGAGTTCAAATCAAACCTGGCTGACATTTTCACAAAACTCTTACTTGAACTTGAGTTCAGTGCATTTAGAAGATAAATAGGGATGTGTTTAGTAGAATAGAGTGTGGTATTATGCGAGTTGTGGTGAGGTTTCTCCACCCACAAGGAACTATGCGAGCTAGTCAAAAGTTCTCCAGGGAATTATCCACCGACGGATTAGAATCATCCATCTTACGAACAACCATGTAGTAGGAGTAAGTGATCTCCGAACCATGCTACATAAACGTGTTAGAGGTTTGATTATCTTGGTTATTGTCTCTAGGTTTAGTTTTTTATTTGGTAGTTTTGTTTTATATTCCGTTATGCATTAACAAGTGTAGGAAGCGATGATTTGGATGATCGACTATTCACCCCTTTAGTTGGATATCAAGGCCCCAACACTAGCCTCTCAGCCACACAGAGGTCATGGTGTCTTGAGGGGTAGGCGAGAATGACCATGTTACATGCATGTACATATGCATATGATGCGCGGTGTGTATATATATATATATATATATATATATTCTTGTGATTATTGTATTTGTTTGAGATATGATTGTTGCATATGGATGTCATGATTTATACATGTATATGCTATCAGTTATATTGCTTAGGTGTTACGAGCAGATCTGTTGCTGATTTCTAGTGAGTCTATTGATCATTATACTGCACGTGTTAAATCTAGATTGGGTATGTGCATTTATTATGTTAGTTATGATTATGTAAATTTATTATGCTAGATATGATCATGCTTTTATTTCCCTACTAAGATTGTATGCTTTAATCTTCATATTTTATATTGACCATGCACTATCTATGTCTATAACCCACTGAGTTACCCAGACTCACCACCTCTTTTACTGGTTTCCTTTCACCAGGGAGTGGGTAGAGGATTTATGGAGTCATTTGGAGATCCTATCAGCCAACCCCATATCACATCGAACATCTTCTTTTGCTATTGCTTTTACTCGCATTATTGGTTTTCATACTTGTTTATGTACTGAATAACTTGTATGTGGATTTTTGGACTTGTGACATCCTTTTATTTGGTTATATACTTGTTCAGGTAAGTCGTACGGTACGTAGTCTAGTCAGTTATCTTGCATGGTTGTGTTTTGCATTGGGGCAATTTTCCCTGGGTCAAGGTTGACCAAGTTGACTAAACTTGAGGTAGATCAAGTTTAAGTCTTGATGTTTGAGTTCAATGTTTGACAATATATGGAGATTGAAGGTCAAAGGTTAACCAGAAGAGTCAAGTAGATTAAGATTAACCGGATACTTGACTGAAAACTCCTAATTAGAAGTTAGACAAGGGCAAGTCCAATGGGAAGGTTGGCAGAAGAAAAAAATCTAAGTGAGTTAGTGTTGACCGAACACTTGGTATGGAAAGTCTCGGTGAGTGAAGCCGAACAGTTGAGAAGTCCTGTTAAGTGAAGTCGGGCAGTGTGAAAAGCCCTAGTGAGTGGAGCTAGATAGTTAAAAAATCTTGATGAGTGAAGCCAGGTGAAAACCCTAGTGAGTAAAGCTAGACAGATAGAAATCCTGGTAAGTGAAGGTAGATGAAAAATACTAGTAAGTGAAGCTAGACAGTATGGTAATCCTGGTGAGTGAAGTCACGTGAAAAGTCCTAGTGAGTGAAGCTAGGTAGTGAGAAAATCCTGGTGAGCGAAATCAGGTGGTGAGAAGTCATGATGAGTGAAGCCAGGCAGAGGAAAGTCTAGGTGGGTTAAGATTGACCGAACACCTCGTGTTTAGAAGTCCAAGTGGGTCATGGAGGACTGGACATTTGGCACGAAACGGAAAGTCCAAGTGGGTCAAGGTTAATCGGACACTTGGCACTAGGAGAAAAGTCCAAGTGGGTTAAAGGATTTACCAGATACTTAGTGATGAAGTCTCAACAGGTCAAGTTTGACCAGATACTAGGCAATGAGGAATCCCGACAGGTCATAGTTGATCGAATGTTGGGTTTGGAAACCCTAAACTTGAGTTAAAAAAGTTAGGGTTGGTCAATCGATTAGGTGATAGATTGAACTAGAACCCAAGTTGATCGATTGGGAGAGTCCTGTGAGCAATGATAGCCCAATCGATTAGTTAATCAATTGGCAACCGTTCGCGAGAGTACAGTGTGCTCCCCAATCGATCAGCCGATCGATTGGGCTACTCCAATCGATCGATTGGGCTACTCCAATTGATCAGTTGATCAATTGGACTACTCTAATCGATCAGTTGATCAATTGGAGAGGAGTTTTTGTGAAGCACGGTACGTACTGTGATGGATCAATTAGGAAGGAGCCCAATTGATTCTGGGGTCTTCTATGAGAGCACAGAAGCCATTTGGATTGATCAGTTGATCGATCCAACTACCTTAATTGATCAGCCGATTGATTGAGATATAATCGTTGCACAAGTTGCGAGCTTTGGATAGCTGAGATCGATTGGATCTAACGTGGCAATCAATTGAGAGCAAGTCTAATTGATTGGGAGCTCTAGATCACGACAGAATAAAGCTGTTGGCAAGGTTCAAATGCGTAACTTTTCACCAATTCTTCTCCACCATTGTCACCGGTTCTTGAAGCTTCTTGGAGACAAATGTTACTACACTTTCAAGGTTCAAGAGGCGATTACAAGTTATAAGATATCAAGCAAGAAGAGGTTTCTATTGTATTTATGTATATTTACTTCTTATTTTGAGTTATATTCTTGTGTGAGCTTATACGAGGTTTCTCCACCTCTGGATTTGTTCTGAGAATGAGTGTATTTCATAGTGGAGAGTATACTCGGTGTGGGTCCTTAGATTAGTCACCTCATCTTGAAGTGGATACCAAGTATTAGGAGCTTGACGAAGAATGCGAGCAAGACAAGCTATTCACCCCTCATCTAACTTTGGAGTGTCCCAACATTTTGTATCAGCCATGTAGGCTATGTATTATTATTGTCTTCTGTTGTGTTTATGTCTCAGCCATGTGTGCTGCATCATATACTGCGTGATTGTGTTTTTTTTTCCAACCATGTGACCTATAGGTTATTATACTTATACAACCGTGTGACTATGTATCCAAGTTTCGTATATTATCATAAGGGGAGAGATACTATCCGTTTGTCAGGCAGGGATTCCTCCAAGGCGTGACATTATAAATTGAACATTTTTACTCCTACGGTTAACAATGTAATAATGTATAATATAGGTACAAAATGCAAATTAACCTATGAGAATTCTTCCATGTTGTGACATAGATATTTATGACATATATCCAAATAACACCTAGAAAGGTTAATGTCACAAGGTATTCTTGATTTTCTTAATATGTCAAACTTTGATGTCTACATAGAGTGTGTTAAGGGAAAGACCACTAACAAAAGGAACAAGAAGGCTAACCATTGTAGTGACATTTTGAAGCCAATACATATGAACATTTGTGAATCATTCCCTATGACATCTTGGAATGGACACATATTTTTTATTATCTTTATAGATGGCTATTCCAGATTTGACTATTTGTACCTTATTCATGAGAAGTCATAATTTTTTGACATGTTTAAAATTTTTAAAGCCGAAGTTAAACTTCAACTAAGTAAGAAAATTAAAGCTGTCTGATCTAACTGAGGTGAATATTTTGGTAGATATGATGGATCAATTGAACAACGTTCAAGATATTTTGTGAATTACCTTATTGAGTGTGGAGTGTGCCTCAGTATATCATGCATGTTACTCCCAGTTAGAATAGTGTAGTTGAATGTCGCAACCGTACCCTAAAAGATATGATAAGAAGTATAATGATTTTCACTTCTCTACCAAAGTCTTTGTAGGGTAAAGCACTTAAGACTGCAGTTTACCTAATCAATAGAGTACCTAGTAAAGTAGTAACTAAAACTCAATTTGAGATGTGGACGGAAAGGAAGCCTCGCATTAAGCATTTACACATTTGGGATTGTCTAGTTAAAGCTAGGCCTTACAGGCTAATGAAAGGAAACTGGACTAAAGAACAGTTAGTTGCAATTTTGTATGTTACTTTGAGAAGTCAAGAGGGTATAAATTTTATTATCTTTCTAATATATCCTTTTTCGAAACAAAAAATGTTACATTTATTGAGGGCAGTAGGAGTGATAAGGTTAGGGAAGTATCTTTTGTGGAATTTGTTAACGATCCTTCTATTGGATGTAATCTTGAGGGTCTGTGTCATCATGTGTTTGATGTTTGGGCAAAAGGTTTAAGTTAGGTTTATCCTTGTATTTGATATATGTATTTGAGTTATGCAAGTTTGCAAGATACACATATGATTTAGTTTGATGGCTTCAGGTCCGATGAAGGATGGAACATCCGAGGGACCGTGGATCAGGCAGCAAGGACAAGAGTCGAGGGAAGCACACTTCAAAGCATATGTGAAGGATGACATTGGGACAAGCCGCAGGCTTGAATGCATCCGAGGGACGAGAGCCAAAGGAAGAAGGCTTAAAGGCAAGATGTTAAGGTTGCGAAGAACAGTCAAGTGAGTAGTGAGGGCCCGAGTGCTGAGAGATTGTACTCAGGGAGGGAAATCCTAAGTTTTAGGATTTACCAGTCGACTGATGGTTGTACCAATTTACTTGTGCAGTCGATTGGTAGTCGACTGAGAACTAACAGAATACCTCTATTCGTTCGGCCAATATAGAATAGTCGACTGGTAAAACAACCAGTTAACTGATATTGAGCCATTGAGTTGTAACGATTGAATTTCCATAGAAGACAGTCGACTGACACTTTTACCAGTCGACTGTTAAGCGAGATTTGTCAACCCGTAGCCTATATAACCAAGACTTGGGATCTTGATTAAGGTTAATGAAATTAGTAGTGATTAACCTTAATTAGTAGTCAATAAGTACCCTAGTATCTCAAGTGTTCTTGTGAGAGTTGTGGTGAGGTTTCTCTACCCACAAGGAGCTACGTGAGCTAGCTGGAGGTTTCCAGGGAGTCATTCACTGATGGATCGGGATTATCCACCTTACGAACCATGGAATAAGAGCTTTATCTCCGAACCACATAAATGAGCGTGTTAGCGGTTTGATGTTCTTCATTATTGTTTAGCTTGTTTATTTATATTTCCGTTGTGCAACTAACATGTGTAGGAAGAGAGAACCGTGAATTGGGAGCACCAACTATTCAACCCCCTTTTAGCCGGTCATCCGATCCTCAACAAGTGATATTAGAGAAGGTTCACTCTTGAATGACTAACCACTTGAAGGAGCAAGTGCTAGAGGAAGAAATGGATTCGAAAGGAGCACTTGGAGAGAATATTTGGATTCCACCTCCATACGAGCAAGGAAACTTCAATTATTGGAAGTTGCGATTGGAGATATGGTTCCAAATTGATTTGGACCATATGATCGCATTGGAGGAACCGTTCGAAGCTCCGACGGACAAGAAGGGAAAGCATCTCCGACCAAGATATTAGAGTGAGGAGAAAAGGCAACAATTGGAGGAGAACAAGGAGGTAATCAAAATTTTAGTAAAGTTATTACCTCCTAATGTGTTGTCTAGTGTAGGTGAATATAAGGATGCAAGTGACATTTGAAAAAAGGTAATTGCACTTCATGAGAACACCTCACAAGTTGAAGAAGTGGAGGAGTCCAAGGAGAAAGACTTATTGGTCCAAGAGGAGGAGAATGACCAATTGGACGTGGAGACAAATTCAACATCCAAAGAGGAGAAGTGAAATCGGTCACATCCAAGGAGAAGGAAGATGATGAAGTGTCATCCACATCTTCAAGGGTTGAAGAAGAATCCAAGACAAGTGAAGAAGAAGTCTTGGAAGTCAACCTTGCAAGCATCTCCACCGAAGTGAAGTCAAATGAACACACTATTTTATTCGGGTGTAATGAGAAGGGACACTGCAAGAGTAGGTGTCCAATGAGTAAGAAGAAGATAAATCCTAAACTCATTCAAGTTGACTTAGATACTAATGTGGGTTGTAGAAATGAAGAAACCAAGAAGAAGAGAATGTGTATAATATGCTTCACGTGTGGAGAGAAGGGTCACTACCACACCAAATACCCTAAGAAGAGGAAAATCAAGAAGTTAGCACATTTGAAGAAATGGGAAAAGAAGAGAAGCTCAAGTCGAGGAGGAGCTTCAAGGGTAAGGGAGGTATACCCTAACTTGAATTGTAATTCAAATTCTTATATTCCCATGCATGCTAGGATAAATAATGATAATTATCATTTAGCAATGAAAAATTTTAGCTTTAGGTATCATGATAGAAATAGGGTTAATGTAGATCATAACCCTAGAAGACCTATGCATGATAAACTTAGACATGTTAGATTCTCATTACCTAAGGAGAAGAAGGTAATGGAGAACCTAGGCAAAAATATCAAGAAGGGAAGACATATGCCTAGGAAGATGGGTAGATCTAGGAATGTCTAAGGTGGACAAGTCAATTCTAGAATTAGGAGTCTAGAAAAGGAAAATCAAGATTTGAAGGCAAACTTTGATAAATTGGAGAAAGCCCTAAAGAGATTTAATGTTAGATCTAAGGGGTTAGGTATAGTGTTAGATAGCCAAAGATGCAACAATGATAGATCGGGTTTGGGATACCAATCTAGACCCTCCAAGGTAAAAGAAAAATGATATGCTCAAGGAAAAAATCTCAATAAAAAGCTCAAGGATAGACACATAAAATGATGGGGCCCACAAAAAGTGAAATGGTGGGCCATGAATTTATGTGTCTATCCTTGAGCTTTTCCTTGAGATTTTTTCCTTGAGCATATCATTGCTCAAGGCAAAAAAGAGATCATATGCTAGGGTAACACATGATAATGTCAAGAGAGGAGCAACCAAGGGCGAGGGAGAGTCATCCAAGGCCAATGAGGAGAAATATGCTAGGGTTGCATATGATTATGGCAAGGATAAGATATTCAAGGTACATTATTGTGGTTTAACCCATGGCAAATGGATCTCAAGTGGGTATTACTTGGGATTCTAGAAGGATCATGGAATGTACCAAGTGGTTTGGAGATGGACTTGAATCTCAAACCTAGGAAATTAACACATATAGATTGAGTTTCATGCATGAAAATATAAAATTAGGTTCATATTGTATGACAATTGGTTTTGGATGTATAGATACCATATAAATAAATGCTAAGGATATATTAAGGTTTAGTATGGGCAAATACATCAAGAGAAAGTCAAAACTAGAACTTTAGGTCAAGGTTCAATTGAACCATTTAGATAGTTTTGAGTTTTGTGTCAATCTTGGGATCCAAGACATGTACATTTTCAAATATATTTTTCCCAAATAGACACGGGTAAAATAGATATTTTCATAAAATTTAGAAATTTTTAGATGTCTGTGGATTTTTAGTTTATTTATGAAGTTGGGTCAGAAATATTATTTGGGTTGAAAACAGGATGTCAGTCAACTAATGCAGTTACCAATCAACTAGTAACACTATTTATCGAACATAGAATGTTTCTGTGGTGTTGTTTCAATGGGGGCATTCGACTGGTGATTATGGCAATCGACTGATACAGTCTGAAAACTATTTTTTTAAAATTGTGTTTGACAAGGACAACTTGTATGGGTGCATGAGATCCTTGGAGGATAAATACACGAGTTTATGATCAGTTTGGATAATAAAGTTTGAACAATTGGGATATTATTGGAACCTTTTTGATATTAGGAAAAGGGGGAGAAGTATGATTTTAGTTAGGAAAACCATAAATGCCTTTGCGGTGAGAAAATCCTAGCTAATAGGGAGCTTAGGTGTAGGGGGAGTCTTGTGATAGGTTCTTAAATATCTCTGGGATAAAATTTCTAGCTTAATGGGGAGCATAGGTATAGGGAGAGCCTTATGATAGGTTCTAATGTATGTTGCATATGCCCTTGGCAGTAGAAGTCCAAGTGTGTAGCCTTGGCAAAATAATTCCAAATGCGTTATTAGCAAATTGTTTTACTATTATATTTTTCCTAACTTAAACATATTGCCAAATATAAAAAAAAAAAGAGATTGTTGGATGCAATCTTGAGGGTTTATGTGACCATGTGTTTTGATATTTGGGCAAAGAGTTTAAGTTAGGTTTACCCTTGTATTTAATATGTGCATTTGAGTTGTGCAAGTTTGCAGGATACACATATGACTCAGGTTGATGACTTTGGGTCCGTGAAGGATGGAGCATCTGAGAGACCATGGACAAGGTAGTAAGGACAAGAGCCGAGGGAAGCACGCTTCGAGACATATACGAAGTATAACATTGGGACATGCCGCGGATTTGAATGCATCCGAGGGACGAGAGCCAAAAGGAAAAATGCTTGAACGCAAAAGGTCAAGATTGCAAAGAAGAGTCAAGTGAGTTGTGAGGGTCCGAGTACTGAGAGATTGTACTCGGGGAAGGAAACCCTAAGTTTTAGGATTTACCAATCGACTGGTGGTTGGACAAGTCGACTGGGCAATCGGCTGGGAACGAACAAAATGTCTTTATTTGTTCGACCATTATGGAGCAGTCGACTGGTAAAATCACCAGTAGACTGGTATGGAGACGTTGGATTGTAACGGTTAAATTTCTATAAAGGGCAGTTGATTGACACTTTTACTAGTCAACTGGTAGGCTGGGTTTGCCAACTCGTGGCCTATATAACCAAGGCTTGGGAGTTTGGTTAAGGTTGACGAAATTAGTGGTGGTTCGCCCTAATTAGTAATCAACAAGTGTCCTAGCATCTTAAGTATTCTTGTGAGAGTTGTGGTGAGATTTCTCCACCCACAATGAGATAGTGAGCTAGCCAGACATTTTTGGGGAGTCATCCACCTACAAATCAAAATTGTCCACCTTACGGATAGTCATGGAGTAGGAGCTTTATCTCCGAACCACGTAAATGAGTGTGTTAGCAGTTTGGTTTTCTTCCTTATTTTTTAGCTTTGTTTATTTGTATTTCCGCTATGCAACTAACACGTGTTGGAAGAGAGAACCGTGAATTGGGGGTAGAGACTATTCAACCCCCCTTCTAGCCGACCATCTGATCCTCAACACCTTATATGGTCACTATTAGTGCGATAAGTAGCTGTGTGGTTATCATACCGTACATTATGAGTATCACACATCCAGTGAGAATAATGAACTAAAATATTTCCATGACATCTCTAATGAAATTGGAGGAGCCTGCCATTGAAATTGAGGTATTATCTCATATTGATGAACAAGTACCTTAACTACCTCAAATGCAAGTACCTTTAAGGTGATCCACAAGGGAACAGAGAACCATAAATTCTCATGATTATGTTTATCTTCAAGAGAATGATTTTGACATAGGGTTGGAAAATGATTCTACAACTTTCTAAGAAGTCAAACAATGTTCTAATCCTGAAAGGTGGATTAATGTTATGCAAGAATAGTTGAAGTCTATGGTAGACAATGATGTTTGGGAGCTTATCGAATTACCTGAAGGTAAGAAGTCCGTTGGTTGTAAATGGATATTTAAAACAAAGTGAGATTTACGGGGCAATGTCGAAAAGTATAAGGCTCGTCTTGTTGCCAAGGGATTTATTCAGAAAGAAGACATTAATTACAATGAGACTTTCTCACCTATGTCGACGAAAGACTTCCTTAGGGTAATCATGAAACTTGTAGCTTATCATGATTTAAAGCGGCATCACATGGAGATATAGAGGAGTCTATATATATGGTGCAACCAGAGAACTTTGAGTCTAAGGATTCAAAGCACCTAATATATAGATTAAAGAAGTCCATTATGGTTTAAAACAGGCATCCGATCAGTAGTACCAAAAATTTGATCGAGTAGTTATCTCATTTGGATTTAAAGAGAACCCCATTATCAGTGCATATATATCATGTTTAGTGGGAGTAAGTTTGTTATACTTATTTTGTACGTGGACGATATATTGTTTGCAAGCAATAATAAAGATATGCTATATAAAACCAAGTCATTTCTATCCGCTAATTTTGAAATGAAAGATCTTGGTGAAGCATCCTTTGTTTTAGGCATACAGATCTTTCATAATCGTTCAAGAGGGATTCTTAGATTTTTACAACGGACCTATATTAAAAAGGTGCTTATAAGGTATGGTTTGTAGAACTGTACACCTAGTGACACACCTATGTCAAGAGGTGACAAGTTCAGCATGCAGTAGTGTCCACGACTTGAACTTAAAATAAAGGAGATGGAACAATTTCCATATGCATCAGTAGTGGGATGTTTCATGTATGCACAAGTTTATGGTCGACCAGATATAATATTTATAGTGGGGATGTTAGGCAGATATGCTAGTAACTCAGGACCGTCACACTAGAAAGAGGTTAAGAAAGTAATGCAATATTTGCAAAGAACTAAAGGACATATGCTCACGTATCGGAGATCAGATTCCTAGAGGTGATTGGATATTCAGACTTTAATTTTGTTGGATGTTTGGATAGCAGTGTTGCAGCAATCTAGGTGACAGATTTTGATGTTTGGCAAAGTTTAAGTTGAGTTTATTGTTATATTTGATATGCATTATGAGTGTGCAGGATGTAGGTACAACAAGGAAAGTCTAAGTGAGATCTTGGCAAAAGGAAAAGTCAAAAGGTGATTCTTAGCGGTGTAAGTACAAGCATGTAGTCTTGGCAACATAAGTCCAAGTGTGACTTAATAAAGGTTAAAGTTTCGGAGGCGCGACCTCTTAGCAAAGGAAGACCTGACAACAAGGACAAGTTCGAAGGAAGCTCTTGAAGGTAAACGTGAAGGATGGGGAAGCATCTGAGCGATGCAAAGCTGATGGAGGAAGCTAGAAGGCAAGGTCAAGGTTGTGCGGGCAAGAACGAGTGAATGAGAGAATGTACTCAGGTAAACCCTAAGTTTATGGTTTACCAGTTGATTGGTGTATGTACTAGTTGACTGGCGGTTGGACTGGGAGAGAATAGAATACTTTTGTTCTCTCAACTAAAGTGAACTAATCGACTGGTCCTGACATCAGTCGAATGGTATCGAGCTGTTAGAGCTGTAACGATCAAATTCCACAGAGAACCAATCGACTGTTGGTGTGACCAATATACGGGTAACGGCAGGAACAATAAGTTGTTCCTCCCGAGCTCTATTTAAGAGAGCTCGGGGTGAGTGGCTCGGGTTGACGAAATTAGACTTGGTTTAACTCTATTAGAGTCTCCCAAGCCCTCGTGTGATCGGTGTGCTTGTATTCAAGTGTTTATGGCGAAATTTCTCTACCAATAAGGAGCTTAAGCTAGCCAGAGGATTTCCGGAGAGTTATCCACCAACGGATCGGGATCGTCCGCTTTACCGACAGTCATTGAGTAGGAGTAAGATATCTCTAAACCACGTTACACAAACGTGTCGGTTTGTTTTCTTGTTTATTGTCTTCTAGGTTTAGCTTTCTACTTTTTAATTTTATTTTTGTATTTTGTTATGCGCTAACAAGTTGTAGGAAGCGAACATTGAGTGAGAAGCTATTCACCCCCTCTACCGGATGTCAAGGTTCCAACAAGCAGGAGGTCCACTTCAGACTATATATTCATGCTTGCTAGAGGGGCTATATCTTGGAAGAGTGTCAAGCATATGTTAGTAGTCACTTCTACTATAGAAGCAGAGTTGATAGCAAGCTATGAAGTATCCAATCATGGGATTTGTCTGCAGAACTTCGTCACAGCATTGTAGATCGTTGATGACATTGACAAACCACTGAGGATCTTCTGTAATAATAAAGTCGTAGAACTTTATGCCAAGAACAACCAAATCGTCAAAGTCTAAGGATATCGACATCAAATTTCTAGCGGTTAAAGAAAGAGTTCAGAATCGTCAGATCATGATAGACCACATGAGCATAGATTCCATGTTGGTCGATCCACTCACCAAAGACTTGGCCTAAGGTGTTACATGTGCATATTGTGGATTTAAGAATTCTTCTTATGGAAGAAGAATTCATCTAGTTGGAATATGTATTTATCTTATTGTATTGCTCTATATTAATAAAGGTAAATATTTTATTTTGATTACAGTACGTACTTAAAATTTAAAATATTAATGAAAATTTTTATGTTTATTTGACACTTTGATTATGATATCATAATTTACTACTGTCATTTAGTATTTGGTGTTTGTAAATATGATACAGATTCCTTTTGGAATCATAAGATTTAGATCATGATTTACTATTGTAGTTTAACATATGATATTTGCAAATATGATTAAACCCTTTTGGGTTACTTAGGACTAGTTGAAAATTGACATATATTGATCATATTTCATATAATTTCCACTCTACACATCTCACATCTTGATCTATATCATTAATGACATTAGTATTGTGATTACTATTAGAGCTTGTTACGATTGTATACGGTAGCTATAACTTTAACTTCTTTAGTCTCATACCAATGAAGTTAATGGACCAGGTTATTTACAGGAGTATCTTGTACCTATAAAATATGATATCAACTAAAGTTATATTCGCATGTTGTCTATAATCACATACAACCCAAGTGGGAGAGTGTTGAATTTAATATCCCTTAAGGTGGGCTCACATATGATTTAAAAGACTTGCGATACCAAACCCGTTAAGTGATCTAACTTAAGGTTATTGAGTTTCAGATTATTGGACATGAGTTCAATGTGTAGAACCCTTTAGTCCAATCCATTATTAGCTATGGGCTGATAACAGATTGAATTCCTATATAAAGAGAGGTCCCCAAGGGTTTAAGACAATTTTAATAGAGCTTTTCGTTTCCCATTGACCTAGAGTTTTTCAGCGCCTTCATCCTCTAAGCCTATTGAAAGACCTTTCTTTCCGCTGCATCTTCTTTTACAGGGATTAAACCGATGCGGCTAAAGATGAAGACCTTGTCTATTATATTTTTTATGTGATGTCTGTTAGGACCCTTGGCGGTCGGCTAGAGGGGGGAGGTGAATAGCCCCTGCACAAATCAAGCAAAAAGACCTTTCTCGAACCTATAACTTAATTAAAAGAACACTTGCATAAGAAGGATAAAGAAACTAAAAGACAGAGACACCGAGAATTGACTTGGTTACAACCGACGAGGTTGTTAATCTAAAGAAGTAAAGCGCACTAATTTCTCCTTTAGGCGGAGATGCCTCTCTACAGCAATGACAGCATAGAAACAGAAAGCTAAAACAGAAAATGTCTACAAGTGTTGTTTCATTATTTTTCGTTGTTTTTAGCTCACATGAATCCAACTTCCGGCCTTCTCCTCGAGTAAACTTCCGCTCTGGCTTCTCGTCCCTCGGAATCGCCGCGTGCTTCCTTCTTGTCCGCCAGCGTACTCTTCCACAGCTTTTTGTCTCTCAGACAGCTGCGTCTTTTGCTTGTTGAGCAATCTTCCGCTCTAGCTTCTCGTCTCTTGAAAACACCGCACTCTCCCTTCTCATCCGTCAGTATACTCTTCCGCAGTATCTCGTCCTTCAAACGCACCGAGCCCATCGGCTCTCTCCCGTGCTGTCCTTCTCGCTAGCTGCATCTTTTGCTCAACTTCATGTGCTCATAAGTTCCTGCACGCTTAGACACAGGGTTAAACATAATATAATCTAACCTAACTTATTTAATCACATCAAAACTACCTTGGAGTATCAATAATCATGTTTACGACATAACTAAATCTAGATTAGGTTTATTGCTTATTTCTTTAATTTTTTTTATTTGTTCTGAAAAAAATCATGAAGTTAAGAAAACAATTAAGTCTATCACTTGCCGTAAAGGGGAGATGAGATAAGGAGAGTGGATCAAGATTCAAGCAGATCATGAATGAAGATCTGACTCAAGTTAGACAAGTCGAACCCTGAAACTACTGTATCGAAGTTCTTTATGTGATTTCTGCATTTTCCACCTTGTGACACCACGAAGCAAGACAAAGAGCTCCAGCTTTTCCTTTCCGCTGCTTCCACTGTATCTTCTTTATATGTGCAGGGTTCCACTCGGCTAGACGAGGAAAAAGACTCAGCATTCGCTTTCACTGCAAGTCTGCACTCCCTTAATGATTCCCTTCCATCAATGATCAGAATGTTGAATCGTAATTGACAGCATGCGCTGTCAAGCGAGATGACATCTTGTTCTGTTCTGCAAACTTTGTTTTTGGATTCCCTGCCAACTTGGAAAATGCAGGAAGGATAGCAAATCATTTTCTTTGAATCGAGGGCTAGTTCCTTGGATTTGTTTGAATCCCATTCCATGTTCATGTTCTTCTTTTGTCTGTGCATGCAAGAGATTTTTGAAGCGAGACGTCGATGCGATCAGAATCAAGGAGGTGATCATCACTTACACTTTTGCTCTGCAGTTGATTGAATTTGAATAAATAAAGTAACTTTATTCCTAAAGCGAGTCCACTGCATGCAGACAGAAACTTTATCATGGCTTTTCTTTCATAGCTCCCCTTCCTCCTTGGACCCATTTTGCCTTTGACTCTCTGAGTGCTGCCAAAATGCCAGGAAAAAAGGGAAAATTTTGGAATCGATATGAACTCATGGAACTCAATAGAGCATGCAGCTAGTTTGCTTTCTCTCAATACTACTTTCCCATCAGAATCAGATACTCAAGCACAAATGCCCTCTGAAATAAGTTGATTGGACTCTTCTTTCATAGTTGGAGCTAGCTTCATAACTTAACGTAGAAGAAAATTCTGGCCTGCAATTATGGTTAATGATGATCCAATTATGTGACATGCATCACAAAATACATCATATACATCTTTTGTTGTTGATAACTCAGTCTCTGACAAGCATACAAAGTCATTTCTCCTGTGAAAAAGTGTGCATATTCACTCATTCAGTGAGCTGTTATCTGAGAGTACTAACCATGTAAAAGACTCCACGATGCAATCTGACAACACATAATGAACTCTTGGATTTCTCATGTCCTTTGTTTTAGGTACTGAACAAATAATTTCTGTAATCATCAGGTACGTCCATCCCATTGTTTGGCCTACTATATATCGATCTGCAATCTGTATAGTAAATGGTACTAATCTGTGTTGTAAATACTCTCACATCACTTATAAAAACATTTGATGATTTCCTTTTAAATTTGATACTGACAATGCTGCCGCACATATCTATTATTTAACTCTAAGTTGCTTTCGTAATTAACATCTCGATTTGTATAAGTATCTTGGCCGAATTTTAGGGTTTAATTAACTATATACCATCAGAGGATTGTGGACTTTGTCTTGTTGAGCTCGGTTTTTCCTTTGCTTTCGTTTTCGACTAGAGTTTCTGATCAGCTACGGACATTGACACATGAAAGAGAACGATAATCTGTTTCTAATTTCTACGATTAAGATTCTGTAGAGGAGAGCAATGTTGCTCTCATTGAAATTACAGGCTGAAAGGTCCTAATTATTAATTATAATTATAATTATCATATTATTTTTACCTAAATTATTCGTTTACCACTTTGGCTGTAGATGTTGCATTTCATTTGAGTTGCATTTTAATTTCATTTAGTCCTGGCCAATATGAACGTCTGCACACCAACTCAACTCTTCGCAAACTCAACCAGAGGCCTTTCCTGCTGTGCTGCTACCTTCTGCTTATAGGCGCCGGGATTCTCCTTGCTCTCAGTTCTGCCACCTTCCCTTCTCCAACCATGCCATTACTCTTTGGCTTCGCGGATCTACGAGAAGGAAGCTTACTTCTCCCTTGATGGGTTCCGAAGGAGAGGAGATGGGGCAGCAGGAGACAGAGGAGGGATCATGGAACCATTCCATGCATCTGTCTCTCCGCACAGCTATTCTCCTCCCTTAGAGAAAAATTAATTAATCAATCAATCAATCACAAGTCACAACAAAGTACATACTTTTCTTCTTTTCATCCCTCTACGAGCACGCCTACGTCGTCGATCGAGAAAAAGAAACATGAAGAGGAGAGTGATCAGCAGCTCCGAGAATTCTCTGATCCCTTCCTCTGGTGTGTACTGTTGATACTTCTGGGTGCTCTGTTCTTGTTCTTCCTTGGCTCTCTAGTCTTTGTAACAATTGAACTAATCAGCAGGAGAGGAGCAGGAAGCGGATGGATGTGCCAGGGAAGTATTCCAGGAGGTGGTGGTTGAGGAGGAGGAGGAGGAGGAAGCTGCCGGCGGAGGGGCGTCGAAGAAGCGGCGGTTGAGCCCGGATCAGGTGAGAACTCTGGAGAAGCACTTCGAGGAGGAGAACAAACTGGAGCCGGAGCGCAAGGGGCGGCTGGCTGACGAGCTCGGCCTGCAACCCCGCCAAGTCGCCGTCTGGTTCCAGAACCGCCGCGCGCGGTGGAAGACCAAGCAGCTTGAGCGCGACTTCGCCGCGCTCAAGGCCTCCCACGACGCCCTCCGCCGCGATTTCGACTCACTTCACCGCCACAACCAATCGCTCCTCTGCCAAGTTAGTACGAAGGAGACCGTCTCCTAGGTTCTTAGTTGTTGTTGTTGTACTCGAAGAACTAATAATTTTGATCTCCTCATTCGGACGCAGATAAAGCAATTGCAGGAAAAGCTTCGAATAAAAGAAGATACTGTGGCTAAGTCAGAGATCTCGACGAAGAACGTCGACGAGCCGGAACAGCCACCGCCGGCTGCGGCGGGCAGTAAAGCCGACGGCGTGTCGGACAGCGACTCGAGTGCTGTCATGACCGAAGCTACTGCGAACGAAGACATCCGCCAGTTGGCCTCTGCCTCCGACAAACTGTCCCTAGAGTTGGCCGCCGGCGAAATTCCCTGCCCCGATTTGATGAACCTCATGGATTCGAGGACCGGATTCTCGCACCAAAGTCACGGCGAGATGTTAAAGATGAAGGAGGAGGGAGAGGACGGAGACGACTTCATCGGTGAGTCTTGCTTTGACTTCTTCGCTGACGAGAAGGCGGCGGCGATGCTGAGCTGGTACTATTCCGGCGAGCGCTGGAACTAATCAGTGAGAGTATCGAAGGAATGCAAAATAATATCATGGGAATTTGAGGGCTTATCCGTAAAAAATTTGTTTTGTAATTTTATATTTAGTTATTCCTCCGTAAAAATTAAAAATTAAAAATTTAAAATTTAAAATTAAAAAAACGAAGTTAACTGCTATTTGTGATGGGGACAGGCTTGAATGGTTTTAGCGCAGAGTGAGTGATGTTAGCCATGGTCGTTGTTTATTCGGTCGTTTATCAAAGTGTCGGAAAGAATCTGTTTAGGCAAAATTTCTGATGAGGTTGGAGGGATTCGATGACTCGGCACGCCACACAGCTTTCGGTTCACTGTGTTGCGGTCAATGCCGATGTGAGCGTTTGTTTTGGAGTCGGTGTTGCTGGGCCCGTTCGTTCCTGTGCTGGCGCCTTGCGGCGTCTCATCCAGCGCTAAGTCCAAAGACATCACGGCTCCGTGGTCATTGTCACGCTAATAAATTCTTTTATCAAATGGCTACAATGCGACAAGGGAGTAGGACCCCAACGATGGAGATTCTTCAACGAATTTAATATTTATTTTTTTTAAAAAAATAATTATAATCATTTAATGATTATTTTATAAAATACTATTTTGTATAGATATATCTGATTTCGTCCGGAAGTTAAATTGGAGAGGGGGAGTCGGTGATGAGGGTAAAAGAGTTGACGATAAGAAGACTAGCTAGGATCTAGGACCTCAAGATACGTCGCAAGTTTTTTTGACCTTAGAGTGGAGCAGATGGTGACGATGGAAGATCGTATCATGGACCTGTGCACATCACAAATAGAGTGCACGGAAGCGTTAGAGATAAAATCAAGGAAGAGATCTCTGCACAGGTACTCCGACATTCAAGTCAGAATCGAGACAGAGCCAAAAAGTGCAGGAAGTAGGTGAATAGTAGTCATGTAGAGATGCGTATGTGCACGCGTACTTGGTCAATCGAGAGGATCCCCTTTTTATACTGCTTTCCTTAATGACCGTCATAATGAGGCATCAGAGAATGTCATGTCGGGTTACTGAAGATGTATGTGGACTTTCATTGGGTAGAAAAAGGTTTCGTGGCATGCATGTAGTAGAGTATCGGAATATTCCCTAACAAATAACTGTAATTCTCTGACAGGTGGTTGCGATTCTCTGATACAGTTGTTCCTTGGCGATGGTCCGACCGACGCTGGGATCGACCAAGAGTAGACTAGGAGTTATGCCCATGAGAAATGAGAACTAGAAAGCTATGCCCTGGGTGTCCGACCAATACTAGGACCAACCGGGAGTAGACTAGGGGTCATGCCTATGAGAAATGAGAACTGTGGATCTGAGCTCTAGGTGTCCGACCGACATTGAAACTGACCGGGAGTAGATTGGGACCAACTAGAGTAACCTGGGAGTCATGCCCATGAAAAAGAAGAACTGGGGAGCTGAGCCCTGGGTGTCTGACCGGCACTGAGACCGATCGGAAGTAGACTGGGACCGACCCAGGGTAGTCTAGGAGTCATGCCCATGAGAAATGAGAACTAAGGAGTTGAGCCCTCGGTGTCCGACCAGCACTGGGACCGGTCGGGAGTAGATTAGGAGTCATGCCCATGAGAAATGAAAACTGAGGAGCTGAACCCTAGGTGTCCAACCGGCACTGGAACTGACCGGGAGTAGACTGAGACCGATTGGGAGTAGACTGGGAGCCATGACTATAAGAAATGAGACTGGGGAGCTAAGCCTTGGGTGTCCGATAGACATTGGGACCAACTGGGAGTAGACTGAGTGTCAGGTCCGACTCTTTTAAAAGAAAATTTCAAAGAGGGAACATGATAATAAACTTTTTTTTTTTAATTTAGGGGGGGGGGGGGGGGGGCTAAATCACTATTAACCAACTAATGGACTTATGAGCTCGGCCCAATTGGTAAGGAGTGGACCCAACCCTAGGGTTTAGTTGCTTATAAGAGGGGTGGTGGAAATTAAAAAAGAAAAAGAAACAGAGAGGAGAGAGAGAAGTCTCAGCGGCAAGAAAGAAGGGAGAGGGAGAAGTCTCGGCAGCAAGAAAGAAAGGGAGAGGGAGAGATCTCAGAGGCAAGCAAGAAGAGGAGAGAAGGCTTTGACCTTGGAAGAAGAATGAGACCTAAGGAACGCCCCCATCATTACTCCTCGTCATCACCCGCTCCAACACCAAGCCTCTGAGCACAAAGGCAGCTCTTAAACTGTTTCTTTCTGTGCCATTCAGATTAAATTACGCACGCTTTGATATTTTTGCATGAGAAATCTTGAGGTTTAGTTTTCAATTAACCCTTATATTGATTTCCCTATGTTCTTTGGAGTTATATGCATGTTTTGGAGGGTTATTTTAGATTCTGTGCAATAGATTTCGAGGGGTGTTTGAGGGTGGTGCGTAGCAGATTTTTGGATGGTTGTCTGAGTTATGTGTAGTATATTTCGAAGGGTGTTTGAGGTTGGTGCATAACAAATTTTTGGATGGTTGTTTGAAGATGTGTGCAGCAAATTTCGAGGGGTGTTTGAAGGTGGTGCGTAGCATATTTTTAGATTTTTGTTTGAGGTTGTGTGCAGCATAATTCGAGGGGTGTTTGAGGGTGGTGAGTAGCAAATTTTTGGATGGTTGTTTGAAGTTGTGTGCAGCAAATTTCGAGAGGTGCTCGAGGATTGTGCGTAGCAGATTTTTGATGATTAATTGGGGTTGAGTGTAGCAGATTTTTGAAGATCATTTGAGGTTTGTGTGCAGCAGGGTTTGAGGGGTATTGAAGGGTGTGTGTGCAACAAATTTATGATGGTTATTTGAGGTTTGTGTGCAGCAGGTTTTGATGAATAATTGACCACCTTACGTCCGAGGAAGATTAGGAGCTGTGGCAACGTCATGAGTAATCACAACACAAAATAAAATTTTTTAAAAAAAAGAGTACTTTAAATGTTTGTTTAGCTTCATGTAGTTTAATGGTATAAATGTTTATTGAGCTTTATGTAGATTAATGATATGCATGTTATTGGACTTTTTGTAAATTAATGATGTGCATATTTATTGAGCTTTATGAAGTTTAATGATATAAATGTTTATTAGGTTTTATGTAGTTTAATAAGATATACTAAAGTTATGGTGCATGTTTACCTTAATGGAAAGGATGAATATGAGAATTGTGACGAAACAAACCTTCTACTGCCTGAAGTTCTGTCAGTAGTTCCGCCAATGAATATACCCTTTTATTCATATTATAATTCAGGCGAAATTGCTCAAAACTTCTAGGTAGCGTTTGGAGGATCATATCGATCTGGGTTTCCCCATCAATTTCTCCTCTAAGGATTTGTATTTGATTTAGATAAGCCATCATCTTTAGGATATGATCCCTCACGGGAGTACCCTCTTGCATGGTGGTCGTCATTAACTTTCTCATGACTTCTTGCCTAGAGGCCCGATCCTGGTGACCAAAGAGTTCCTTGAGATTGTTCATAATATCATAAGCTGTTGGTAAATCTTGATGCTGATGTTGCAATACATTTGACATTGAAGCCAAAATGTAACACCGCGCCATCTCATCTGCTTTTACCCATTTCTTATGATACTCAATCTCCTCTTGGGTAGATTCACCATTGGGTGCATCAGGGCAAGGTTCAGTCAGTACAAACTTATAGCTTTCAGCAGTAAGAACAATGTTCAGGTTCCTTTTCCAATCTATGTAGTTAGGCCCAGTAAGTCTGTTCTCTTTTAGTATGATGACCAGTGGGTTGAAAATCATCCTAAGAATCATAAAAATCTTTAGTCAGGACTCTAAATTTAGAATAATATTGATTCCTCAAACAATACTATTTTAAATTAACCAACACCTCAAAACACCGTGAATTTTGTATGCCACGATATTGTGGACGTATACAAATTCAACATTTGTAAAAGGAGGGTGTAACCCATTAATTTTATTATCTTGTCAACCTAACTTTTTGACAAATAAAATTAATAGTTGGTTTTCTTTGGTCACACGAATAACAGCAGTGACTCCGATGGGGAGGATACTGTTAGACGTGCCTAAGTGTATACCATTACTTGACACTAAGTCCATTAATAAGATTGTGCCCCTTCCGATGGGGAAGATCACACGCTCTTAATTAATTTCCTATAGTCATCCAAAATGGAAGTTTGATCTAGTGATCCACAAACAAACTCATCCGATATGGAGGAAGGCACTCAGAGCCAACGCGCAAGTTTGTTTGCATCACTTACAAACTAGTAATGGAAACCGTTGAATTTATTTAAAATCCCTCTCCCACTTAGTTATTTAAAGTGAGGAATTTTGACTATGCTAGCCTACTTAACATGCATACTAACAAGCACACACAGCACATCATAAAAGCAATAAATAGAAAAATTAATTTTCAACTATTATGGCTTTTATCTATTGTTGTCCTCCGTGTGTTGTCATCCCTAGCTGCTGCCATTTTTGGCCACCGCCACCGGGTCTAGTTGTCGTATTCATCTTGCTCCTTGTTCCGCTGCGCCTCTGGTCCTCAAAAGGTTCCACACCTTGCAAGATTCGATCCGCGACATAAATAGAATTTTACATTTTTCGATCCCTATATTCCTCGAAGAAATGTACATGTATCTAGATCAAAAAAATAAAAATCCTAATAAAACTAAATACAGCTCCTGCTGTATTTTATAATTCATGACTTCGTCAATCATATTTATGCCCAGCCAGTCGACCAATACCATCTAGTCGCTTGGAACTATCAAGTAGCATCCTGCAATAAAAAGTTATCACAACATAATAGTAATGCAAATACTAAGTTCTGAACTGTTGATTGCTACTAGGAAAACCTAACGGTTCATGCAAAAATTTTGTACAAAGGTCTGAACCTTTTCCTAGCTACCATGTGTTCTTTTAAATTAAGCTTGGATCGCCTGCGGAACTTAACACGTTTGATCCTAAGTTTAATTTATTTGTTCTTTTAGGTTTAGACTTGGATCTCCTGCGAAACTTAACACTTTCGATCCAAATCACCTAGGTCACGAAGACAATTAAATATCTATTTCCAAAATCGGCTTCCAGTATTGCATAGCGAGGCACTAGGTCTTCTTGGATATGGGAGCAACCACCACCGACTAGACAAAGCCTTTTGATCCTGTCTGAATGCTGAACCAACGGACGCTTGGCACGTGGCACTTTCCGGTGACTGATGTGGATCTTGGACTGGTTGCACGAACCTCCGGCAAACCTGCACAGAAGTCGGGCCGGGAAGGGGTTCCCGGCGGCGACCCTCCGACGCTCAAGTCAGACAAGCAAATAGTGAAAAAAGTGGCTCCAAAGGTGTCCAATGCGTACCTCCGGCGAAGTACAAGGCTCTTTATATAGAGCGATGGAGAAGCGAGTGTACACCTACCAAGGTGTACACGTGTCAGCGGCCCATACCCCAGTAAGGACTTGTCAGTGAGCTTACCTGACCCATACTGCTACAGTCCAAGCATGTCCTCGATGGGACCGCGGAACCCCCTGTCATAAGATTTACAGTATGGCCTACATGTGGAATATACCGCTGTCAGAAAAAGATGTCCCTTGTCCTTTTGCCCTTACTCCCTGGAGAGAGTCCGACCGGCCGGCTTCCACGACATCCGGCCGGACGTATGCGGTGGTTTACTTGGGGAGATTCTTACTCCCGTGCTTTGTGGAGACTGTTAGCAGTGCTACCTGATGGCTTTGGCCGAGCGTGCAATCCGATCGGCCCTGCGATCTTGTCCGCTGAGCGCCGGAACCCTGACTTTCGACAGGGCGCCTTTAACCATCAACTGGACACCGACCAGCCGCCCGGACAGTCTAACCCACCCTTCTCCGGCCGGCCACCTGCCACTTTGACTTCCACGTGGCGTTGACCCCACCGGACGGGGTGCCCCTGTTCTTACAACCGGATCACTTGCCTCCCCTTCAAGTCTAGTCGAAGGAGGCGATTAGTCCGACTGACTGGACTGTTAGCCTAGCCGGGCGGCATCTTCAGGCACTCCTCTTCCGATCGGCTTCCCGCAGGGATGGCCTTGTAAGGTTGGTCAACAGCAACCTTCCTCGGATCTCCTTGTAACCCGTGCCAATCTTCAACATTAAGGCTGAGCATACGCTCATTAAATGCATCGAATGACCAAACGCCACGTGGCGAACTGTCGTCATCGTACGGCGGCGGCGGTGTGGTGCTTTGATGGGATCGAGGCGGTTCGAAATGGACGGCGCGATGTGCGCTTTGATTCCCGTGACCTGGATCCAACGGTGGAGGCCGCCCGGCCTCCACCCTATAAAATCTTCGTTTGCTCCACCGTTGCCTCACTCCTCCTTGCGCGTGCCCCCAGTTATTCATCTCGTTCTAGAGCTCCGGTGATCGTGTTCTCCTGCTTTCGTTGATCCTCGGTGTTCTTCCCTTGATCCTCTTTTTTTTTCCCGTAAGATTCTCTCCTTTTCTTTCTCGTCTCCGGTACTTTCTTCGCATTTCTTTCCCCAGTTTTCGCTTCCAGGGTGTTCTTTTCACTTGATACCGTCTTTCTTCTACCTTTCTGCCTTTTTGATTTCTCCCGCTCGGATCATGGCTAGTTCTTCTCATCCTGAAGACCAGTCCCTCGGTCCATGGTACACTACCATGCAGTCCCGATTCGAACAGCGGGACTTCGATGTTCTGACAGACAATTTTGAAATCCCAGATGATTTCGAAATTCGTTTAGCCAGTCCTTCCGCTCGGCCGCACAAGCCGCCGCGCGGAGCTTTCTGTGTCTTCCGCGACCAGTTTACCGTCGGTCTGCGTTTCCCTATACATCTGTTCATCATAGATGTTTGTAATTTTTTCGGTGTGTCGCTCGGCAGTCTGGTACCCAACACCTTTCATCTCCTCTGTGGTGTTATTGTTTTGTTCAAGATTCACAACATCCCCCTCCGACCGGAGGTCTTTTTTTATTTTTATTATCCCAAGCAAGCTTAGCCGGGCACTTTCATGTTCCAAGCTCGGCCCGTCTTAGTCTTCTTCAACAAACTACCCTCTTCCAATAAACATTGGAAGGAGTATTTTTTCTACATCCGTATGCCCGATCGGGCCAACTTCCCGACCCAGTGGCAGGTCAGCCTACCCCCCACTCCCGAGCTGAAGAAATTCAAGACCCGACCAGACTACCTCCATGCTGCAAATATGCTAGCCGGCCTGCGCCTTGACATCAATAAGCTTCTTCACGAAGGAGTGATGTATACCTTCGGCCTGAGTCCCATACGGACTCCTCTTCCGACCGGCTTCGGTAAGAATTTTACTTTGGCGTTTGCTTTGATTGCTAACTGATTTTTCTCCTTTCCTTTGCAGCGGACATCGTCATGGAGTCGGTGATGGCCGACATTCTGAAGAGAAAGGCGGCGGCGCTAGAAGCCGCGGCGGCCAAAGAAATGGAAGCGCTGGGTATCCAGCCGGTCGGATCCCATGAAGGAGAGAGCGGGACTTAGGCTGAATCAACCGCTCCGGCTTCTCAACAGAACGTGGCCAGCGAAGCCACCCCCACCGGAGAACCAACTGCCCCCGAGGAAGGTTCCGCTCGGGAAGAGGAGCAACCTCTACAAAAGAGGCGCCGAGTGGAGACTCCCATGCGGTCAGCTACCTCCGCGGTCCAACCATCCGAGCGAGTTACTGCGACTGCTCGGGGCAAGGCGCCAGAGGTCGAAACCGTTTCGTCCGATCGGACTCCCTCGGAATGGGACGAGCCAGCGGCCCCTATTGAGGCTACTCCGGTCCGCACCCTTCCGCCCGCTCGTCACTCAGTCCAGCGCTCAACCATTCATTCTCAGTTTTCTGCGCCGGCTTCTGATCCCCTTCCGACCGCCGATCAGACGACCCCCGGTCATGGCCGCATGATTCGAGTCACTCTTCATCTCCCGACTGAAGAGCTGCTGCTGGAGGCCGACCAACCGACTGCGCCCGAGCATACTATCACCCTGAAGGGACCTCTCGCCGAAATGTGGGCCGACGCTCGGGCACACGTCGCCATGATCCCCATCCGGAATTTGGCTAACAGCCATATGCAGCAGGCCACGGGGGTAAGTTTGTAATCTACCGAGTTTTGTATTCATTCCTTCGAAGCTACACAATGACCTCTAATTTCTCTATCTGGGTGGAGAAAACGCGGTTTCCAACTTGTAGTTGTGGATGAACATGTGGCTATGCCCCAATTGAAGAGCTTGATCAAGGCCCGCAAGATATACTCCAATGCTAAGGTAGACTCTTTGTTGGTACTCAAACTCACACTAAAGGCGGTCGAGCGGCAAGTCAAGTCGCTCGACACAAAAATTACCTTGGCCACCACTCGAAAAAACACGGTCATTTCCGATTTAGAGAAGAAGAACGTGGAGGCTCGGGGCCTGGAGCTGAAGGTAAAGGAGCCGATGGAGCAGCTTGATCAAGAGAAGGTGGGTCGCTCGGCCGACGCCACCAAGCATAAGGACGAGCTGACCACTTTGCAGGAATCCCTCGCTGCATCTCAATTGGCCTTCAAAGAGTACCAAGAGGCCAAGCCGAGTCGGGTTGCTGCTCTGAGACAGGGCTACATCCGCTCGCCCGAATTCTCGGAGAAAATCTGCGAGCGGATGTACACAGCTTTCGACTTGGCTATGACCGCCACCATGACATATCTGAAGTCTCAGGGCCTTCTTCCGGAGTCCACTACTATTCCGGTCGGCGATCAGGTGGCGCTTCTGGATAACATCCCCAAGACCCTTTATGATTACATTGAGTAGACGTCGATAGATGTAGTTGGGCCGCTAGGCCAAAAAGTGATCCTTTTTTGTACTTAGGCCGCTCGGCCTAAAGTTTTAATTTTAATGCAACATTTCCCTTTCGCGTACTTTGTCCTTTTGCTAGTTAATGTGTGTTGTCCGCTCGCCTATTATGAGATGCAAGTATTTGGCGTTGCCCTTCCGCTCGGCTAAATATGTAATATTTCCAATATGCAACATTCCGCTTTGATAGCAGAGATCGCTCGCTAGACACCGATGAAGTACCTTTGGGTACTGGGCCGAGCGGAACGTAGAGACGATCGAACGATATTGACGGCGAGTTTTCCACTCGGAGGGTTTATAGACGTCGGCTCGTCTCTCGATATTTAACGTCGGAGCTCAACGGTCTTCCGCTCGGAGGGTTTATAGACGCCGGCTCGTCTCTCGATATTTAACGTCGGAGCTCGACGGTCTTCCGCTCGGAGGATTTATAGACGCCGGCTCGTCTCTCGATATTTAACGTCGGAGCTCGACGGTCTTCCACTCGAAAGTTTATAGACGCCGGCTCGTCTCTCGATTTTTAACGTCGGAGCTCGACGGTCTTCCGCTCGGAAGGTTTATAGACGCCGGCTCGTCTCTCGATATTTAACGTCGAAGCTCGACAGTCTTCCACTCGGAAGTTTATAGACGCCGGCTCGTCTCTCGATATTTAACGTCGGAGCTCGACGGTCTTCCGCTCGGAAGTTTATAGACGCCGGCTCGTCTCTCGATATTTAACGTCGGAGCTCGACGGCCTATTAAGGCTAATTTTTATTATATACTCTCGAATGGCATGGGGTCTTTACCATCGAGCCTTCGACTCGTGTAATTTATATGCCCGGTCGAACGGCACGGGGTCTTTGCCTTCGAGCATTTGGCTCGTATAATTATACGCCCGGCCGAACGGCACGGGGTCTTCACGCAGTAGGTCGTTCGGCGGATATTGCTCAATGCGTTTTTATCTTTTTGCTTCCTGCATTACAAGGACATAGGCGACTAGCAAATACACAAAAATGAGTTACATCAGTGCACCTTTCACCCAGCTCTATAAGGCTGGAGATGATTTGCACTCCATGGCCGATCCAGCTGCCGTCCGTCTTCATCCTCCAAATAGTAAGCGCCCGAGCGGAGCTTTTCGATGATTTTGAAAGGACCCGCCCATGGAGCTTCTAGCTTACCGACATCGCCGACCGGCTTCACTTTCTTCCAGACAAGATCGCCGACCTGGAATGATCTTGGGATTACACGCCGGTTGTAATTCTGCTTCATCCTTTGACGGTACGCCATCAGCCGGACGGATGCCTTGGCTCTCTCTTCTTCGACCAAATCCAGCTCCATGTTCCTCCGCTCGGCGTTGTTGTCATCATAATTCTGGATCCGAGCGGACTCGACGCCAACTTCGACAGGAATAACCACTTCGCCGCCATACACCAGGTGGAAAGGCATGACGCCCGTCCCTTCCTTTGGAGTCGTTTGGATGGCCCATAAGATGCCTGACACTTCATCCACCCAACTTCCTCCCAAATGGTCGAGCCGAGCACGCAGAAAACGAAGAATTTCCCGATTATCTACTTCAGCTTGACCATTGCTTTGGGGGTATGTTACGGACGTGAAGTGTTGCTCGATGCCATAGCTTTGGCACCAATCTTCGAGCAATTTTCCGGTAAACTGCCGTCCGTTGTCGGAAACTAGTCGGCGAGGGATGCCGAACCGACAGATGATGTGCTGCCATATGAACTTTTTGACCATCTGTTCGGTGATCCTGGCTAGCGGCTCGGCCTCCGCCCACTTGGAAAAATAATCGACCGCCACTAGCAAAAATTTCCGCTGTCCGGTCGCCATAGGAAATGGACCAACGATATCCATTCCCCACTGATCGAACGGACATGAGACTGTTGATGCCTTCATTTCCTCTGCCGGTGGTAGAAGTTATGGTACGGCATGAAAACACGTCGACCCGGTCAGTGGCGTGCGCGCAAGGTTGGCGAAGTACCGGATCTTCTTAGCGGCGATCGTCCGGATGTCCTCCGCATGATCCTTGATATACTTCTTGGAGGATGTAAGCCGAGTCCTCAGAGCTCACGCATTTCAACGGGCATGAGAAAGCCTTCTTGTAAAGCGATCGCCGATGAGTGTGAACCGAGGCTCTCCTCCTTAGCGGTGGGCTTCATTACGATCGGACGATTATGGCGCCCGAAACTCCGTGATGGGTGTCCTCCAGTCGCTCGGAAGCGTAAGGCCTTCCATACGGTCGACGTGCGCCACCAACAATACTTGTTCAATTGGTCGCTGAATGGCGATCGGCGTTATTGAGCTCACGAGTTTGGCTAACTCATCGACACTGATTTTCTGCTCTGGGTATCTTCCGGACAATGACTTCTCTAAAATTGGCTTTAAGCTTCTCGAAGGACCTTGAGAGCTGCTGAGCAGCCAACTGGGAGTCTAAAAATAGCGTCACTCAGTTGGCACCCACGTGTCGCTATGAGGGCCTCATACTCTGCTTCATTGTTTGTAGCTTTATAATCCAACCGGACGGATAAGTGCATCTTTTCTTCTTGAGGGGAAAGCAACAGGATGTTAATTCCGCTTCTGAGCCGAGTGGACGATCCGTCCACAAATACCTTCCACATAGCTTCGGGCTCGGGATTTTGCACTTCGGTCACAAAATCTGCCAAGGACTGGGCCTTAATCGCCGAGCGGAGTTGATATTGAATGTCGAACTCACTCAGCTCCGTTGTCCACTTGATGAGCCGCCCGGATGCTTCTGGATTCAGGAGCACTCTTCCCAGCGGGTTGTTCGTCATCACGATGATTGTATGCGCCAAGAAATAAGGGCGCAATCTCCGCGCGGCCAGGATCAAGGCAAAAGGCAATTTCTCGAGACCAGTGTAACGAACTTCAGCATCCTTTAGAATGTGGCTTAAAAAGTACACTGATTGCTCTTCGCCGTTCGGCCTTACTAATGCCGAGCCCACAGCATGCTCGGTCAAAGACAAGTAAATACGGAGCGGCTCTCCTACAGCCAGTTTGGCCTGCACGGTTAAAGAATTGAGATAAGTCTTCAGCTCCTCGAACGCCCGATCGCATTCCTCATCCCGTTGAAACTTGGTAGCCTTGCGCAGAATCTTGTAGAGCTTTCACCTTCTTTGGATTTGCTTGGGAGGCGACTCTTGCCCATGGAGCCCTGGTGCTGCTCCTTCTTGGTATTTAGCTTGACTCCATATTTGCGTAGCGTTCGGAAGGTTTCCTCCATGTCTTTGAAGAGATCGGCCGCTCGGACGGACTTGATGAGAATGTAGTCCACGTACACTTCCGGTTTCGCTCGATCCGCTCTCTAAATACTTTATTCATCAAGCGATATGTGGCTCCCGCGTTCTTCAATCCGAATGGCATCACATTATAGCAATAGGTGTCATCGGCCGAAGGTGACTTTTCTTGATCTTCACGGGCGGTGCTTGATGATAGCCTTAGTAGCGTCGAGCATACGTATTAATCCGTAGTAGAATCCACCGGTGATCTATCCAGGCGGAGGATAAAAGTCTTTCGGCGAGCTTTGTTGAGATCCGAAAATCTACGCATACTCTCCACTTGTTGCCGGCTTGGAGACTAATACTACGTTCGCCCGACTCGGGAGCGCACCTCGCGTATATGGCCGGCTTCCAGAAGCTTCTCCACCTCCGCCCGGATGATGGTATTCTGCTCGGCACTGAAATCTCTTTTTCTCTGCTTCACCGGCCGAGCGTCCGGTCGGACATGTAGCTCGTGCTGCGCTATGCTCGGCGAAATTTCGGGCAGCTCATGCGCCGACCAGACGAAGACGTCACAATTTCTCTGGAGGCATTTGATCACTTCATCCTTCTGGTTGGCCTCCAGATCGGACGCAATAAAGGTCGTGGCCTCCGCTCGGGTTGGGTGAATCTGCACTTCCTCTTTTTCTTCATAAACTAAAGAGGGAGGCTTTTCAGTTATAGCATTCACCTCGATCCGTGGCGACTTCCAAGCTGCCAGTTGATTTCCCCGTACTTCTCCCACTTTGTCTTCGACGGGGAACTTGATCTTCTGGTGGAAGGTAGAGACGGCCGCTCGGAACTCACTGAGCGCCGGTCGTCCCAGAATGACGTTGTATGAGGAGGGAGAGTCTACCACCACGAAGTTCGCTGTCCGCGTCCTCCTGAGCGGCTCTTCTCCCAGTGAGATGGCCAACCGGATTTGTCCGACCGGTAGGACTTCATTGCCCGTAAACCCGTAGAGGGGGGTTGTCATGGGCAGCAGCTCGGCGCGGTCAATTTGTAGTTGATCGAACGCCCTTTTGAATATTATGTTGACCGAGCTTCCTGTGTCAATAAAAACGCGGTGAATAGTATAGTTGGCTATTACCGCTTTGATGAGCAGAGCGTCGTCGTGGGGTACTTCAACTCCTTCTAAGTCCCCGGGCCCGAAACTGATTTCGGGTCCACTCGCCCTCTCCCGGTTGCAACCGACTGCATGGATCTGGAGCTGCCGGACGCTCGCCTTTCTTGCTCAGTTGGAGTCTCCTCCGGTCGGTCCACCAGCTATGATGTTGATCTCGCCTCGGGAAGTATTACTTCTGTTTTCTTCTTCCCGAGCGGAAGGTCGGGACCGTTCTCTTGACATTCGGCGATTCTCCAGCCTCGGAGAGCGATGCCGATCGGGAGTATGTTGTTGTCGCCTGTCAGCTTGTGTCCGATCGGCTTCATGAGTTCTCTGTCGCCTGTCGACTGAGGGAGACCGTCGGCCACCATTCCGGGGAACGGGATGAGCAATTAAGGGAAGACTTCGACAATCCCTTGTGTTGTGCGTATCCGTCCGGTGGAAGGAGCAGAACATCGAGGTCCATTTCTTCTTTGGCTTGGGTCGGGCGGCAGCTACCTCTTGCACGTGAGACCTGGCATGGGGGGAGCAGATTGCTTCGGCCCTCGGTCCTCTGGGCGGCTGATGAGCAGCGTGCTGTTTCCGCTCGGCAGGAGGAGCCCGCTCGATTGGAGTTTCTTTTTTCCGGGTTGCTTGGGCTTCCTCCACGTTGATGTATTCGTTGGCCCGGTGTAGCATGTGGTCGTAGTCTCGGGGTGGCTTCCGGATGAGCGATCGGAAGAAATCCCCATCCACTAGGCCTTGTGTGAAGGCATTCATCATGGTCTCCGAGGTGGCTGTTGGAATATCCATGGCCACTTTGTTGAACCGCTGGATGTAAGCTCGGAGCGATTCACGGGCTTCTTGTTTGATGGCGAACAGACTAACGCTGGTTTTTTGATAGCGCCGACTGCTTGCGAAGTGGTGGAGGAAGGCCGTTCGGAAGTCCTTGAAATTTGTGATTGACCCATCCGGCAGCCTCCGAAACCATCGTTGAGCCGATCCAGAGAGGGTGGTTAGAAAAACTCGACACTTCACCCCATCCATATATTGGTGAAGGGTAGCAGTGTTGTCGAATTTACCGAGATGATCATCCGGATCGGTGGTCCCATTGTATTCGCCGATCGTCGGAGGAACATAGTGCTTGGGCAAAGGATCCTTCAAGATGGCTTCTGAGAATTGGCGATTAATCCGCTCGGGCGATGCGTCCGCTCGGGGGGCTTTCCCTTTTTTGTCGTCTCGTCTTGGCCTTTCATCAGAAGAAGATCCCCGATCTCGATTGGTTGCTGCGGCCTCAGGAGTGCGAAATAGGGCCCGGTGGAATGCAACGGTGGCTTGAGGTGCTTCCGCTCGGCCATCAGATGCTGAGGTTGCTTGCTGCTCTGGCCGCTCGACTGTTGTCTTCTGTTTTTGCTCCACAAGCTTGGCGGCCCTCAACTCGATCAGAGCGTCGAGTTCCTCAGTGGAAAGCGTCACCGTGTGTTGTCGTCCAGTCTCGTCCATTGTTTCCGTTCGGATGCAGGAGCGTTCCCACAGACGGCGCCAATTTGATCCTGTCCGAATGCTGAACCAACGGACGCTGGGCACGTGGCACTCTCCGGTGGCTGACGTGGATCTTCGACTGGTTGCACGAACCTCCGGCGAACCTGCACAGAAGTCGGGCCGGGAAGGGGTTCCCGGCGGCGACCCTCCGACGCTCAAGTCAGGCAAGCAAGTAGTGAAAAAAGTGGCTCCAAAGGTGTCCAACGCGTACCTCCGGCGAAGTATAAGGCTCTTTATATAGAGCGGTGGAGAAGCGAGTGTACACCTACCAAGGTGTACACGTGTCAGCGGCCCATACCCCAGTAAGGACTTGTTAGTGAGCTTACCTGACCCATACTGCTACAGTCCAAGCATGTCCTCGATGGGACCGCGGAACCCCCTGTCATAAGATTTGCAGTATGGCCTACATGTGGAACATACCGCTGTCAGAAAAAGATGTCCCTTGTCCTTTTGCCCTTACTCCCTGGAGAGAGTCCGACCGGCCGGCTTCCACGACGTTGTGTTTGGTATTTTTACAAAGAAACAAAACTAACATGATGCGGAAAACAATTATTAGTTATACCTTTCTTTGTGAATAACAACCTCTTGATCTTCTACCGTATTCCTCTTCTAATCTCGGACGTTGTGTGGACAACGATCTTCCGAAACGAGAACCACCTAGCACCTTCTTCTCCTTCCTTCAAGTTTCGGCCAAGCATAAAAACTTCCAAAGGATGAAGAACTTTTTCCACCAACCAAGCTCCAAGGGATGCAAGCTTTCCAAGCAAGATTCACAAGTTGAAAAATTTTCCAACTCTAATGAACCCAAGAGTCCATCAGCTATAAGCCTTTGAATCCTACTTAAGTTAATATGACCAAGCCTTAGATGCCAAAGATACGCTTGGTTCATCTCCGAAGGTTGTTTTCTCTTATTAGAGTTAGAAGATGTGTTATTAATTTCCATATTTTGCTTCGTGGGAGAAATTAGATTTAAAATATATAAACTGCCACTTAATGCACTAGAACAGATAATCACTTTATTTCTCTTTATAACTACATTGTTATTAAAGGAAACAGAATATCCATCCAAATACAGTTTAGAAACTGAAATTAAATTCTTTCTAAAACTGAGTACATAAAGACAATTTCTTAAAACCAATTTTCTATTCCTATCAAAAGATAAGTAGATGTCTCCCACTGCAACAGCCGTCACCTTAGTAGCATTGCCCATGTAGACGGTTATTTCTCCTTCATATAGTCGTCGGGTTTCCTAGAACCTTTGCAAAGAATTACAGACATGATCAGTGGCTCCCGTATCTATACACCAGGTGCTGGTAGATAACACCGCTAAACATGTTTCAACAACTAGAGCATGAGATATACCTTTGTTGTTTTGATTCCTACGAGGACAATCGCCTTCCAATGCCCTGACTGCTTGCAGATGAAGCACTTGCCCTTTGGCTTCTTCACTCCAGCATTAGGTCCTGTACTCTGAGATTTATTCACCTTCTTTGCTGAGCTAACTTGTTTCTTCTTCTTTCTTTTCGGTTTAGAAATAGAACCATTTTCAACATAGTGAATATGAGAATTGTGACGAAACAAACCTTCTACTGCCTGAAGTTCTGTCAGTAGTTCCGCCAATGAATATACCCTTTTATTCATATTATAATTCAGGCGGAATTGCTCAAAACTTCTAAGTAGCGTTTGGAGGATCATATCGATCTGGGTTTCCCCATCAATTTCTCCTCCAAGGATTTGTATTTCATTTAGATAAGCCATCATCTTTAGGATATGATCCCTCACAGGAGTACCCTCTTGCATGGTGGCCGTCATTAACTTTCTCATGGCTTCTTGCCTAGAGGCCTGATCCTGGTGACCAAAGAGTTCCTTGAGATTGTTCATAATATCATAAGTTGTTGGTAAATCTTGATGCTGATGTTGCAATACATTTGACATTGAAGCCAAAATGTAACACTGCGCCATCTCATCTGCTTTTACCCATTTCTTATGATACTCAATCTCCTCTTGGGTAGATTCACCATTGGGTGCATCAGGGCAAGGTTCAGTCAGTACAAACTTATAGCTTTCAGCAGTAAGAACAATGTTCAGGTTCCTTTTCCAATCTATGTAGTTAGGCCCAGTAAGTCTGTTCTCTTTTAGTATGATGGCCAGTGGGTTGAAAGTCATCCTAAGAATCACAAAAAACTTTAGTCAGGACTCTAAATTTAGAACAATATTGATTCCTCAAACAATACTATTTTAAATTAACCAACACCTCAAAACACCGTGAATTTTGTATGCCACGATATTGTGGACGTATACAAATTCAACATTTGTAAAAGAAGGGTGTAACCCATTAATTTTATTATCTGGTCAACCTAACTTTTTGACAAATAAAATTAATAGTTGGTTTTCTTTGGTCACACGAATAACAGCAGTGACTCCGATGGGGAGGATACTGTTAGACGTGCCTAAGTGTATACCATTACTTGACACTAAGTCCATTAATAAGATTGTGCCCCTTCCGATGGGGAAGATCACACGCTCTTAATTAATTTCCTATAGTCATCCAAAATGGAAGTTTGATCTAGTGATCCACAAACAAACTCATCCGATATGGAGGAAGGCACTCAGAGCCAACGCGCAAGTTTGTTTGCATCACTTACAAACCAGTAATGGAGACCGTGGAATTTATTTAAAATCCCTCTCACACTTAGTTATTTAAAGTGAGGAATTTTGACTATGCTAGCCTACTTAACATGCATACTAACAAGCACACACAGCACAACATAAAAGCAATAAATAGAAAAATTAATTTTCAACTATTATGGCTTTTATCTATTGTTGTCCTCCGTGTGTTGCCATCCCTAGCTGCTGCCATTTTTGGCCACCGCCACCGGGTCTAGTTGTCGTATTCATCTTGCTCCTTGTTCCGCTGCGCCTCTGGTCCTCAAAATGTTCCACGCCTTGCAAGATTCGATCCGCGACATAAATAGAATTTTATATTTTTCGATCCCTATATTCCTCAAAGGAATGTACATGTATCTAGATCAAAAAAATAAAATCCTAATAAAACTAAATACAGCTCCTGTTGTATTTTATAATACAATCATGCACACACAATAAAATGCCCTTGACATGTCCAAGGGTCCAATCACACACACAATACCTATAAGCCATAATAGTTGGATCATGCATCCACAAAGTTAGCACATCCTACTATTATCCTGCCTAAATTATGTATGACATGTGCATAATTAAACTAATACCAAATACACAGAGGCAAAACCCTAGCTCTGATATCAATTGTTGATTGCTACTCGGAAAACCTAATGGTTCCACTGTACAAAAATTTTGTACAAAGGTCTGAACCTTTTCCTAGCTACCATGTGTTCTTTTAAATTAAACTTGGATCGCCTGCGGAACTTAACACGTTTGATCCTAAGTTTAATTTATTTGTTCTTTTAGGTTTAGACTTGGATCTCCTGCGGAACTTAACACGTTCGATCCAAATCACCTAGGTCACGAAGACAATTAAATATCTATTTCCAAAATCGACTTCCAGTACTGCATAACGAGGCACTAGGCCTTTTTGGATATGGGAGCAACCACCACCGACTAGACAAAGCCTTTTAAGGAAATTAAATATTTAACCTTCCCATAGTAACCCTAGGTTAACCGCTAAGAACAATCAAATCACAAGGAAAAGAAAAAAAATAAAAGAACATAACTTCGAAAACTAATTCGAAAAACTAGAATCACATGCCTCTTGTATTTGGTATTTTTACAAAGAAACAAAACTAACATAATGCGGAAAACAATTATTAGTTATACCTTTCTTTGTGAATAATGACCTCTTGATCTTCTACCATATTCCTCTTCTAATCTCGGACATTGTGTGGGCAACAATCTTCTGAAACGAGAACCACCTAGCACCTTCTTCTCCTTCCTTCAAGTTTCGGCCAAGCACAAAAACTTCCAAAGGATGAAGAACTTTTTCCATCAACCAAGCTCCAAGGGATGCAAGCTTTCTCTCCTACTTCTCCAAGCTAAGATCCGGCCACCACTTAATCTCCAAGAAAGATGAGAGGTTTGGCCACACCAAGGAGAGGAGAGAATTTGAAGAAGCCGGCCACACCAAGGAAGAAAAGAGGGAGAAAATAGAATAGAGGTTGTGTCTCTTGAAGGCACCCAAACCCCCTCTTTTATAATCCTTAGCCTTGGCAAATAAGGAAAATTTAATAAAACCTTCCTTAATTCTTTTGCCATTGAAAAGGAAAATTTTAATTAATTAAAATTAAAATCCTTTTCTTAATGCATATGGCCGGCCACATCAAACAAGCAAACTAGGAAATTTTTCCCTAGACAAATTAAAGCTTCCTAATTTGCTTCCGGAAAAATTTTAAAATAAAATTTCTCTTTAATAATCCCTTCATGATTGATGCTATAAAAGGAAATTTCTATAATTTTAAAATTTATCTTTTCAACATGATGATGATTTATAAACAAGGAAAGTTTTTACCAAAATTAAAATCAACCTTTTAATCTACAAATAAGGAAAGAGATTTAACTCCTCTCTTAATCTTTTGTAGAATCTTATAAAAGGAAATATTTTAATTTTTAAACTCTCTTTTAAATCATGTATTCCACATAAGAAAAAATTTAAAATTAAAATTCCTTTTCTATTTTTAATGGCCTACCACACATAGGTTGAACCCATGCTTGGGCCGACCACAATTAATCCCATCTAAACATGGTTTGGCCGACCCCTTTTAGATGGGTGTGAAGGTGGGTATAGTACTCTATAATTAAGAGGCTACGATAGGGACCGAGAGGAGGAATTGGTTTTGGTCTCCCGATAAAATTAAGCATCCCGTGTTCGCCCCGAATACACAACTTAATTTTATCAATAATAATTCATTCCACTAGAGAATTATTATTGAACTACCGCACCAATCCCAAATTATATTTTTGGGCTCCTTATTATGAGTATGTTAGTCTCTCTGTGTTTAAGATAATGAATGTCCACTAATTAAATGAGTTACTGACAACTCAATTAATATCTCAGTCCAAGAGTAGTATCACTCAACCTTATCATCATGTCGGACTAAGTCCACCTGCAGGGTTTAACATGACAATCCTTATGAGCTCCTCTTGGGGGCATTCTCAACCTAGATTTCTAGGACATAGTTTTCTTTTATAATCAACAACACACACTATAAGTGATATCATTTCCCAACTTATCGGGCTTATTGATTTATCAAACTAAATCTCACTCATTGATAAATTAAAGAAATAAATATCAAATATATGTGCTTGTTATTATATTAGGATTAAGAGCACACACTTCCATAATAACTGAGGTCTTTGTTCCTTTATAAAGTCAGTATAAAAGAAACGACCTCTAATGGTCCTACTCAATACACTCTAAGTGTACTAGTGTAATTATATAGTTAAGATAAACTAATACCTAATTACACTACGACCTTCCAATGGTTTGTTCCTTTCCATCTTGATCATGAGCTACTGTTTATAATCTATAAGGTACTAATAACATTATCTTCTGTATGTGACACCACATACTATGTTATCTATAATATAAATTAATTGAACAACTACAAATAAATATAGATAATTTGACCAAATGTGATTCTTTATTCAAAATAAATGTCTACAAAAGCTTAGGCTTTCAGTATACACTCTAACACTTAGGGCATTGAAGGAGGTTACTGTTTTGATTGATATACTCTTAGTCTTTGCCTCCAAGCTTCCAAAGCCTACACTCTTCTTCCCACACCTAATTCCCAATCTTGTAAAGAAGAAGAGTTTCTTTGTGGAAGGTTTTGCTCCACCGAGAAGGAGCTCATTTAGCCGGAGATTGTTGGGGACTAATCCACTGAAAGATTAAGGGTTCATCCACCTCAAGGATAAGCCGTGGAGTAGAAGCAAGTAATCTCTGAACAACGTAAAAGGAAATGTGTTAGCATTTGTATTCTTATTACTTTCATTGTCTTAGTATTTGTATTTCTACTTGCACAACTAACTACTTGTAGAGAAGTAAAAAATTTGGGGTAACCTAGCTATTCAACGCCCCTTCTAGCCGGCCACCAATCCTCACACACTCCACATTACTGAAGTGTTGAAGAAATAGTGGGGTGGTAGTTGCATGCTATTGCAAATTAACTTCGTCGCCTTGGTTTGAGAGTCCTAGAATCAGTGAAACATCTTTCCTTATGAAGCTAATCTCCTTATTATGAAAGATGAAACATTTGGCTTCAACGTCCCAATTGTCAAACATATTTTGTATAAGGCTTCGAATATTTGCAATTTCAGACATGACTACGACCCAAGCAAATGAGTCTCCATTTATCTGTTGGAATGAATACTAAAATCCTAGCTTTTCGTATAAACATTTATTTAGAAATAAGGATCACATTAGTCAAATATCTATATTTATGCTAAGTGTACTTGTCCATTTAATTTATATTGTAGATAACATGATGTGAGGAGATACACAGAAGTTCATGTTATCAGTTCCTTATAAATTATAAACAGTTGCTCACGACCAAGATGGAATGGGACAAACCATTGGAGTGGTTGTAGTGTAATTAGGTATTAATTTATCTTGACTAATAAATTACACTAGTACACTATGAGTGTATTGAGCATGACCATTTGAGGTAGTATCTTTTTATACTGACTATATAAAAGAAAAATACCTCTGTTATTATGGAAGTGTATACTCTTAATCGTGATATAATAACAAACACATATACCTAATATTTATTTCTTTAATTTATCAAAGGGTGTGATTTAGCTCATTAAATCAATAGGCCCGATAAGTTGGGAAATGATATTATTTATATGGTGTGTTGTTGATTATAGAATGAAACTGTATCCTAGTAATCTAGGTTGATGATGTCCCCTTAAGGAGCTCATAAGGATTGTCATGTAAACTTTACAAGTGGACTTAGTCCGATATGATGATAAGGTTGAGTGGTACTACTCTTAGAGCTAGATATTAATTAAGTGAGTTGTCAGTAACTCATTTAATTAGTGGACATTCAATATCTTAAACGCAGGGAGACTAACACACTCATGATAAAAAGGAGCTCATATAGTAATATGAGATTGGTATGGTAGTGCAATAATAACTCTTTAGTGGAATGAGATATTATTGATAAACTTGAGTTGGGTGTTCGGGGCGAACACGGGAAGCTCAAGCTCATCGGGAGACCAAAACAAATTCTCCCTCTCGGTCCCTATTGTAGCATCTTATTTATAAAGTCTTATATCCACCAAAAACCCAACTTCTTACCCACTTCTTGGTGGTCAGCCAAGCCTAGCTTAGAGCCCAAGCTAGGGTCGGCCAAACCAAACCAAGTTGTGAGCCAAGTTGTGGTCGGCCCTAGCTTGGAGCCCAAGCAAGGGTGGCCGGTCACATATAGATTAAAAGGAGATTTTAAATTTTAAATCTTTCCTTATGTGGAAGTCATGGTTTAAAAGAGAGTTTTAAAATTTTTAAATCTTTCCTTTTATAGCCTTCTACAAAGGATTAAGAGAAATGTTTGATATCTTTCCTTATTTGTAGTTAAAAGGAAGATTTTAATTTTTAATAAAACTTTCCTTTTTAGCAATCATCCACATGTTTTAAAAGAAAGATTTTAATTTATATAATTTTCCTTTTACAACCAACAAGGGATTTAAAGAAAGAAATTTTTTAATTAAAATTTTTTACCGAAAACAAATAAGGAAGTTTTAATTTCATGTTTAAAACTTTCCTCGTTTGGAATTAAAGGAGTGGCTGGCCATGACAAGAAGAAAAGGAAGTTTTAATTTTTTATTTTAAAATTTTCCTTTTTAGTCATTGGCAAGGAATATAAGGAAGTTTTAATTATATTTAAAACTTTCCTTATTTGCCAAGACCAAGGAATATAAAAGATAAGGAGGGGGTGCCTCACCCAATAACACATCTATTATTCTTCCTCTCTTATTCCTTGTGGCCTCGGCCCTTCTTATTCTCCTTTTCTTCCTCTTTGGTGGCCGGCGGCATCATCTCTTGGAGCTTGGTGGTTGGCCGGATTTTGCTTGAAGGAGGAGTAGAGAAAAGAGACATTGTTTCCTAGCATCCCTTGGAGATTGGTTGGTGGCCGAAACTCATCATCCTTTGGAGGTTGTTGGTGGCCGAAACTTGGAAGCAAGAAGAGAAGGCTTGGGTGGATTTCATCTTGGTAGATTGTCGCCCACACGACGTCCAAGAGAAGGAGAGGAATACAATAGAAGATCAAGAGGTTTATAAACTACAAAAGGTATAACTAGTTATTAGTTTCCACATCATAACTAGTTCATCTTTTGTATAGATCTTGAAAAAACAAACACAAGAGGTTATCGGTTTTAAGTTATCATTTTTGTTATCGATTTTATTTTTCGATTTCATGTTTCGATAATGTGTTTCTATTGAGGTATCTATAGTTAAACCTAGTTTACTGTAAGAAGTTAAATATCCAATTTCTCTGTGAGGCTTTGTCTAGGAAGTGGTGGATGATCTCATACCCAAGAAGTCCTAGTACCTCGCCATGTTTAACCTGAAAGCCGATCTTAGAAATAAATATTTGATAGCTTCTGTAATATGATTTAATTTAGGAAGATCACATCGGTTGAACTTGGAGTAAGAATATTAAGTTTCGTTCCCAATCCAAGTTTAACTTCTAAAGGAAAAAATTTGGATTAATAATGTTAAGCATCGTTTGCAATCCAAATTTAACTTTAGTAGAGCACATGGGTAGCTAGGATAGTTCTATGCTGTACAAATTTTTATACAGGGGAACTTGGAGGGTATTCCGAGTAGCAACCAACAATTGGTATTAGAGCTAGGTTTTAACCTCTATGTGTTTGGTTTTAGTTTAATTATGCACATGTCATACATATTTTAGGTAGGATAATAGTAGGATATGCAAATAAATTAACTCTGTGGTTGCAGACTCTAACTATTATGGCCTATTGTGATTGTGTGTGATTGGAACCTTGGACATGTCGAGGTATTTTATGTGTGTGCATGATTGTATGTATTAAATACAGCATGAGCTATATTAGTTTTAGGATTGTACATTATTGTTCGATCTAGACTCTATGTGCATTCCTTTGTGGAATATAGGATCGATATATATAAAATTTTATTTTTATCGCGGATCGTATCCTTGCGAGGCGTGGTACTATTTGAGAACCAGAGGCGCAACTAGACCCGATTGCAGTAGCTAAAGATGGCAGCAGCTAGGGTTGGCATCACACAGAGGACAGTGATGGAAAAATGTCATAATAGTTGGAAAATTGTTTTCCCATATTTATTGCTTTTATTTGCTGTGATGTGTGTGTGTGCATGATAAAATCCTCATCTTAAATAACTAAGTGGGAGAGAGATTTATAAATAAATTTCATTGTCTCCATTACTGGTTTGTAAGTGATGCAACAAACTTGTGCGTTGGCTCTGAGTGCCTCCCTCCACATCGGATGAGTTTGTTTGCGGATCACTAGATCAAACTTCCTTAATGGATGATTATAGGAAATTATTTAGGATGTGTGTGATCTTCTCCAACTGAAGGGGCACAATTCTATTTAGTGGACTTAGTATCAAGTAATGGTATACACTTAGGCACATTTAATAGTAACCTCCTCATCGGAGTCACTGCTATTATCTACGTGACTGAAGAAAAACCAACTATTAATTTGTCATAAAGCTAGGTAAACCCCCCCTCTTACAAATGTTTGAATTTGTATACATCCACACTATCGTGGCATATAAAAATTCATGGTGTTTGATGTAATTTTATTTTTCATAAAGTTAGGTTGACAAAATAAAATTAATGGGGAAAACTTCCTCTTACAAGTAATTGAATTTGTATATGTCCACACTATCGTGACATACAAAATTCATGGTGTTTGAGGTAATTTAAGATTGACAAGGTAATTAATGGGTAAGACCCTCCTCTTACAAATGTTTGAATTTGTATACGTCCACACTAACGTGGCATACAAAATTCACGGTGTTTAAGGTGTTAGTGGATTTAAATGATATTGTTTTGAGGAATCAATATTATTTTAAATTCTAAAGTTTTGACCAAATATTTGATCGAAGATAGACCAAATATTAATTTTATTTGTCATAAAGATAGGTTGACAAGATAATAAAATTAATGGATAAAATCTCCTCTTACAAATGTTTGAATTTGTATACGTGGCATACAAAATTCACGGGGATTTTGAGGTGTTGGTCTTGACCAAATATTTTTGTAATTCTTAGGATTTCAAATATTTTTGAATCCCTTAGATATTAGAGAATACACTTACTAGTCCCAATTATAATGATTGGAAGCAAAACTTGGACACTAAGGTGGACTGTCCTCTCAGAAATGAGAATAATAAAAGTGTATTTTATTCATTAGTTGTTGAAACATGTTTAGTGGTGTTATCTGTTGGATCGAAAAGAATTTAGATATCTCCACAATAGCATGATATTGTCCACTTTGGGCCTAAGCCCTCATGGTTTTGCTCTTGGGCTCTACCCAAAAGGCCTCATGCCAATGGAGATATCTTTTTTCTTATAAACCCATGATCTTTTCCATGTGTTTTCAATATGGGACTATGTTTGCAACCTTGCAACCCCATGATCAAAGGACCATCCGGCTTCCATGTCAGATCCTCGACCCACGGTCTTCCGCCTCGGTCTACTCGACCTACTAGGACTTCCTTGCCTTGTCGCAACTCCTGCCCTCGGTCCACCCGACCTACTAGGACTTCCGCACTGGTGTCCGGTCCTCTTGATCCGAACATAGGCCCCACTTTCTTTGTTCGAGGTCGATATTGTAACATGGTTCAATCGGACCATAGCTCTTGTGCGGTCGGCGGTTAAACCTTGGCGGTCAAGGACTCACGATACCAATTGTTGGATCGAAAAGAATTTAGATATCTCCACAATAGCATGATATTGTCCACTTTGGGCCTAAGCCCTCATGGTTTTGCTCTTGGGCTCTACCCAAAAGGCCTCATGCCAATGGAGATATCTTTTTTCTTATAAACCCATGATCTTTTCCATGTGTTTTCAATATGGGACTATGTTTGCAACCTTGCAACCCCAACATTATCTACCGGTACCTGGTGTGTAGATACGGGAGCCACTGATCATGTCTGCAATTCATTGCAGGGGTTCCAGGAAACCCGACAACTATATGAAGGGAAAAACACCGTCTACATGGGCACTGCTACAAAAGTAGTAGTTTTGCAGTGGGAGATGTTTATCTTCTGATAGAAAACATGGATTTTGAGAAATTGTCTTTACGTACCAAGTTTTAGAAAGAACTTGATTTCAGTTTCTAAACTATACAAAGATAGATATTCTGTCTATTTTGATAACAAAGGTGTTATCAAGGTAAATAGGAAAGTTATCTGTTCTGGTACATTGGTTGGCAATTTATATACTCTAAATCCAATAACTCCCACGATGCAACAAGTAACACATCTTCTAATTCTAATAAGAGAAAGCAACCTTTAGAAATGAACCAATCATATATTTGACATCTAAGGCTAGGTCATATTAACTTGAGTAGGATTCAAAGGATAATAGTCAATGGACTTTTGGGTTCATTGGTGGTGGAAAACTTTCCAACCTGCGAGACTTACTTAGAAGGAAAAATGACCAAGAAACCTTTTAAGACTGGGGTATAGAGCCAAAGATGTGTTCAAATTAGTCTGATTTGTGTGGACCTATTACTATCCAGGCAAGAGGTAGTTTCGAATATTTCATCTCTTTTATAGATGACTATTTGAGATATGGATACATATACTTGATGCACCGCAAGTCTGAGTACTTTGATAAGTTCAAAGAGTACAAGGTTGATGTGGAGAAATGTCATGGTAAAAGTATCAAGACACTACGGTATGATCGTAGTGGCGAGTACCTCTTAGGAGAGTTTAGGAGTTACTTATCAGAAGTTGGGATTCAATCCCAATTGTCTGCACATGGTACACTCCAACAGAATGGTGTGGCAAAACGAAGGTATAGGACTCTTATCAATGATGAGTTATTCAGAATTACCAAATTCGTTTTGGGGATATACTCTGAAGACGACAATGAACATAGTACCTTCTAAAGTCAGAACCCTCTACTCCCATAGAATTGTAGAATGGGCGTAAGCCTAGTCTGAAGCATATTCGGATTTGGGGTAGTCCAACATATGTGCTGAATGGAGACACTGATAAGTTGGATAGAAGTTCACTTGTTTGTGGGTTATCCTAGAGAAACGAAAGGAGGTTTATAGTCCTAAAAATCATAAGGTCATTGTTAGTACCAATGCCCGATTTTTAGAAGAGGACTATGTTATGAACCACAAGCTCATGAGTAAAATTATTCTTAAGGAAATAATAAAGGGCACGTCTAATCTAGTACCAACAGTACAAGATGAGATACCACAAAAAAGGTAGATCCGCTACCTTAGCGGCCCCCTAGTGCTGGCCCCACGGATATGGAGGGAGGTTCATGCAGGTACACAGGTCATAGGCACATGGCGGGGTAAACCCCAGGTTGTCAGTTCCTGAGAATCGACCCCTGGCTATTATGCCAGAGATACCATGCGCCCACCGTCTGTGCTACGCCCTGGGGGCAAGATGAGATACCACAAGAAACTGCAACACGTGCCACAAATGATACACAATTATAGATAGTACCTCGTTGTAGTGGGAGGGTTGTTAGGCAACCTGAAAGATTCATGTTTTGGGAGAGTCTTTGGACTTGATTCCTTGTGAACATGAACCTGATCCCCGGACATATGACGAAGCACTTCAAGATAAAGATGCAGCATCTTGGCAAAGAGCAATGAATACAGAAATAGAATCCATGTAGTCTGAGAGCTTGTAGAACCACCAAATGGTGTAAAAGACATTGGGTGTGAATAGGTCTACAAAAGAAAAGAGGGACAGACGGGAAGGTGGAAACCTTCAAAGCAAGGTTTGTTGCGAAGGGGTATACTCAGAAAGAGGGAATCGATTATGAGGAAACTTTTTCACCGGTAGCTATGCTTAAGTCTATCCGGATACTTTTATCTATTGTTGCTCATATGGATTATGAGGTTTAGCAAATGGATGTCAAGATAGCTTTCCTTAATGGAAGTCTTGAAGAAAGCATCCATATGAAGCAACCAGAGGGTTCATTGCAAAGGGCAAAGAGCATCTTGTATGTAAGCTCAATAAGTCTATTTATGGACTGAAGCAAGCTTCAAGATCTTGGAAGATCCAGTTTAATGAAGTAATTCAGTCTTATGGATTTATTCAATATTCGGATGAGTCTTGTGTATACAAGAAATGTGACGGAAACATGGTGGTATTTCTTGTACTAAATGTAGATAATATTTTGATAATTGGCGACAATATCAAAGTGTTGTCAGAAGTAAGGGTACGGTTGTTCAAGCAATTCGATATGAAGGACTTGGGAGAATGCAGACATATTCTTGGGATCAAAGTAATAAGGAATTGTAAGAAAAGAATGTTGTGTTTATCCCAAGATTTATATATCGATACTATCCTAGCTTGTTTTAGCATGCAAGACTCCATGAAAGGTTTTCTACCTTTTGGGCATGGAGTATCTTTGTCTAAAGAGATGTCTCTGAATACATCAAAAGAGATAGAGGAAATGAAGGCGGTTCCTTATGTTTCAGCTGTAGGAAGTCTAATGTATGCAATGTTATGCACGAGACCGGAAACTTATTTTACCGTGGGCATGGTTAGCAGATATCAAAATAATCCAGGACAGGGACATTGGATTGTCGTAAAGAATATATTAAAGTACTTGAGAAGGACTAGAGATTATATGTTCGTTTACCAAGCAGATAACTTGCTCCCTGTGGGTTACACGGATTCAGATTTCCAATCAAATAGGGAAAATAGTAAGTCAACCTTGGGGTTTTGTGTTTACTTTAGGAAGTGAAGACAGAACAGTGGAGGAGTGTTAAGCAGAAATATGTTTCAGACTCCATTATGGAAGCTGAGTATATGACAACCTTTGAGGCAGCCATAGAAGTTGTATGGCTCAGTAACTTCATGATGGACTTAGATGTGACTCCTGGTTTGCCCAAAATTATTACAATTTATTATAATGATAAATGGTGCAGTAGCAAACTCGAAGAAACCATGAGCTCATAAGTCAAGTAAACACATAGAGCGCAAGTACCACCCAATACGAAAATCGTATAACAAGGAAAAGTTGTTGTTGCCTAGATTGCATCAGATGATAACCTGGAAGATCCTTTCACTAAGGCCCTAAAGGCAAGAGTTTTTTATGGGCATGTTGAGGGGTTGGTGATCCGGCGGTAAGAATGGGGGACCCACTTCGTGAAGGGTCCCAGCCTGAGGACGGATGGAGGGTTGACTAAGCGGGTAATGACCGCGTCAAGCAGTTGAGCAGGTCCGAGCGGAGCCAGAGATAACCCAGCCAGACTTGGGTTTCCGACGCCAAGGCGGGAGGACTGAATGGCCGAGCGGGTGGTCCGTTCGGCCAGGATAAGGGCGAGGATACAAAGGTTAGTCGAGCGGCCTATTCGTTCGGCTCGGGATATGGGATGTCAACAAAGGCATGTCTGATGATTATGCCGTACACAAGATTTCACGATAGAGGGTCTTGCCGTCACATCATGGAGAGGTTGATACAGTAGCGGTATGGCCTTATGGATGCCCTTCTGACAAACCCATACCTGGGCATGGTCGAAAGCAGGTGATTGCTTTGATTGGCGCGCCCAGGCTCCTTCGAGAGGTCTATATAAGGTCTCCATTTCTTCACCGGAGGTACGCTGGTCTGAATCTCTGAAGCCACCTCTTTGTTATTCCTCGCCTGACTTGAGCGTCGGAGGGCCGTCGCCGGGACACCCCTCCCGGCTCGGTTTTGTTGCAGGTTCGCCGGAGCACTCGAGGATCCAGCAGGGAGCGCCACATCCCCAGCGTCCGTTGACCCCTGGTTCGGACAGGATCAGTTGGGAATTAGATATATGGCAGGGTATATGGCATCATAGTCTTTTAGTATAAGTGGAAGATTGTTGGAATGTATACTAAAAGCCTAACTTTTTGTATAAACATTTATTTAGAAATAAGGATCACATTAGTCAAATGTCTACATTTATGCTAAGTATAGTTATTCGTTTAATTTATATTATAGATAACATGGTGTGAGGAGACACACAGAAATTCATATTATCAGTTCCTTATACATTATAAACAGTTGCTCACGAATAAGATGAAATGAGACAAACCATTGGAGTGGTTGTAGTGTAATTAGGTATTAGTTTATCTTAATTAATAAATTGCACTAGTACACTGTGAGTGTATTGAGTAGGGTCATTTGAGGTAGTATCTTTTTATACTGACTATATAAAAGAACAATACCTCTGTTATTATGGAAGTGTATACTCTTAATCGTAATATAATAACAAGCACATATACTTAATATTTATTCCTTTAATTTATCAAAGGGTGTGATTTAGCTCGTTAAATCAATAGGCCCGATAAGTTGGGAAATGATATTATTTATATGGTGTGTTGTTGATTATAGAATGAAACTGTGTCCTAGTAATCTAGGTTGATGATGTCCCCTTGAGGAACTCATAAGGATTATCATGTAAACCCTGCAGGTGGACTTAGTCCGACATGATGATAAGGTTGAGTGGTACTACTCTTAGAGCTAGATATTAATTAAGTGAGTTATTAGTAACTCATTTAATTAGTGGACATTCAATATCTTAAACACAGGGAGACTAACACACTCATGATAAGAAGGAGCTCATATAGTAGTTTGGGATTGGTGGTGTAGTGCAATAATAACTCTTTAGTGGAATGAGATATTATTGATAAACTTGAGTTAGGTGTTCGGGACGAACACGGGAAGCTCAAGCTCATCAGGAGACCAAAACCAATTCCTCCTATCGATCCCTATTATAGCCTCTTATTTATAAAGTCTTATATCCACCAAAAATCCAACTTCTTACCCACTTCTTGGTGGCCAGCCAAGCCTAACTTGGAGCCCAAGCTAGGGTCGGCCAAACCAAACCAAGTTGTGAGCCAAGTTGTGGTCGGCCCTAGCTTGGAGCCCAAGCAAGGGTGGTCGGCCACATATAGATTAAAAGGAGATTTTAAATTTTAAATCTTTCCTTATATGGAAGCCATGGTTTTAAAAGAGAATTTTAAAAATTTTAAATCTTTCCTTTTATAGTCTTCTACAAAGGATTAAGAGAAAGGTTTGATATCTTTCCTTATTTGTAGTTAAAAGGAAGATTTTAATTTTTGATAAAACTTTCCTTTTTAGTAACCATCCACATGTTTTAAAAGAAAGATATTAATTTATATAAATTTTCTTTTAAAGCCAACAAGGGATTTAAAGAAAGGAAATTTTTAATTAGAATTTCTTACCGGAAACAAATAAGGAAGTTTTAATTTCATTTTTAAAACTTTCCTTGTTTGGAATTAAAGGGGTGGTCGGCCATGACAAGAAGAAAAGGAAGTTTTAATTTTTTTTTTAACTTTCCTTTTTAGTCATTGGCAAACAATATAAGAAAGTTTTAATTATGTTTAAAACTTTCCTTATTTGTCAAGACCAAGGAATATAAAAGAGAAGGAGGGGGTGCCTCACCCAATAACACATCTATTATTCTTCCTCTCTTATTCCTTATGGTCGGCCCTTCTTATTCTCCTTCTCTTCCTCTTTGGTGGCCGGCGGCATCATCTCTTGGAGCTTGGTGGTTGGCCAGATTTTGCTTGAAGGAGGAATAGAGAAAGGAGACATTGTTTCCTAGCATCCCTTGGAGATTGGTTGGTGGCCGAAACTTATCATCCTTTGGAGGTTGTTGGTGGCCGAAACTTGGAAGCAAGAAGAGAAGGCTTGGGTGGATTTCATCTTGATAGATCGTTGCCCACACGACATCCAAGAGAAGGAGAGGAATACAATAAAATATCAAGAGGTCTATAAGCTACAAAAGGTAAAACTAGTTATTAGTTTCCGCATCATAACTAGTTCATCTTTTGTATAAATCTTGAAAAACCAAACACAAGAGGTTATCGGTTTTAAGTTATCATTTTTATTATCGATTTTATTTTTTGATTTCATTTTTCGATAATGTGTTTTATTGAGATCTCTATAGTTAAACCTAGTTTACTGTAAGATGTTAAATATCTAATTTCTCTATGATACTTTGTTTAGGAAGTGATGGATGATCCCATACCCAAGAAGGTCTAGTACCTCGCCATGTTTAACCTGGAAGTCGGTCTTAGAAATAGATATTTGATAACTTCTATAATATGGTTTAACTTAGGAAGATCACATCAGTTGAACTTGGAGTAAGAATGTTAAGTTTCGTTCTTAATCCAAGTTTAACTTCTAAAAGGGAAATTTGGATTAATAATGTTAAGCATCGTTTGCAATCCAAATTTAACTTTAGTAGAGCACATGGGTAGCTAGAATAGTTCTATACTTGTATAAATTTTTGTACAGGGGAACTAGGATGGTATTCCAAGTAACAACCAACATTATCAACTTCATTCGCCAGTCATTTATGTCTAGTGATAATAAAAAAGCCTTAAAGTGAGGGTAATTACTTTTCCAATGCACTTTCTTACGATATACAAGGGAAGCAGAAGTTCTCTAGCTCGCTATTTAATTCTATCAAACAAATACATCATATCTTAGTGATAATTATTTGGCTTAATTACAATGTTGTTAGTTTTCAACCATAATATAATACATTATAATGTTATTTTTTAACTATAATATGATACATTACAATGTCTATAATTTCTCCTAGCTGCTACAATGTAATTAGTAGCTACTACAACATGCTATAGATTATGTTATAGCAGTTGTGATTCAGTAGCTGCTATAATAATGAGAAGCCAGTAGGGACTATAGGGTTTAACCATGTTGTAGCAATCATTCGGGTTTAACTATATTGTAGCACCTATTGTCGAGTAGCTGCTACAACGTTATAACTTTTTTTGTTAAAACCTCTATTCCCTGAAAGTAAATTTTCAATCCAAAGACCTATAATCATTCAATATCATTGTAGCAGCTAAGAGAAAAATCAAAACTCTAAACAAGAGTAGAAGAATCAAAATACTAAAACCTAACGAAATACTTACGACGGAGGCAAAGCGTCGAAGGAGAAATGAGTCGTTGTAGTGAGGTTAATTGACAAAGACACCATGGATGACAGATCTACTTTCAATGACAATCTTTTGAAATATTTGTCGCATGCCCAATTTAGGGTTTAAAACTTTAGTCGGATCCATGAGGGCAAAATGGTAATTATATAATATAATTTAGCTTTCACGCCGTGCATGATAATATATCTTAGGATTGGAGGGAATTACAAAAATTAAAAAGACTTACCATCGAATAACTTGTGAGAAATAATATTTAACAAGTTTCCTGCAAATTATATAACCAAACAATGGTAAGAAAAGATTGTTTGAAGTGTCAAAGTAGCTGCTACAATATATAGCAGCTAGCTGTCAAAGTTGCTACTACAACGTTGTATTAGTTAACCATCCAATTAGCTGCTACAACAGTATAGCAGCTAACTGTCCAAGTAGTTGCTATAAGTTGTAGCAGCTAGTGCAAGGATTTTACACGGTAGCATAAATCCTTATAATATATTAGGATTAGAGGGAATTACAACTTAAATTGAAATGACTTACCATCGAATGAAATGTGAAAAATTGGAGCTCCTCAAATTGTCAAGTTTGCTACAAATTATATAACTAAAAAAAAATAAATTTTAGCAAAAAAAAAATTATTAACATTGTAAGATAGTACGTTGTAGGCTTCAAAAGCTCTTATTGCATTCTGTTTACTCTTAAAGGACGGGTGTATAGTACCATTAAAGTGATTAACTTGTGTAGATGCTTCTGACATCCAATAAAGACAAAATATATTTTTCCTTATATTAAATAAATAGATCATTTAGAATCACATATAAAGAATATATTAGAATTAGAGATAATTATAACTTAAAATAAAATGACTTACCAAGTAGCTGCTATAATGTATAGCAGCTACTTGGACAGTTAGCTGCTATATGTTGAATTACAATTTAAAATGAAATGATTTATCATTAGTTATGAAATGTGGGAAATTTCTATTTGGCAAGTTTCCTACAAATTATATAATCAAAAATTGGTAAGAAAATATTGCTGCTACACGCTCGTGAACTAGGGCTTGTACGTTGTAGGATATATCAGAGCTAAAAAATATCATACAGAGTTGAAAAACAAAAAGTATAGTGGAAAGACTTACGATTGAGAATGAAGAGGAGTGTTATGTAAAGTAGCTTTAGCTATGTTTTCAATGGTAGTTGGGGAGCTTCCAGCCAATTCAACAACAAGCAAGCAATTGTAAATTATACTTAGCTTGTAACGCCTTTACTTTACTTGCTGACAGGAACGAGCTGCGACGGAAGACAACGGTGAAGAAAGGAGAGAGAGAACAAAGGAAATTTAGATTTGAAAAAAATCTCACCGCCATTTTTAATAAAAGGCCAAAAAAGAAAAAGAATAAAAGAAATATTTTTTAAAAAGAAATCAAACTAACAATATCATATATATGTGTTGCTCAGGTCACATATGAAGTGTTGGACAATATATCATTGATATATATATATATATACTCAATATTGATATAATAAAATGATAAAATAAGATTAATAATTTCCAAGTATGAGATTGTTTAAAAGGCGCATCCAGATTTTAAAAAGTTCAAAAGGTGCCCTTCTTTACCGCTTTACCCTTATGTTAAAGTTACTTTTTTTCATAGTTTTTTCTTGTCTTTTCTCTCTTATTAACCTACCACATTTTTTCTCTCTTTGCCCCCGGACTTACACAGATGATAAATATTTGCTTATAGTTGTTAGAGTCAAGTCCCAGAAAATACATCACCTGTGTTCATTTTGTCATGTACTTAACACTTGTGTTTCTGATGAACATTTTTTCATCGAGCATGGGGACTGTTAACATGGCAGTTCCATTTTTTTCTCTCTTATCTTTTCTCTTTGAGACCGGCACAATTAATTCATAAAGAATATTACTGTCAATAGGTTCAGAGACAATTTCCAATAGATATGAAATATTTCGTTAGTTACATAAATCCCTCTTTATATATGCTGTTATTGCTGGGTGAAATTCTCAAAAGTTACTTCCATTTCCGACAATGGAGAGCCACCTTAAAGGAGTTGCCGAGAGATGATTTCATCGATTTACTATCAACAATTTTTCCTTTACTCTTTTCTCTCAAATTAAATTAAATTAAACTTTAATAGATAATTCTTTTTTTTTAATTTTAAAACTTTAATAAAAAATTAAAAAAAGATTAAAAAAGATTTTATTATCTAATTATAAAAGAATAAATAAAATTAAATTAATAATGAGAATTGATGTTATTAATAAAAAATAATAAATGAAATAGAAAATAATTTTGGTGCTGATTTTTAAAAACTAAGACAAAAGCTTAAATACCAATATTGTTATAGTACTTATTTTTAAACGTCAATACCACTGTAGTGTTGGTGTTTAAAAATTAGTGTTAACTCAAACACCAACATTTTGTAGTGTTGTTTTTAAAAAATAGTAAAGAATGGTATATCTGTACTCTATAACACTGTAGAAATTTACAGGAGTTTGAATGAGTCCAATCAGAGCTTTTTAAGTCCATTAATGAGTTTTGACGGAAACTGATTAATAGACCTAGAGGATTTGGATTTTTTTAAAAGTTAGCATATAATGAAAGAGAGTAGTACAATCAATATATTTATAGTGTTCATGTCTAGTTTTAACATCTCTATGATAAATTATATATATGTGTTAATTGTCTTAAAGTCATAAACTTTAAAAACCATCTAATCACTACTGTTAATGACTTTAAGTTGATATCTCTAAGCACATATAAACTCTAGAGCACTTCATAAACCTATAGCACTTGGAATGGGTCTGATCATAGCTCTCTAGATCCATCAATCTATTTTAATTAAAACTCATTAATAAACTCAAAAAAAAACTTTAAATGATATTTTTTGGACTTGAAACTGGGTTGTTACTAGTTTCACTCATAACAAATGTAAATCTCTGACCGAACTTCGATATAGTCCTTAGAATGTCCCTTTCTAATATTTGAATCAAAAGCTATGATATCAGGAAATAAGCAATTGACATGTACATATAATTTATCATAAGGATGTTAGAATCAAACACCCTAAATATTTCACTTCACATTCTCTTTTATTATATGTCAACTTTTTTATAAATCCAAAACTCTTAGATCCATCAATGAATTTTGGTCAAAATTCATTGATGGATCTAAAGAATTATAATCGGACTCATTTCAAGTGATACATGTTTCTAAAGTATCCTAGAGTATATATGTGTCCAAAGATATCAACTTGAAGTTATTAGCAACAGTGATCAACAGATTTTCAAAGTTTATGACTTTAAGACAATTGATATATACACATAACTTATCGTAGAGATTTCAGAATCATGCATATTAATACATTCATTGCATTATCTTCTTCAATCACATGTCACATTTTTTAAAATTTAAATCTCCTAGGTTTATCAATAAATTTCAACCAAAATCTATTAATAGATATAAAGAGTTCTGATTAGATATATTCTAACTCTTGTGAATTTCTATAATATTTAAGAGTCTAAATTTATCATTCTTTATTATTTTAAAAAATCAATATCACGACGACGATGATATCTAAGTTGCGGTGCTAGTTTTTAAATATAACATCAACAACAATGATAATGTGCTAAGTTGTGGTGCTGGCATAAAAATTAGCATTACCGTGATTATAAATTTCATTTTAATTAATTTAGTTAATAAAATGATTTCTTGTTATTAATTTAATTTTCTTATAATTAGATATCAGTTTAAAAAATAGATTTTTAAAATTAATTTTCTTTTATATTTTTTAATTTGTTATTAAAGTTTTAAAATTAAAAATTAAAAAATTTAGAGGAAAGTTTAATTTAATTTAAGAGAAAAAAAAAAGAATAGAAAAATAGAAAAGATGGAAGATATTAGAAAAAATAGAAAAATAAAAGAGGAAAGAAATGCGTTGGATTATCTTAAATCTTAAATTATTCATGAATAATTAAAAGAGTTAAATGATATTAATAAATTTAATAAGTTATTGATAGAATAATTTATAATTAAGGATGATAATGGGACGGGGTGGGGCGAGTTTGACATCTCCATCCTCATCCCGTCCTATTTTTTCGGGTTCGGGGATTCTCCGAACTTGAATCCACGGAGATCAAATCCTCATCCCCGTCCCCATCCTTGCCTCATCCCCAAATATAATTTATATTATTATTATTTTATCATTATTAATAATATTATTAATAATAATATTTTTAAAAATTTTAATATTAATATTCATACTATTATTAATATTTTTTTAAAAAATTATTATTATTATTTAATAATAATAATAATAATAATAATAATATTCGGGGTGGGTTCGGAGATGAGGATAGTATTCCCATACCCGTCCCGAATCTGTCTCATCCCGGAAAACATCGAGGATCTCTATCCTCATTTTGAATTTTTCCCACGGAATCTCGAATCCGTCGGGAAAATTATCATCCCTATTTATAATTCAATATAAATAAATTATAAAATTAATTTTAATAGAAGGATGGAATACTCTCGTATAAGTAATTTAAGATAAATAAATTATAAAATTATTTTTAATAGAACTGTATTAAAAGATTAAGACAATTAAAAAAATTAACTTTAATAAAATAATAAAATAGATCATTAATATCACTAAACCATTATAAATATTTTTAAATAAATATTATAATTCGATGGCCCGTATTATAGTCAGATAAGGGGTTTGTAAAAATTTAATTAAACGGGATAAATCGTTTGAACTGACTGATTTTTTTAATTTGGTTAATTTAGAATTTTAATTAATTCAGTTTTAAAAAAATATGTTATTTCGATTTTAAAATTGTTATTCGGTTAAACGGCCTAAATAAACCCTAAAATCCTAATCTCTCCGCTCTCGATAATCTCCTCAGTCCGCCCTCGCCGCTCCCTCCCGGCTACCGTTCTTGATGTTGTCCTGATCAGCCGTCTCTCCTCCCGTCGCCGTCTCGCCGAACCTGCTCAGCCCTCCCTCCTCTTGTTGCCGAGCGACTCAACATCTCCGCCGGACTTCCTTCCCTGTTTAGCCGTCCTCCTCCCGTCGCTGAGCATCTCCTCGGTCCTTCCTGCTCCTGCTCAACCCTTCCTCCTTCCGTCGCTCTCTCCGTCGTTCCTCGCTCTCTCTCTGCGTTCCTCCCTCCTCACTGCTCAGCCCTTCCTTTTCCTGTCACTCTCACCATCGGCACATTCCTCCCGAGCCCCCTCATACTCACGCCACAGTAGCCAGCAACTGCCCTACAGTGTGGGTAAGTATGAAATTATGATACCTACTTATAACTTACTCAATATTTTGAAATTAGTAATCATTGATTTTTTGTATGGCATATGAATTCTTTGTTGAACTCAAGTATTTAACCGTGGCTAGATATCCTTAATCCTGATAATAAGTATCATTATGCTTGGCCATAAGTTGAGTTTCATATTTGTCTTTCAGTTTTTGTCATTTATATTTTAAACATTGTTATCATACCTTGCAATATTTTAAATAGTGTTTGTGCATCATCTGTGATCAGTATTTGTCTGATATCAATGCAAGGAGATTTATCAAATATGGATGTTAATAATAGTTGTTTAATACCACAATCTGAAATTGGTTCTTTTGTGGGAACAAAAACTGCTGTAGATTTCAAAAGAAAGGTAACCAAAAGAAAAGCAATAAAACCAAGAAGTGAAGTATGGGATCATTTCTTGAGAATGTTTTTAGTTATTTTTTTAGACAAATAGTTTGAGTGACCTTTTAGTGGAATGTTAAATTTAAAAACTTAGTAGAATATCATGCTAATTAAGATTGAATGATTGAATGGTTGAATGGTTGAATGGTTCAATAGCATCTAAATGAATTTAGCTCAAGTCTATTTGGCAAAGCTGAGGTGTTGGATTGGCACCAAGGCTATGTGCATTTGATCTGGTCCATTAGATCAGGAATAAAAGCTAATAAGTAACAAATAAAAGCTTATAAAAAATAGACTGTAAACAAACACAATTTGGTGGCAAAGCGAGCTCTTTTTGGCAATTCGGTGGTTTTTGAATTTTAATTCACATGTAAACAAACACAATACACAAAATCAAATTGGGGTCAAAATTATTCGGACTATTTGGTTAATTCGGTCAAAAACCGAATTAACCGATTTGTAATCGGTTCAGTTTGTTCGAGTATTAATGAGGAATTCGGTTGGTCGATTCAGTTATTTTTAAAAAAATCGGTTTATTTAGGTTTGGTTTATTCATTTCGGTTTATTCGTTTCGGTGCGGTTTGATTTTAATCGGATACTCACCCCTACAACCAAGGTAGGATTTAGGTCACCTATTTAAATACAGATCGAACCAAAATGATTTTATATCTAGCTCTGATTCGGTTAGAGTCCATTTAATTGGGTTTGACCTAAACCTGCCTTTACCTTTAGCCGTGACCCATTGCAGCATCACTGTCGGCTCTCGCTCCAGCGCCGGCCAGGGATGTGACCTAAATCTGCCTCTAGCCGTCGCCCATCACAGCAGCGCTGCCGCTTCTCTCTCCAGCGCCGGCCGGGGACATTAGCAACACTCTACAAATAGCGCCGACCCTCCCCTTTGTCTTTTGCAACGTGAGTAGAGGAGTTTCTCCTCTCCTCTACGAGCAGAAACCCTACTCTCGTGTTTTGGCTATTTATTTTGTGTTACCGCTATCATTATTCTTCATTCTTGTGGCTACCAAGTGCGCGAGGATCATTGTATAGACGTGAAGGAATTTTTTTTCTTCCTCCCGCAATGACTTGTTGGCGTGCATTTGGTGAATTGCAAAGCGTGTTGGTAGGTTCCTTTCTTGTTTTCCTTGAATCGGGTGGCACCGTAGGTCATTGAAGGAAAAAGAAGTTCTTGGCTTTTAGGATGTATTTGGATTGTAGTGAGAGATTCAGGCAGTCGATTTACTAGAAGCAATGACATTGTGGTTATAACTCTATTTGTATAGTAGAGAAGTTTAGCCAATTTGGTATCCTTGTTTTTCTTGTAGGTTGTCAAATGGTGGGATACCCGATGAAGGAGGATGATCACCGGGAACCATCGTTGTTGCTCTGAGAGTTATGAGTGGGCATGTTATTTGGATAGAAAAAAAAAAAGTAAAAAAGTGGAAAATAAAAAGGAGTCTGTGATGGATGGAATGGTAGTCAACATGGCTCAGTGTGTTGTTGAGACGGAGAGAGTGGTTAGTTTAGCGGTTGTATATAGGAATAGAGTTCTGGTGTTTGGATTTTGGTTATGGGTAGTAGATTTGTGTTTAGAATTATGTTTGGTATGCTGATTCTTGCATAGAATTTACCTTATGTTGATTGTATATGCTATGATTTGTTTGTGATATTCGTATGCAGCTCAATAGGATAATATAATTATTCTTGGTGCATAGCTCGTAGTAATTCTATGTTGCATTTGGTGTTGATTCACATTAAGAATGACAGATGGATAGTTTCCTTACCTTGAGTTAGGGTATAGTAAACATAAGACATAATATAATGTAACATTTGGATAATGAGTTACTCACCGAGGACAGAGGAAATAAATTAAAATAAACCGAGGAAAATCCAAAATGTCTCAGAACCATTTGAAGCAAGTCCTCATCTGAAGGAACGTGAAAGTCTTTTAGTAGAGCAGTGCATTTTTTAAATTGCTTTGGTTAATTTGTTTCTGAATATCATTTAGTTCAACATTGTCATAAATCGACAGCCTAATTTGTTAAAACTCATTTGGCTTTGCTTTGCTCCAGTTGCCCCTCACATTAACAAGGAGGCAGCAATGACCACTATGCTGCGAGAACTGCGACTATCATTGAATCAAACTCAAAGGGTTCGTCTTCAGTCTGCGCTCCAATCCTTACAGGAGATGTCTTCTCTTGCCTCTACCATCACTGTCGTTGCTGACACAATACCTGTCAATCATGAAGATAGCATCCTCAAGTAAGTGGAATATATATCCCTCTTCTCACTCTACTTTCTGTTCCCTATAAATCTTTTTTTTTTCTCTTGTTTGTAGTGTCAGATTATTTGAATTCCCCCTTATTTTCACTTATTGCTGCTAAATTATTATGATGATCAGAGGCCATGGTACATCAGATCTCAACGGCGAAGTGGTGGCTACACTTTGTGGTGTTGTGGAGCGAATAAACAAACTGGTCTATGTCCGTGCCCAAAGGGCCAGGTACACTTCCTCTTTCCAATTTTGCAATTACTTCTCTCTTGACATCACAGCTTATGATATTTTTTCAAGTAATTATTTACTTGGTAAAAGGTTAAGACTTGGCATGAGTTATTCTTAGCTTATAAGTATATAAGTTCAATCTCCATATTTTGTAACAGTATCATCATTATAGTCGGATTGAGAAGTGCCTCATATAAGTAATTTCTATGTTTTGTTGATGTATTGCTTTTCAACTGAATTGGCTTTCATTACCACTATGTCTGTTAAGACAATCCTTCAAGCGCCCTAAATGCTGAGGGAAACTGTCCTCCTTCAATGTGATATTTTTTGACTTTTTATCAGCATAATTTGACATATTTAATAAAAAGAAATGTTTTCGCAGGTACAAACCGGAGGTTGGAGATATTATTGTTGGCCGGGTCATTGAGGTTTGATCACTATGATAAGTTTATCTATATTTGTTCCCTTTTCTACTTGAACATACCATATATTTTCTATATCTTTTTAGTTTGATGAACAGATATGCTTAATTAAATGTGAAAAGCATGAAAGATGTTTATCAGTTTGAAATTTTTTACTATATACTATCATACTAGACAATTAAGCTGTAAATCTTTTGCGATCGACCATGGCAGTTCTTTCTTCTTTGTTGACTGCTTTCCATGTGTTGCAGATTGCTCCAAAACGATGGAGGTTAGAGATAAATTTTAGTCAAGATGCTGTGTTGATGCTCTCATCAATGAATCTTCCAGATGGTATTCAGGTTAAAACAATTTCTTGTTTCCTATTCAAAAGGCTGTAGCTTCAAACTTAAGCAGCTTTGATACTCTGTCATTGAACATAGTTATCGAGCTAATAATTTTAGAGTAGCTTCAAATATATTTGAATGCACATTGGAAGAACAGTTTAGTACTCTACTGGATGGTTTATTGCTAAAGGTTCATTTCATACCATCAGTAGTACTGCAAAGTTAGCAATATAAGTTTGGAAATCCCTATTACATTAATGGTTCATCATAGTAAAACCATAATCTTCCTTAATCAGCAATGTATATTTAGGTCTTAGGACAATTAGACATTAGGGATGCTTCTATGTTACCTGTTTGTTTTTTTCCCCGTAGAGATGCTATATTTATATGATTCTAATTACTATCATCATCATCAAGCTGTGTTAGTTCCTTAGGTGTCAGCTTTATTAACATAATTGCTATTGCTTAGTTTATTATTAACTACTGGATATCTTTTTCAGTAATTTTCAACATGTGTCTTCCTTACTTCTTGGACCTTAACACTTTATCCTTGCTATTTTTTATGATATGTTGATATTGGTCGAAGACATCAGTCAAAACATCCTATTAATTTTCTGACAGAAAATCAACACATACTGAAAGTACGATTATGTGTAGAAACGATATAAAATTCTAGCTATCTTGCTAAAATAACTTTATGGTAAACACCAAGACTTCTTGGTAACTTACTAGCTACAAGATTGTATTTTTATCCACTCTAGCAGATGGCTTATATAATGCAAAACTTCATAGAGATTATAATAGGTAGAGTGATGATTGATACTTTAGATCTACTACTCACAGAATTTGGTGATTCTTTTGTAAATTAACTTTGTTGAAGTTAGGATGCTCTATGCCTATTAGTCTTGTATGGATAAGTATGAGGGTTCATTATCTCTTGAAGGATACATAACTCAAATGACTAGTCATTTTGATTGGAACGGACTTCAACCTAATTCAACTGGCTACAACAACCATTTATGTTTTAAGAAGTTGTACATGTTAATTCAACTATTAGAGATGACTTCTTAGCTCGGAACAAAATATTTGTCGCATTATCTAATTAAAGGCTATTGGACAATCGCAATTCTTTGTAAACTCCATGGATAAAGCTAAAAACAACAATAGATAAACTAGCAGTGTGTTGTATATCAGTTACTTGGCATTTCAAGTGTTTAATTAAACCAATTGTTTTTGGGCTGCAGTTTCATTTAATTTTCTTATTCAGTAATTTGTTTCCCTTAGTTTATTGTCTTTCCTGAAGCTTGTTTCTAGTTTCTTGCTTGCTAATGAAAGCTTTGTTTAGTTGAGCTAATTCACCTTTTCTGTTGACAGCGGCGGAGAACTGCTGTAGATGAACTCAATATGCGCAGCATTTTTGAAGAAAATGATGTAATCTGCGTAAGTAGTATGCCTGTTTCTACTCTGGAATTGAGATAAATGATTTGAGCTGAATGGTAGAATGTACGTGAATGAGTCGTTGAATGCATATGCTGAATGATGGCTACCTAATTGTTATTTATTTTTAACTAAAGGCTGAAGTCCGTGGTTTTCAGCATGATGGGAGTCTGCATCTGCAAGCAAGAAGCCAGAAATATGGAAAGGTTAATCATATTTTGTTGTCTTATATTTATTACTACATAAATAAATCTTTATAGCTTTATATGTGAATTTTCTTGACAATAAAATTACGGGAAAAAATAAAAATTTATGGACCTAAATTTACGCACCATTTGACTAGTTGGAACTGATCTTCTCCTCTTAAAGACAAAGATTTATTTACTTGATGGATAAAGATCCATATGGTATTTATTCTTCACATATTGTAGTGCAGCATTTTGTTATCATTTTCATGTCCTTCTTCGGCTTGCTCTTTACTAAAATCTGTAGGGTTTATGATAGATTTAACCTTTAACTTCTTCCAAAAAAAAAAAGGGTGACGGTAATCATTGTAAAGTTCAATAATTCATTTTTGTTTTAAAAAACACAATCATGCTTCCAAAAATGGAAACAACCATGATAATGGAAACTTTGGGTCTTCATTTTGGAGGGTAGAGCTAGGAAGACAATCTGAGAGATGTCCTGATTTGATATGTACTTTCTGAAGAAGTAATATAACTTTTCTCAGTTATGTCCCTATCTTCTTGAATAAATTCAGTTCAATCGTTTTTCATTTGCTATTAAAATAGTTGAGTTGTGCCCATTTGCTCTGTATAACTTTAATGCTGGGCATTGCAGCTTGAGAGAGGTATGCTACTTACAGTCCCAGCATACCTGGTGAAGCGCCGGAAACAGCATCTTCATCATCTACAACAATACGGCATTGACTTGATTCTTGGATGTAATGGATTCATCTGGGTGGGAGAACATGTAAATTCCCATGGTGAAAATGACAGCGCAGCAAACCGAGAGAACAGAGAAGATGCTGTCAACAAAACTGGTGAACTGCAAGTGATCCAAGAAGTGCAAGAGCCAGAGCGAACAACACCACTAGAAGTCAGGCAGCATATATGTCGGGTGGCTAATTCCGTGCGCTTGCTGTCTGCTTTGGGCTTCAACCTGACTGTTGAATTTATCATTGACACGGTCGAGGCCAGCATCTCATCTAACACCGACATAAAAGACATGCTTGCCGCTGAGTTTTATGTTCAAACTGCCGAAAGGGAGGTACAGCGCAGGGTTTCTCTGAGCAGGAAGCACTAGTATTGGTTCTTTAGATGTCTCAACTTCAACTCTACCATCTGAGCAGGAAGCACTCGATTTGGTCCCTCAAATGTCTCAGCTTTCACTGTACCACCTGTTGTTTTATGGACTGGATAATTTTTGAAGCTCTAAATGATTTTAAAGTGCAATTTAAGTGCAATTCAGAGGATGATGGCCATATTAGCGATTCCTACAAGATTGATTAGATTTCCTCCAGAAATCCACATGAGCAATCCATCTTTCTAAATCAGCAAAAACACAAGAATCTAATGAAGTTCCATATTCAAATACCAGAATTGTTGAGTAGAAAATTTGATGGTACAAGACCACATGTAAGTAGGAATTTGCGTTATTAATTTATCATAATATGAAAAGAGAACTTATTCTCAAAGAAGGATATTTTATTTTAAGTTTTACATTGCATACTAGGAATACACCCACTAATATGCATGCTAGGAAAGGACCAAAAAAACAATGGTTAAAAACTCAGTTGGTGGAACAGTCTCCCTAAAGTCATAAAACCTCATAGAGTGCACAGGTAGCTTCATTTCTTAACTTGCTTTAGAAAGGAACCAAGTAGAAATTTCTAACTGCCTACAAATAGGAAAAACATCTATAGGAAGACAAGCTAGGGGATGCAATATGGGCATTAAGTTCGAATTGTCGAACATACATCAATACTGGATCAGAAGTCCAGAACAAAAAAGGATGTCATTACAATCCAAATAAATTTTCATACAGCATGTTAGAATAATAGAAATAACATGTTCATTTAGAGAGGAAATGCTACTCATGAGTTGGCAAACAAAAGAGAAAATATCATATCACTTGCAGCAACAAGGCGAAACCCTCGCCCCCGGGTCCCCACTGACCGGATCCACGATCATTGTGAGGGAGGTAAATCGCAGTACCCGAGCTAACATGGGACGGACCGGATGGGATACAGGGATAAGGGATTTATTCCCCCGTTGTCACTGAGTTTCAACCCGGCGGCCTCCTTGCAGCAACTTCCGTTCCATGCCATCTCGGATGACCCACGGGGTCTGAAAAAGAAAATGTCATATCACTGTGCAAAAGACGGGTCCCGCCGCCCAGCGGCCCCCTAGGCCTGGCCCCACAGGGATCCTAGGAGGAAGTAAATCAGCGGTGAATGCTGACCGGGTAAAGCGAAGAAAATGTCATATCACACAGATATATCAAGAGGAGTATCAAAGAGAATCCCCACATAATTGTGAAGGCCAAAACAAACTGCATATTGGCATATAAGATATAAAGATAATAGCAATAAGACTGTCAAGACAAATCCCTGGATATTTCAGATAACAAAAAGAACAGAGGAAAAGGTGGCTGCGTAGCAAGGTTATTACATCTGCTGCTCTAAGTTTTTTTTTTTTTTTTTTTTGGTTTGCTTCCAACTCTATCATGAAAGCTCTTTGAAACTTGCATATTCCGAACCTAATTAAATGTTTCAACTAGAAAATGAAGGAAAATTCCACCAACTTTTCAGTGATCTATGAAAAAGCTATCCCAGCAAGATCACTCCAACTATTTCTAAGTTTGAAAATGCATCTAAATCAGAATTTCAGAACTAACTTTCTTCTGTTGGTACATATCACCTAAACAAAATTCTAAGAAGAAAAGGGCAAGCTTACTCTGATGAGCTTACCTTCTTGGCAAGAGAACAAGGCTTGTCTGGCGAATTCAAAATCTCGTCCTAGAACAGACCGAGAAATTTAGGGCCAAACCTAGCCGAATCGGGTGTGTCAGTGGTGATTCTGCCAAAGCAACGTCCAGTCATAGCCAATTTCAATCAAGAAAACCAATTCACTTAACCTATCTAGAAATAACATGGCAGCATCTACACTGATAAAACGATTACGGGTGATTAAAAAACAGCAAAAATAGTTTACAATGTGAGCTGATCTTCCAGTCAAACAATAAGTTCAGATTAGATGGTAGTAAAATCAAATAGATCGCGGAAAGGCACAAGAAGAATCTAAACCTGGGTGTCCTTGTAGGCTGAGAAGGTGTTCTCAGCGGCGTCCTTGCGCTCAGGTCCAGTAGCCTCGGAGGAGACGATCCTCCAGGAATCATGTCGGACGCCGCTGATGTTCTTGTAAGCGACAGAGAGGAGGTTGCGATCCTACACCGTGAGCTCCTCCCCCTCCGCCGCCGCCGCCGCACCGAAGACCTTCTCTATGTAATCCACCATCTCCTCGTATCTCTCCGCCTGTTCCGCCAACTTCTCCAGATAAAAACATTCTCCTCCCTCGCCGCCGCCATCACCTCACCAGTCACCGGAAAAAATGCTACCCTTTTTGCAGGAGTAAGAAAAAACCGGCAGCGGAAGAAGAAACGAGGAATCGATTGCTTTCAGATCTCAAAGCAACCCACTTGTTTACTAGTTCACTATGGGATGTGTTAGCCCCTTAGACTCGACGGTATGGCTGGGCGCAAGGATTGACTCGTTACTCTTTGGATCCAGTATAGTGAGCATGTGTACAAGACATGCCAAGCAGCGGGTGGACATATGACAGTGCGCGGGCACTGTCCGAGCACAAGTCGAGCGGGAGGTCGACTTGACGGTGGCAAACAGATGCGAAGAAGCGGACACGCGGAATTAGAGCATTTGGCCAAGCATGGCTCGGAGAAATCGTGAGCCATGGTATGCAACGGGGTACATACAATGCAGCATACGGAAGGATGCAGTAAAAAGGGCTACTTCGGTCCAAGCCCATGATGCAGAACCATGGACAGCACAGGGGTGCAGGCTGGCTTTGACATGGCGTCAAGGCAGCAACGAGGTGGCTGGCGGTTTGGACATGTGGCATGGCATTTGAGCTAACTGCCATGCAACTACTTGTAAACTGCCAAACCAACCCTACCTATGCATTATAAATAGGCAAGGGGGTGGCAAAGGCAAGGCACAAGAGAGATTGTATGAGCATTCTACCAAGAGAGTCACTTGTAATCCTTTGTTTGTGAATACAAAAGGTTGGGAGTTTTCCTGTACGTTGGCTTGTCTTCTTTGTGCGTGGCTTGTGCATTCTCTAGCACATTGGTGATGCAACTCGGAGGCTGAATCAAGTGCGGAACTTGACTGCCGCGCAGGAGTTTTCAAAGGTGAAAATTTACCCTTGTGACAATTGGTATCAGAGCCCAGATTCATGGCTGGTGGTAGCCACGAACTAAGGGAAAGGCTTTCTCCTGTGGAAGCCTTGCTTGGTGCGGTACCGAATGGAGAGGATGTTTGCGATCTGGTCGCAAGGGTCCTCACCTTAGAAGCAAGTCTAAAGCATATCCAAGAATCTCTTTTGGAAGAAATGGCGCAAATACGAAAGAACAACGAGGATCTTCGCTACGAAATTATTGTTCTACGAAGAGCAATGGCTTCTAATTCCGATGCGGTGCCTCAACGCCCATTGGTGAGAGTTCCTGAACCAAAGTCTTTCGGAGGCACGCAGAGTGCCAAGGAACTCGAGAACTTTCTGTGGGACATGGAGCAGTACTTTGTTGCTGCCAAAGTGCCTGAAACCGAGAAGGTAACAATCTCTAGCATGTACCTTATTGGCGATGCGAAACTCTGGTGGCGAACTCGCATGGTAGATGATGCAAATGCGGGCCAATAGAAGATTGATACGTGAGATCGGTTGAAGAAGGAAATGAAGGACCAATTCCTTCATGGCAATACTTCTTGGATTGCGCGCGACGGCTTGAAGCGTCTCAAACAGAGCGGTTCTGTGCGAGACTATGTCAAAGAATTCAGTTCTTTGATGTTGGACATTCAGAATATGTCCGAGGAGGACAAACTGTATAATTTCTTGTATGGCTTACAACCTTGGGCGCAGGTTGAACTTCATAGGCAAAACGTGAGGGATTTGCCTAGTCCAATTTTGTTCCAAGTCCAATTGCCTAGTGAAATTGCTGCTGTTGATGCCTTGGTGGACCTTCGCATGAGCAAGGAAAATCTGAACATGTCTTCATCTTCCAAGTCCAATTTTGTTCGCAAGGACAAGAAAGGAGATTGGAAGAAGGAAGGCAAGAAGGATGCTAAAAAGAAGGATTCGGGGAACAACCATGGCAAAGGAAAAGTAGAACATTCGATGGTTCGAGGGAAAGATAACTTGAAGAATCATGGTTGTTTCCTATGCAACGGCCCCCATTTTGCCAAGGATTGTCCGAAACGCGAGAAGTTAAACGCCCTCCTGTTGGGTGATAAAGGGGAAGACTATGAACAGGAAGTTGCTACACTTGTCAACCCTTTACAATTACTCAATACAATTGTTGATTATGAGTCCTGTGAATTGCTAACCAATATGTCAGAGGACATTGTGCGAGCTCATTCTTTTCTCCTGCACATCTCTGTGATGCTAAACGGAAGATGTGCATATGCTATGGTGGATACAGGGGCTACTCATACCTTTGTATCTGCCAAACTGGTGCAAGACTATTGGCTATCAGTAAGCAAATGCCCAAAATACATCAAGTCGGTGAATGCCAAGGCGCAAGCAGTTGTTGGTATGGCTTTCAACGTACCTTTAACTGTTGGCACTTGGGTGGGGAAAGCAAACATGATGGTGATTCCACTTGAAGATTTCCAAATCATACTTGGTATGGATTTCTTACGGAAGATGAAGGCGGTACCCTTTTTGCAGAGTAAGAAAAAACCCGCAACGGAAGAAGAAACGAGGAATCGATTGCTTTCATATCTCAAAGCAACCCACTTGTTTACCAGTTCACTATTGGATTCAAGGAGGATCACCAGTGACTAGTGCCTTATCTGTGAGGTAAAGAGTTGAGGTACACATTGATTTCTCACAATTGATTCCGTGCTTTTCGTTCTCGTTTTTGAGCCCACCTATCACCTCTTAGAACATGTATCCGTACTATTTCAAAGGTTAATAGTTGTCCATGATTTATCTCATCCGTGTTGGCCCTGAGACGAATTGACGGGGACGTTGGGGGCGAACGTATTCACATTTTTGCCATAATGTATCCGTATTATAACATTAATCATCTCATCGAAAATCATAAGATTTACATATTCATTATAATAATTTATCTGTTTCAGTTATATTCCTTTTAACATTAATACTCATTATTTATAAATCCCACGATCCATTTAAAATTATATCATATTAAATAAATATATTTTAAAATATTAAAATTATTATTATTATTTTATTTTTTAAATAATAACAGTAAACTTACAAATTTTGTGTTTTTTAAATTTAATTTAAATTAAATAAAAAAATTGGACATAAAATAATACAAAATACAAACCCAAACCCTTGGAAAAAATAAATAAAAAATGGAATTATTATCATTTTAAAAAAATAAATAATATTGTTATTAAAAAAATATTTTTGCTATTTATTATTTGCCCATTTTATTTAATTTTTAATTTTAAAATTTATATTTTTTAATAAATAAATTTTTTTAAAAAATACAACCCCAACATGTTCAATACTAACATGTTATAACACTCATTCACATTGACTTTAACATCCATGGGGTATTATAATACCCCATTAACGATGCAATGGGATGCTCTTAGAGCATTCACGAATATTAATGTTTATAATTTCAGTTAACATTACCAATTAAATATCTCATTATATTTATAATTTCATATTAACATTATCAATTAAATATTTGACTCATCTATTAAAGACTCTACTATTAAATATTCAAAATTCTACAATTATATCAAGAAAGAGAAATTATCTAGCATGTACCCGATTATTTCAAATTTCCTCCATAATACTCTCTGCCAATAAGAGATATTTACTTATTGTATGCTCTTACCAAAAAAGAAAAATTAATGAAGTCCATCAGAAGATGTTAAATTTCTAGATTCATCATCATCACCACGTGTACTTTCTTATTTATTGGACAAAATCACTTTCAAAATAATCAATAAAATTAATTAGAATTATTAATTCCATCAAAAACAAAGAATTACATTAACAGATGAGACTGATAGATATGGACTGTTTTCTGATTTAAAATTTTCATGGGATAATTTTTGAGGATTAAAAATTATGTCTCATAGTAATAATAATAATAATAATAATAATAATAATAATTATTATTATTATTATTATTATTATTATTAGTAGTAGTAGGTTTACATATTCTCTTTACCTTGGTGATTATTGGACAACACAAATACCCACATTTCTAAAATTATATTTAGCCTCTAGGATTTTCAAATAATTAAATATATATAATTTTCAAAAAATTTAGAAACTAAATCTAGACTTACCGTATTGTGACAAAATTGAATTCTCAAAGATGGTAATTATTATTTTTAATTTAGCATTCCTTAACCTTTTAGTTTCTACTTTTATAATTTATATTTTTAAAATATAACAATTTTAACTTTTTTTTTGCAAAACAATTTTAACTTAAAATGCTCCAACATACTTAAAATTTCTAACTATAGTAAAAACAACTCAAATATTAATTAACAGTAATTTTGATTAATTTTTTTAAAAAATTATTGTACACTGGAGCAAGGTCAAAGCTATTATTCTAATCGGAGCAGTTAGCTATAACAACTTTAGACAAAAATATTTTTAAAATATGAAATATTCTTTTAATATATTTCTTCTCTTAAATTTTTGCCTAATTTTCGATCACCTCCGACTAATGTTCTCCTAATCTTCTTCCTAATACCAAAATTTACAATTTTATAATTCATTCAAAACTATAACACTTCTATTGATTAGGTAAACAACTAATACATGATTAATTTACTCATCAATTTATGGTAACTATAGGCAAAGATGGAAAGTATAAATAAAAGCTTATTTCTAAGCATATGTGTTTCTTTTTTGTTTAATTTCTATTTTACATACCTTATTTTTTTTGCGTTCTCCTTTTAAAAGGGATCTGTGAAGTTCTTCTGTTCATGCAGTAATAATGGCTCAAAGAGGAGCTCATGCTCTCCTTCTGTTGGCTCTCTGTGCTCTTCTGTATCAATCAGCAGGAGCTTCATCAGATGCATGGGATATAACTGAAGCAGAAGAGAGGGAGTTGGAGAGACAACTCAAAACCCTCAACAAGCCTTATGTCAAATCCTTCAAGGCAATTCACTCAATTTCACTTCCAAGTCAAATGATTTTCCATTGTTTTTTGTTTTTGTTTTCATTCGTTCGAAATACAGGATGAGTATGGGATCACGTTTGACTGTGTTGATTTCTACAAGCAACCAGCTTTTGATCACCCTTTGCTCAAAAATCTCTCTCTTGAGGTGATCATCGATCTTATCACACAAGCATGTTCAACTTGCGTCTCCAACGTGTTTCACCTTAGTCATATGTAATTTTATACAGTTCAAACCTACATCAACTCGAGATGGCATGGACAAGAAGCCATCATCATCAGAAACCCTAAAGTCGCCTAAAAGATGTCCTGAAGGCACTGTTCTTATCAGAAGAATAAAAAGGGAGGATTTGATAAGAGCAAAGCGTTACACACAACAAGTCCAAGCCATACGACCACAAGATACCAACACTGATGAACACGTAAATATTAAGAATACATAATCTTGCAAGGAATACATCTATTTTGATTTTATGATCCATGTGCAGTCCGCTGGAGTGAGATTCACAAGTGGAGGTGGACCAATGTACTACGGTGCAGAGGCTTCCTTGGACGTTTTCCAACTCAAAGGCCTTTTGAACAACCAAGCGAGTGCCAGCCAAATCATTCTGACCAAAGGCGAAAAAGGGCCTAGAAACTCCTTGAATGCGGTCCATGTCGGGTACCATGTAAGTCTTAATGTTGTGAGCATTTGGGAGCATGTCCTTACTTTCGATCCCTAATTGCAGGTTGATTTCACCGTGGAGGGGGACAACTTGACTCACTTCTTCACATACTGGACTGTGAGTATACTATCGAAAACCCAATGAAGAATCGGTATCGCGATCATGACTGTATATTTGTTTTTTGTGTGTGGTTAGTCGAATGGGTACCTAGGTACTGGTTGCTATAACATGCTCTGCTCCGGGTTTCTCCAAGCAAGTAGAGAATTGGCTCCAGGGCAGGTCTACACAGGAAATAGCTTGACACTCAAGATTTATAAGGTAACTCAAGATTGAGATGGCTCTTTCCTTTTGTTTCCGGAGAGACTGAGACTGAGACTGATTTTATTTGTTGATGTTTTAGGATCGTCTTGGCAACTGGAACCTGGACAGGGATAGTGAAAGGATCGGGTTTTGGCCGAAGGCGATCTTCAGCAACATGGGGGATGCTTCTATGGTGGAAATGGGTGGAAATGTTCGCTCGCCCATGGGCTTGGCGAGTCCGGCTATGGGCAGTGGAAAAGCGGTTAAAGCAGTCATGAGGGACATCAACATGGTGGATGGACAAGGCAATCTGTATCGAGCAGACTCGAGCAAATTGAAGCTGATAAATGATCTTGGCCCGCCCTACTACATTGCTAATTATGACTCGTTTAACTTGTATTATGGTGGCCCTGGAGGATGGAAGAAAGCTTGAATCATGCAGTAGTGGGGTGCTATATCTTCAGCTCAAATACAGGAATGCTTCGAAAGAAAAAATTGTCCTCGGAATGAATCCATAAACTATCACTTTTTATGTTCTAGACGATCAACTTGGCTATTATGTTTCTAAACAAGACAGGAAAATAATGCGTTGCCCCAAAGAAAATCGTCTGGCTACCAATTTAGTTAACAGTATGCAATAACTAGACCAGAATACGCGAGATGTATAACATAAAGCTCGCAAAAACAGTCGGTCTTCAATGGCAAGAGTAAGATAGCATAGCAAATAGATGAAGAATGAATCAAATGCTAGTAGTCCAATTTACGCATGAATTGAGAGAATTAAATATGGACTAAACCTATTAAACATGAAGCTATTCTCTAACACTACCAAGAAACTGTTACCACTCAGAGTGAAGCAGGAGCATGCGTGTGTGCGCGTGCGCAGGTGAATCCAACCTATTCAATAAACAGGAAGACTAACGCACACATTTCACAATGATGAAAATGACTAATAATACTACTAAAGCAACTGAGAAACTTGAAGATGCAAGTTCTGGATTGAAGGTTGGACTATAGTTGATGAGGATCAATTATCTACTTCAAGGAGATAAAATGTTGGAAGCAGATTGACTTGTTGTCCACTTTACTCCAAGGAAAAAGAGATGCTAGAAACGGCATGTAATAAGTAATCTCATTGAAATTACAACCAATGGAAACAAGTGTGTTAAAAACACAAGTGAAATTAAGGTTCTAATTGTCTACTATGAGAGCTAAGAAATGCCTACAAAAGTGTAAAGAAATTAAATTGCAGATCATTTTACTTCGAGAGTAGAGTTTAATCTGTAACGAAGTTAGTTGTTTAATCCACCTTCCCTTCCTCGGTAACAAAGAGATGAAGGAATCATTGCCATAGAGATCAATGTAGGTTCCTTTGCGGTCAATCAACATGACCTTGAAAGAATCTTTCACTATAGTTGGGAACTCACTTTTCCATCCTGATCCTATAATTTTTTTCTCTGGTCAACATAGTTATACTGACAACCTCAATTTAAAATTTTAAATAGGTACTTAGAAAAATAACAACGGATTATGAAGGGAAAGTAAAAAAAAAATCCTTGAAGTAGCAAACCATTTGACATACAGTGGAACAACATCAAGTGCTAATTTTAACAATGCCATGAAGAAGTGCCCATACTCGATCAATTTTCTCTCTGCCTAACGCTAATAAACTCTTCAAGTGATGAACCACTAAAGTTTATCTAATGTTCATATCCAAATTCTCATAAGCCATTGGCTGTGGAGCTATGTTATGTCTGAATTTGGAACCGAAAGGAAAAGAAGTGATAAAGTACTCAATCAACACATTATGCTACTAACTTCACACGTTTAGAGAAAGATGGAGCTGAAACATTATACATTATGCAGAAAACTGCAGGCGCCCGAGAACCAAATAAAAGTGATTGTCAAGTGCTTAGACTATACAAAAGCAATAATGTAGTGAAAGTTAAAGGATAGGAGATCTTCAGAGGTTACCAGGATAAAGGGTGATCAATACAAAGATGAGAATTCAAGCTTAGGAAAAACATTACACACCTTCATGGTATGTGGCATAGCGGTATTAAAGCAGGGACTTTAGATGTTCACGTTCCATGTCATCAAAATCCTCCATCAAACCTTTAAAAAATTCAGGATCAAAACCCTCTCCAGCATTATCGGCAACTCCAGATACTTCCACTTCTTCTTCATCCTCTTCCAATATCACATCTTCTTTCTTCAGTTCATCCTTCACGCCCACTTCAACCACAGGCATGTGCCCATCGAACAAGGCGACATGGCCAAAAAGCTTATCCTTTCTCGAAAAAGTTGTACCACATGAGCACCGCCACCTGCTCTCTCCGCAATGCTTGAGGTGGCTCTTGAGGTCGGCCACCACCGAGAAACTCTTCTTGTTGCATCGGTAGCAAGAATACATCTTGGGGCAATGGCTTCTCTTGAAGTGATTTTTCACGCACGCCACCGATTTCAGAGGCCGAAACTTCTTGTGCGCACGGTTTCTGTTGCACCCAGAATGCGGGCAAGAGAACAGAATCCTCCTCCCTGTAGTAGCCTCACGGCCACTGGAAACACAAAATTCCGGGTCCGGCTTCGATAGAGCTTCTAGGGTCTTGTAGCGGTCCCCATGAGCCCTCATGTGCATTCGAAGGTTGGCGTCGCGCTTAAAACCTTTGCCGCATATCTCGCACAAATGGGCATGCTCCGCAAGTATCTCCGCCGTGTCAATCTCTACTATGTCGCAGTCCTCCCCATCCTCCGCTGCCTGATCAGAGGATGGCGGATCGGAACAGCCGACGGGCACGGACGACCGAGGATTACCTGATCTAGTGTGGGGAAAACGAGGCGTCGGCACAGGTTGAGAGGACCTATCGACCATATCGGCGTCACGGACGGTGGAGGAGGGATTGCACGGTTGGGAGGCGCCAGTTGAAAGGGAGGGATTGAGTACTTGAGAGGAAGCGACGAGAGCGGCACCGTTGACAATGATCTCCTGGACGGCAGAGGCAATCGTCGAGGAAACCATACGAATTTGATCATCGTCGATCGAATCTCGCCGATCGATGGAGTCGGAGAGGAAACGGCTGAGGGCGTTCATCTTCTGGCCAAGGGCCGACAGGTTGAGGAGGGGCAGGCGATCGGCGAGTCTATTCATCGTCTCTTCCCTGATTTTGCCTTCACGTTGACAAGGAAGATCGCTTGCCTTGTCGGAGTTCCGGCCATCGGAGTCGATCATCGCGTGCGAAGAAGACCTAAAAGCAACTAAAGCAAAAACTGGTGAGACTTCTTGTTCTCAGAATCCACTTCAACCAAATCGCAGGTCAAACACTACCAACAAATTTCCCAAGTGCGTCCATTTTTTCTTTTATTTTATTTTATTTTCACTTTCCGCCCCACCTTCTACCGAACCTATGAGATGTATTCAATTTATTTTATAGATGAAGTGGTTAGAGGCAAGTGGCTAAAAATTGATCGGTGTTTTTTCTAAGGGTACGTATAATCGTAAATCTTTTAAACTTGCCATATCATTGTTATAGTAAAAGTTAAAAAAAATTCACTGCTTGCAAAATATATCTTTTGTAATCTCTCCAACGACTTTACCCAGTTAATTTACCTATTTTTATTTATATTTTCACTTATCTTTATTTATAATTTAATTACTGTATATAATATTAATTTATATTTTAATTTAATTTTTAGAATTATATTGATATTTTAAATTTTTTATACATTTATTTATGTAAAAATAATATTATGATAAAAATAAATAAATGTTTTAAAAAAATATTAAAAAAACATTAAATAGGCCTGCGGACCTTACTAATAGGGTTGTAACCAAGCCGAGCCAAGCCGAGCGAGCCGATATTTGGGGTGTTCAAGCTTGTTTGATAAAGTAATCAAGCCGAGCCGAGCCGAACTTAAAATAAACCAAACTTTTGAAATGAGTGTTCAAGCTTGACTTGATTTATTTTTTATGAGCTTGAGCTTCTTTGAAGCTTGGCTTGAGTTTGGTTCGTTTAATTGTTATCAAGCTCTCAATTCAAGCTTGGCTTGAGCTTGGTTCGAGCTTGGCTTGAGCTTGGTTCGAGCTTGGCTTGAGCTTGGTTCGTTTAATTGTTATCAAACTCTCAATTCAAGCTTGGCTTGAGCTTGGTTCGAGCTTGGCTTGAGTTTGGTTCGAGCTTGATTCGTTTAGATGTTATCAAGTTCTAAATTCAAGTTTGTTTGATTGTTTGAAATTTTTAATTGTTTGATTGGTTATTGAGTTTGATAATTTAAATTTATTTTATTTTATTTTATTTTATTTTATTGTTTATTTAACATATTGAAAAATGTTTTATTAATAAATATAGTTTGTGAGCATTGTTCATGAACGTTTTTCACGAACGTTAACTAACTGAACACATATGTGTTCAAGCTTGTTTGTTTAGCTTAATGAACTGTTCAACCTTGTTTGTTTAATTAACCTTATGTATATTGAACGAACATAAACAAGCTTTCTTATCAAGTCGAATATCAAACTTATTCACGAACGCTTAGTTCATTTACAGCCCTATTTAGTAATTACTATCTGTTGCCCGCTCTAAGAGGGAGTGCATAAATTTTGTTTATAATTTTTTTTAAAGTATAAATCGTTCCTAAAATTTTAAAATCAATTTATAAAAAAATTATGAACCCTACTCGTAGAAAATTGTAAGCCCCACCTATACAGTAGAGGTAGAGTTTATAATGGGATTTATAGCATAAACTCATGCTACAAACTCCTCATTGCAAAATACCCTAATTAATTAAGGATATAAACGAGTCAAATCGAGCTCAAGTCAACTTTAGCTCGACTCATTTTATGTTAGCTCGGCTCAAGTTTGAGCTCAATTGAATTGATAAATTTGAACTCAAATTCAGCTCGATAATCCAAAGCCCAAGCTCGACTTAAAAGTCTGAATTAAAATCAAGCTTTTGAACTCAAGCTTGGACTCGAGCCAGAGTCAACTAGAGCGAGCATGAAAAATAATATACTATATATATAGTTGAGCTTGAAAAAACTCAATAAATCATCGAGCCAATATTACAGGTGCTCGAATTTGATTTGAATATTAAATAAATGGGCTCGAGCTTGACTCGAACTTAGTTAAAATTAAGCTCAAGTTGAGTTTTAACCGAGCAATTCTTGAGTGACTCATTGATGACATCAAGTGGGATCCTTTGTTCTATAATTTGTGGATCAAAGGATGATTCACTGTCTTTGATTGATTGATCATAGTGGACCTTATTTATTTAACAGAAAAGTCCATCAAAATAGACCAATCTATATAGTGGATCATCCTTAATCCGTAAATTATAGTTCATATCCTTTATCTCGAAATCATATATATCCATATTTTCTTATCGATCAGAAGATATGTGTAACATATTTGAGATATAATCTGATCGATGAGCCGGACAGAGGAGATACAGAATTTCAAGACACAAGATTTGACTCCATAATTTGAAGGTCCTTTGGACTGCTTTTTATGATTTAGAAGATGATCCATTAATATAAATTGATGAAATGAATAATCCCCATTCATAAAATAAATAGAGACTATTCATCTCCACCAATCCATATAATCATAAATAACGGCTGTCGGATGACATGCGTACACCGGAATTGAAAAAACCAGATGTTGCGTTATTAAGAAAAATTGCTACCTAATTTAACATTTTAGTGGAGGCTATCGGATCAAACCAACCGACCGGCCAGCTCACAGAAGGCCATGGCGAATAGAGGCGAAAAGCTGCCGCTTCCTCTCAGCGAGTTTGATCCGCCGAAAGGACAGGCGTAAGTTCCCCCCTCCGTTTCTCCGTCAAATCACAGATTCCAACTTTGATTATAGGGTTTTGATCGATTCTGGGTTGGGCGATGATCACAGGCAGAGGCAGGTTAAATTTCCGAAGGGCAAGAAGGCGAAGCGTGTGGACGCCGACGGAATCCAGGACGGGAACGGTGAGAAAAAGAGATGGATGGACCCCAGTCTCGCTGCCAAGGAGCGTTCCAAGCGCCGCAACAAGATGCGAGAAAGCGAAGTTTTGGGTCGGCCTTTCCGGCGAAGTGCAGTACGAGGTAAAGATACCTTTATTGTCATTTAACTAGCCGAAACGGGTTCGAGGGTAAAAAGGTGTATTTTCCATGCATTCTTCTCTTTTCCTATTGGTTTTGGTGGTAGCAACTTGTAATGTTTGGCATGCTTTCCTGTATATCTATTGTTACCGACGGAAACAATTAGCTCCCGACTTTATTTTGCTGAAAAAAAATATTTCTTTGGCATAAATAAGGTTCAATTTTTATATGAAAGTGCCGTTCCTGTGCAAGGATCACTCAACTAAGAAGCAGGTGGAATTTGGATCGATGCTATTGGATGGAATGCTCAAGCATTCATACATTTAGGACGCATATGGTCGAAGGACATATAACTGGCTTCAACTTATACTGTTCTGTTTGTAAATTATCTGGGATAGCGAAGATAATTGGTTGTGATATAACCAAGATGAGTTATTTTTTGGATTTATAATATAAACACAAGACAAGTATGAGAATTGTATTCTCTATAAACTGATCAAATGCTAAAAGTTTATGTGCATTCTCTGACTATTAGTTTCTCTCTCAACTTTGTAAACAATTTAGCATTTGGTTTAGATGACTTATTCCCTTCTTACAACTGAATTGTTTAAAATCTTTTTCCCATCAATTGGTCAAGGTAGGAGATTGTGCCTCATTTAAACAGGAAACTTTTACTCTGGTTTTATCATAATTAACTAGAATTTAGAAGGGCATTTATAGGAACTCCTAGTAATCCTAGTTAAATGTTTTTGTAAGCTTGGACTTTGAAAATCTATGTTCTATTGATCTGAAGTCTTACCTAACTCTACATTTAACATCATTCAAAGGGTGCGAATTATCTTTTTTACACCTGAAAGACACATCAAACATCTTTTTTTATGTACCTCAATATTGAATTTTATCTTATATATAAGTTACTCGTAATTGAGAGTTTTAAGTATCTAGGTTCGTTTTCGCAAAAGGATGGAAGGGTCGATAGAGATATGTTACATAGGATACAAGTAGGACAATAAAAATGGAGAATGGGTCATGTGTTCTTTGTGATCATAAGGTACCTCTAAAGCTTAAAGGAAAGTTTTGCAAAACGTTTGTTATATTCTATGTTATTTAAAGTTGAATGCTGGGCTATGAATCGAACATATGAGTGAAAGATGAGAGTCACAAAGATGAGGATGTTAAGGTGCATGTGCGGAGATATGAGCATGGAGGGGATAATAAATGAAACCGTTAGAGAGAAGTCAGAGTGACACCTATTGAAAAAAAACTTCAAGAGATGTGTTTAAGATGGTATGTTATGTATTTAGGAACCAATAAATATCCCGATGATATAAGATCATGACAAATACACACATTAATCGAGAAAGAGGAAAACCAAAGAAAACATTGTTAGCAACGATAAAATAGGATAAAATTCATTTAAATATAGATATTGATAAAAGAAAGGATCAGACCCAATGACGTAGGAGGATCCATATAGCTGACCCATTTAGTGACATAAAGGATTGGTTGTTGTTATTGTTTGCATATGCCATCTTCTTTGCCTTCCATTTGGTGTTTTCTATTACCATTTTAATTCTAATGCTATCTACGTTGTTAGAAAGGAATCTTATTATAGTAATGCTTTTGCTACTAGATATATTTATGTTTTTGATATTTTCATGATTCATGAGGCATACTAAGTATTTTCGTATAAATATAGTTCTAAGCTGGCATGGCTATATTTATATATTTGAAAATGTGTTACAAGCTAAGATTAAAATTTCATTTTGTGTTGACTGAAATGATTGACGCTTATCATCCTGGCCAAAAGTCATAGAACCCTCAAGATAATGATTCTAACTCTGTGGAATAGTGCCAAAACTTCTTCCATGAAAGGTTTGTGTGCTGAAATTATTTTCATATAATAATTAGATCATCAATGAAGAGCCTTGCTGCAACTTTGATTCATTTCCACTTGAATGACAAGTGTCCGAGTCACTTATTGTCCTCTTGCCTCCTATGCTCCTAGTGAGAATATAATATTTCTTTGTTTTATTATTGATGGTAATCGGGTTTACCTCGAAGGGTGTATTGGATTCTCGCGAGCAATATAGTTGAATTTCCTTCATGGAGGATGGATGAATACAGTCGGGCAATGTCCTCGAAGCTTGTAGGGGGCAATATTACTTAGAGTTCGAAGAGCAATCTTATGAGGTTCGCCAAACAACATCCTCAAAATATGTAGGGCAATATTACTTAGAGTTAGCAGAGCCATTTTATGAAGGATCGCCAATCAATAACTTTGCGTTCCGTAGAGCAATCCTACAAAGGATCGCCGAGCAATAACTCTACGTTCCGCAGAGCAATCCTACAAAGGATCACCGGTTTCGTAGAGCAATATTACGAAGGATTGCCGAACAATAACTCTACGTTCTGCAAAGCAATACTATGAAGGATTGCCAAGCAATAACTCTGCGTTTCATAGAGCGATCTTAAGGGATGCACCGAGCAATAACTCTGCGTTTCAATCTTAAGGGATGTGCCGAGCTGTTCCGCAAAGCAATCTTATGAAGGATCACCAATCAATATTATTAGATTGGTTAGGCTAAGAACTCACAGGGCAATAACATAGGGTCCATAGAGCAATATGACTAAGCAAGTACTTCATCATCAAGTTTTTGATTATCAATACGTGGCGATAATTGAATAAAGAGATGTCAGACACGGTTCCCTTGATTCCTTCTTCATAATATGTGGCAATTAGTGAATGGTGGACCAACATTGGTTGTCAAACATGGTCTCCTCAAAACCCCCTGACCTTATGTGGCAGTTATGGATTGGGCGCACGATAATGAACCATCAGAACTGCGTCTTCACTGACTTATGCGGGAAAAAGTGGAAAGGGGCGAAGACGGGTGACATGGAGATTCCTTTTCTGACAGTTATATAAATACCTCGAACGGTAACTCCTAGGTACATTTCTTCTTTTAACTAGCAGAGACAACTCTTTCTTCTTCAAGGCCTTCTGCCTTTATTGCTTTCTCTCCTCTTTTTTGATTGATTAATGACTTGAACGTCGGAGGGGCCGTGCCGGAGGAGCCAGCCCGACTCAGACCTGTGTTACCATCGCAGATCCATTCATCCATACAACAAAGGAAGACTTGCGGAGAAGGAGGAGACCGAGCGAGTAAAAAGGGAGCCATCAATTATCAATCCTATCTTTTCTAAAAATGCACTTGTGTATATTACCTGTTTAAAATTTTGGCCTTTGATCTTCTCATAATGATTCAATATATGCAATCTTATGTATGGTTTTGTTACTCCCTGATATTTTTCAGTACTATCAATTAATTTCATACTTTGTAAATGTGATTTATCTATGGCAGGATAATACTAACTTTGAGGATGATGGTATTCAAATAGAACCATTCAATTTGAAGCAAGAGAGGGAGGAAGGCTATTTTGATGCAAATGGAAATTTTGTTGAGTATGCTAAACAAAATGAAATCAAGGTGAGACTGCCACTGTTCTCTTTCTTTCTTTTTCCTATTTTTACCTTCCCCCTGATACTTTGACTCCTTTGTGTCTGAAATATTGGTTGTTTGAGATGTTAGCTTGATTTTTGTTTGTTATTCATTTAGGATGCATGGCTAGATAGTGTTGTAGTTGATACCAAGTTGGCAGGAAAGTTTAAGCCAAAAGCATCTGCAGAGGAGGCATATGATGATCTGTCTTCAGATGATGTTGGAAAAATAAAAAGGAGAATAGCAAATGCACTTCAACCTGGAGAAACAGTAAGTTCTTTACTAAAATACTTCCGTTATTTGGTTTTATTTTACTGAAGCTCACTGTGATGAATAAGTTGTAAACCTACTGATAGCTTTTCCATCCAAGTCTTAAGTTTATGTGTAACTGAACATGCTCATTCCTTTTTTTTGTGAGCTGTGTGAACTCTATATGCTAAATGTGCATGCAAGGTTTGGTTGTCATTTTGAATGATCAGTCTGTGTTCGGTAGGAAGTCCAGAAGGTAAACTCTGTCATGTTGTTGATTTACGTATGTCAGTTGTTAATTACAATTAATATATAATTTCTTATATACTAGTAGCTTATGCAATCTGGGTTTACACTTGGTCATGTCTTTAGATTTAAAGTCGCCTTTTGTTAAAGTCTCCTTCTCCCATTTACTTTTCAGTTCTCTTTTGCTTAATATTTTAGGAAACTCCTGCTATTATGCTATAATCAATTGCTTTTCGCTGATGAATGAGTTGTGATTCCTCAATGCTTACTCTCTTATATGGTTCAACGTTTCGAGCTATCTTTTGTAAATCTGTTTGCTTGAATTAATACACAGTAATTCTATGCTGTATGTATTATTGGAGAGATTGCTTCTAATGAAACACTGTCTCTCACTTGTTCTTCTGAAGTCCTAAAGGTGAGTGCTTAGCAAATGTGATACTTTGGGACATTGGTTCCATGGAAGTTAGTTAAGGTATCTGAATGTGGTTAGCTTGTGTCCACTATAGGAAATAGGGACAAATCATGTTGGCAAAATACCTTCTAGATTCTTATAAATTTCAGTATAGCAACTAGTTAATCCTCAGAATCAGTTTATTGCACTATCTTTTATTCAAAATCTATTACTGCTGCACTGTTTTGTAGAATAACTAGTTAAACACTCGTTTATTTTATGTTAATTTATACTTCCTATGGCAGATAATTCAAGCTCTAAAAAGGCTGAAAGGCCCTTCAACGGATAAGAAAGCAAAGTTGCTAGAGACTTCAAAATGGATTTTTGATCAACTCACTGAAGATGCTATGAAACTGATGGAGAATGGAGAGTACAGTTGAGTGCAAAAAATTATATATTTTTCTGGTGTACAGCTTAAGCTCAATAGTAGTTGTAGTTTTGTAGCATGGCTTGTGCTGCATCGTTACATACTATGATGATCCGCATGGTGACATGATGGCTAGTCATTTACTACATCTGCTATGCATTGACTTGGTGCATGTTGTTACTCTTTTTATATTATAGATTTCTACATTTACTGATGGTCCTCTAGTTAGATTTTGTTTTGCTAATATGCACCAAGCATGGTTTTTGTTACCTTTTAAGAGTATATTTTATGTAAATAAATGTTATTAATAATTTAGATAAATAGTTGACCACGTAGACAACTTAAAATTCTTGTGTTATTGTTTAAATTCAATTATTTCCTTTTTCTTTTGAGAGTTTCTTGACTGGAAGTCTGATTACTTGTATTATTTAATAAGATAGTCAGATGTTCTGCCATGTATATATTAATATTAATCTAATTTGTTGATTTGTGCTTTAGATGTTTACTATGAAGATCATGAGACTTTTGTTCGGGAGGCAGGTTAGTGTGCTGCTTATATCAATATTCAAATCTAACCTTGCATATTTACTATGCTATTCCTTGATATCATATAGATATGTTATTGAGATCTCTGATCTCTTTGTTTCTCTGGATGTGTGTTCCATTCAGGACAAATAAAAAATAACTTTGTTTCACAAATGAAGTAATTGTCAGTTGCATTGTAAACATTTCTTACAACTTTTTGCAGAAGGATATGAGCGTTTAGCTCATGCAAAGGCAAACAAATCAAATAGCACAACACCTGCCGAACCGACTGATGGAGAAGATATATTTTCTGATGATGTTCAGCATAGAGAACAAGTATCATCTATATGGGGCATTCGTCCTGGAACTTCAGTACTTGCAGATTCTGCTCGACAAGCATCACCAGGTGATGGTGGTGATCAGTTTGACATGTTTGGGGATGATGACGATACTACCAATGTGAATCCACCCACCCCAAGTGCTGTCAGCTCTGCTTCAGATTTTCGACAAGATAATCAACCTACATCAAAAACCTTAAGTTCTTCCAAAGACTTGGACTCTGGAGGTACTTCTTTTTATTCTTTTAGTTGAAATGAATCAAAAGAATCTTGTACCTTTATTAGCTAGCCATGTTCCCAAAATATTATATACAAATACAACAACAACCAAGCCATATCCCACTAGGTGGGGTCGGCTACAAAATATTATATGCAAATGATTCTCTTTATTCATCACCTTGCAGATGTCAGTCATGGAAGGGCTGAAAATGATTATGTATATGATGAATCATCAGGGTAAGGAATCCAACCATTTTTCCATGAAACATGGAGTTTTCACATCTTAATCTACAATCCATAATAGCTAACTCATCCATTGAAGTTGTTGAGATCTTTGGTCCATACTTGGATCATTGAGTTACTAGTTCTGTCTCATTTAGACATTATAATTATCATGTTTTCTCTCATCTTTTATTATATATAATAAAATAATGCAAATGTTTTATTAAGCTGATCATACTCTTTCTTGTCCAGTTCTCACCCTTCTCGTTACTTCTCTTCCTCTTCTTTCTGCTCCCTCAAACCATCCTGGCTCTGCTTTTCTACCTCCTGTTTCCTTATATTCCTACTTCCTGGCTTTCTGCTTGAAGAGGAATTGCTCTTTTGTTAAAAAATTCAAATTAACTTATTGCATTGCTTCTTGCTTATTCTCTTTCTTTCATGATAAACTTGATTTTCCCTTGGTAACCAATGATCTGAACTTTAGACACAATTGTTACTCTATGAACTTTGCACCAAAGATGTCCTTTCTTGCTAATAATGGTGTTTACTGTCTACTTTGATATATTTTCATGCTTATTTGTTGAAAAGCTTCATTGTCTTTCATGCTCATTGTCCTGTTTATGGCTTCCGCACAAATGAGGCTTTGACTTGAAGTTTTAAACAAGCTAGGCTATGGATTATGTTAATCTTTAAGCGTAGGGCTTGAAATAGGTTTAATTTGGTCAATATAAACAAGTTGAAGTTGCTTTTCAATTTCGTTTATTTTGGTTGAAATAAAAAATATTATTTAATAGACCAAATATGAATCATGCATTTCTTATTGGTGTCAATATATACAATTGTAGTAGGTAAAATTGCAATTTTGTTCTCCGCTTTCAAATTTGGTGACTATATTGGTCATGGTTGAGAATTATTTTGATGACTATATTTAATCTCCATTGACTTGATTTGTCCATGCTTAATTCTGTTCTCCACTTCTGAAGTCTGACTGATTATATTGGTCATAGTTGAGAAGATTTTGATGACTATATTTAATCTCCATTGACCTGATTTTAGCATGTCTATTTCTATATTGAATGTTACAAGAATATATTCCACCACATTTTTTTTACTTTTGATTCCGTTTCATTACCTTCATTAGTTCATTCCTCTAATATTCAACCTTGACATTCTGATATCTTTGTTACTTTGAAGTGGGCTTGTTTCAGTATGCATATACTTTGGTGAGAATCTTATTTTACAACTTTTAATTTGCTTGTTTCTTTGCAGTGACTTCTACAGTAGACATATACTTATGTGAGACTCTTGTTTTACAACTTTATTTTCTTGTTTCCTTGCAGTTACTACTACAATAACAGTTTTGGTTATTATTATGACTCAACCTCGGGAATGTACTGTTCTGCTACAACAGGGACATGGTAACTTTACCTCTTTCATGTGATGCAGTAAATCATTTTGGTCTTCTGAGTTTCTTGTGATAGTATTAGTTGTATCCAAGAATGAACTTGTCACAAAAAAATCTGATGGTTATCTGCTCATCCCCTGATAGTAAAAATGAACTGGGGTTTCAACTGAATCCAATCTGAATCTGATTTGTGCCTGGCTCTAGCCTACAGCGACATTAAATTGATTTCTACCTATCCGTGATTTCAAGTAGCAAACTAAACACCTGACTATACCCAAAATTAAAATAACACCAATAGTTCTTAAAACACTTGTTTCAGCCAGAAAAATATCCAATTTAATTCCAGTAAATTAAAATCTAATAATCCCTAAATATATCTTAGTGAATGTTATGAGTATAACAAAGAGTCTACTTAAAGTTGAACTGCATGGTTTGAGAACAGCAAGCACAGGTTCCAAACTGTGGGGAGCTTCAGGGTATGTTGAGAATCCCTTCTTGCACATTGGTGATTGGCATCACAGGAGGAAAGTGAGGGAGACGTCAACGTGGCAAGTAGTGGAGAGGATGGTGGCATCGCTAGGGTTTTCTCCAGCTCTTGAGACAACAAAGAGGAGAGGTGCAATACCAAACAGAAGAGGGGAGGAGCAGGAGATCCCGCAGTCACTGGCACTGGAGGAGCAGCAGCCATGCAATGATGATGGGCTGCAGAAGGCGGGCTTTCTGTATGTGATAAAGGTAGGAGATGCTGCACTGCAGAGAAATCTTGTTCTAGAGGAAGACAATTGTTTGTTGTTGATGTCAGTGTGCAGATGGAATTGTGGCTTGGATTAGAGCATTATTCTATGTCAGTCAATATGGGTGAAACTTCTCATTTTACTCGCCCGTCAGCATATGGAACAGCTTTGAGATGATGCCTAAAGTTTGACTTCTTGTGGCCATGGAGATGGCCTTCGTGCAGAATTGTGACCTTAGGTGAGACCAGTGATCTTTGCATGAGACGGTGAGGACTTCTATGAGGTCCCAAGATAGTGATGGACTTCAATCGTGGTTCATGATGATGACAAAAATGCTGACCTCAGGCAAAATCAATGACCTTTGCACAAGATTCATGAGACTGATTATAGTTTCCACTGGTCCCGATACTGAGATGGCTTTGCTCACAGTTTGCAATGACAGCAAAGGCTTCGCTCATTCCCAGGATGATGACAAAGGCTTTGCTCGTGGTCCGTGATAACAACCCAACTTTGGTGGTGTATGTGATGCCTCTGCAAGGTCAACAATCATGGTTCTCTTCTTCCTTCTTTGCTCTTTCCCTCTTCTCCTTTTTTCGTCCATTTGGCACATCAATTGACATTGACACCCACCACGTTTAACACACTTGATGTGTTTTGTGTTTTCAGAGCTGCTCGGCTCATTTAGCTTTAGTTTGTGATGTTGCACGCATGTGAAGAAGACTAAGGGAGAGTGGACAAGAATAATGGAAACTAGCAAATTAACCATCTGTTCGTGGCCACAAATTCTTCATTGTTGTTGCATTAGGGAGAGTTGCTTGCATATGGGGAAGAACACATGAAGGAGATTCGTAACTTGCAATCGCTGCATGAGATGGAGGGTCACTTGTGTGACTGAGGATGAGCACCATAATGGAGGTGATGCTCCATGTGCTTTGTGTGGATGGGAGAGGTCGGAGAAGGATCAATGAGGAGAGGCCAACCAATAGCGATGGTCTCCCCCTAAGAAGAGAGTCTTTTTTGGAAGATCCTTAACCTGATATAGACCCTATAAGAGGACTAGATCCTTAACCTGATATAGACCCTATAAGGGGACTCTAATATCATTAATTTAGAAATAGGAAAAAATTGTATTTAATTAATGAGATAACCATTGCTTAGGTGTGTATATATAATGGTGATGAAACCTTAATCTTGACTAGATCAACTACCCCTAATACCTAATAGCTATATTTTTAATAAGGACCATTGAGCTAGAAAGCCTTGCGTAATATTGTTGTCGCATAGCCTTATACAATGACTAACTGCATGAATTTGCTTGAAGTTGTATAAGGGTTATGCATGCTAAACAAGCCTCTAGCTTTTTTAAATTTTGATTTGTACTGTTATTCTTAGTTGCGATTTCCAATTAGATAATAGTTGTCAAGTTTGAGTGCACTTCCCATATTGCATAAGTATTTGCACAGAAAATGACGCGGATAGTTTATTTCCATAGCTACTTAATTGTGTATATCTTCTTTCCCTGCTACACTTTAATTTTATTGAGTTGGTGAACAGAATTGATGTAGTCTCAACCGCCAGTTGGAAAGTTAAATAAACACTTGATTTTAATAGGATTTTACAACTGATCTGTACTATTGTGCAAATGCTTTCATTCATGGGGCTAAATATAGTTTGAGATGTGGCTGTTTCTACATCCCCATCATCTTTTCATAGATACTTTTCTCGCAATGAAATTAACAAAAGATGTAATCTTATTTTGCTTCCTATGAAATATTGAACATATTCTAATAGTTTGTCATTTTTTCTCCTGAGTCATTATCACTAACTTGATCAAGTAATTTGTGGAGCATGCTGTCATAGGCCATAACAAGAAATGATTTCTTGAGTAGCTGGTTGACAGGAATCAAGATTTTGAAGTTGTTTTTAAGTTAGTCCTAGTCTTTTTTTTTTTTTTTTTTGTGACTAGTTCTTTGCAATGATTCCCAAGTTAACGCTTACTGAGGGTTATTTTCCCCTCAGCATCCTTGTTTTGATCCTTGAGTCAGTGTTCTTGTTCGCCAAAAATTATTCTAGCATAGTAGTTAATCACTTTGCACCAAAATCTTGATTTTTTTTATCATGTACTTTTTATTTGATTTTGACTTACTCAACTTGTCCAGGTACACATATGACGAGCAAAATGATACCTACACAGAAATACAGAGCTCAACAACAGGAAGCTGAAGACGTCCCATCCTTAGATGGATCAAAAGGGTGTAAATCTAACTGCCTAAGCCTTGCTTACAGAACTTCAACTGTGGTTAATCCACTGTATACATTCTAGAGCATGGACAAAGAAAAAGGTTCTTACAACGTCTCATGTTTTCATCATTATTTGTTCTAGATCAGAGAAATTACAACTACTTCTAAGAGCTTCCTTTGCTCATCGGAAACCTTATGTGGGATCAGACCGGTCATCCTAGACTCAATGATATTCAGTCTGATTAATCATTTTTTTTCCCTTTGCTCGTCAATTACCACCGGGGTCATGGTATCGCGATAGGATATTCAGGTTATCACCGAGGCATTCGCGGTTCGAACCCCAGTTATAGTGTATTTGTAGGAATTTTTTCTCCAAATAGGAGGTGTAATCAAAGGATGCTGGGCTTCTGGATTGGTCGCCATGTGCGTTTCCCGATTTACTCTAGTGATCGGTGGGAAAATTTCATGGGACTGAGTCGGTCATCTCAGAGATAGTCAATGAAATTAATTGGGGTTATCATTTTTTTTTCTTTGCTAGTCAATTTACCACTGCTTTTTGTATGTTGATTCATCTAAGGACATAGGAGCATTGCTTTCCAGAAATAGTGACATCTAAAATTAAGTCAATTTTTTTCAAAAAGATTGTGAAATTGTGCAAACAATAGTTGGTTTGAGATGACTCTAACAACACCAACACTTGAAGAATTAATTTAAAGAAGAAAGATGGCTAAAGATATCATCTATACGGTTATATCAATTGCAACCCCTTTGAATTATACTGTTTTATTAATTAGCATCGTATGTTCATCATTCATGTATCTAAAACTATCATCATGATCTTACAAATATTTAAAGAACCATTGCAAATTACAGTTATGTTGTTGATATTGCTGCATAAGTCATAGAGAAAAAAAGATGAACAATACTTTAGATTTTGCCGTGTGCTGTTGTTTATCTGCTTGTGCAATATTATATAAGAAAATAAATATACAACAACAATCAAACCTTTTCCCACTAAGTGAGGTCGGTTGTACGAATCTTTTTTTTTATTATTATTTTTATTATTTTTTTTATACACTAAAAAAAAAAGATTTTAGGGATGAATATTCTAAAAAATTTTGTCGCAAAATTTTGTGACAAAAATATATTCATCCCAAATCAGTCGTTGCTAAATTCTGCAACGAAAAAAAATAATTCGTCCCAAATTTTACGATAAATTATAATTTGTCGCAAATTTTGTTGCAAATATACACCATATAGTGTCTTTAAATTTGGGACTAAAATAGTTTTTCGTCCCAAATTAGGGATAAATTCTGGTTCGTCCCAAATTTGTGACGAATTTTGGTTTGTCCCAAAATTCGGGTTTACCTGAATTTCCAAGGTTCGTCCCGAATTTGGGGCGAATCAGGTTCGCCCCGAAAATTTGTCCCTAATTTATGACGAACTTTGGGAATTGAAGGTAAACTTGAATTTTGGGACGAATCCAAATTCGTCCCAAATTGGAGACGAACCAAATTCGTCCCAAATTGTAGACAATTTTTGGTTTGTCCCAAATTTGGGACGAATCAATTCGTCCCTAATTTGAGATGAACATGGGTAATTCGATGTGGGATTTTGGGACAAATCCAAATTAATCCCAAAATTCGTCCCAAATTCGGGATGAACCTGAATTCGTCCCTAATTAGGGACGAATCCAAATTCATCGTAAATTTGAGACGAACCCTAGTTCGCCCCAAATTTTGGCCTAAAATAAAAAAAAAATCAAAAATTCTCTATATTTTTATTTTCTTTATCCTATTTACATATCAAATATATTATTACATAATCTGATCTATAAATCTCTTATCATTCAAATTTAAAATATATTAGTCAAACTTCAACACACATCATATTTATACACATCCAAAAAACAACAAAAACTACACATTCCATATCAACATTCAAATATGTCAACTCAACACACATCATATTTACACATCAAAACAAGAACTAATTTGATTCAACGACTCATAATTCAAATAACAAATACCTTAAAGCATCTAAAGCATAAAATAAAATGTTAATCGTCATGCTTCGGGAGCTTCGTGCACCTTCTTCCGTTCTTCATTCTTATTTTCCTGTGTCAAATTACAAATGAATAATAACTAATATTTATAACAAAAAAAAAATATTTGAAACATATCGATGTTATCATATTGAAATAAGACATCTAAAACTTATGCAACTAATTTTTTAATGTCATGTCTCCTTGCCTTTATCTTTGCATTTCTCATTCTTTAAATTTCCTTGTGGTTCCTAGGGGTGTAATCGAGCCGAGCCGAGCCGAATTCTTGAATATTTGAGCTTGGCTTGTTTATAATCGAGTCAAGCTCGGGCTTTATTTAACGAATATATTCATGGCTCACGAGCTTATTCGAGCTTTTATCGAGTCTAAACGAGCTTAATAAATATAAATTATAAATTTAAATATTCATTAAAAACTAAATTATATATTTAGAGAAAATTATAATATTATTATTAAAATTTATAATTTTATTCTAATAAATAAATTTAATATATTTGTCTATATTTTTCATAAGTAGAGTGTAAAATCTATAAATTCAATATCACAACTATTTTTTTTTATTTAAAAGTTGCTTAATGAGCTTAACGAACGTGTTCACGAGCTAACGAGCCGAATATTGCGAAGCTTGAGCTTGACTTGTTTATCTTAACGAGTCTCATTAAACGAGCTCAAACGAGCTTTTATCGAATCGAGCTTCGAATAGCTCGCGAGTGGCTTGGTTCATTTACACCCCTACTGGTTCCTAAAGGCTACAAGGAAATCTTGGTCGTTCTCTTAAAGATCAGAGAGGGGTAAACAAATCAATCAAAGTGAGAAATAAGTTTGCTTCAATTATTCCAATTCCTTTTTTTTTCATCTCTTCAAGGTGAGCTTCAACTTTGCACAAAACCCACTAACCATTAGAAGATCAAAGTGAACTTCAACATAAATAGTGGAGTTTCATAACTAGAAGCAAGAAATCCAAGAAAGATTAACCAAATAAATATAGAGGAAGTAAAATAGTTTGACTGCAGAATTTTAACATAAAATGATTTTTACACCGTTAATACAGTAATATCATCAGTTCATGCCAACAAGAATAAGAAAATTCATTATTATAATCCGAAGATTTTTTTTCTTATATACCTATATATTCTTTTGTTAAACGTCTTGTCTAAATCAACTGTGTCCTCATCCTGTCACCATGCTATGTTGTACTTTTAAAATTATTCATCCAATTGATCATTTGATATGAACTGTATTATATCCTTCATGTTGGAACAAGTGAGTCGTTCCAGATCTCTATATGCATTGTCTTGAATCATAGTAGAATCCTGAAATGGATCTTCTAATACAAATATTCTTCTTATTTGGGAGATAATATTTTGCGTGTAGATATTCTCTTAACTAAGGATTTCAATAATGAATGCATATGATTCTACTATCTAGTTTTTGTGGCACACTATAAGAATTATCAATATCTAGATATGATGTGTCCTAATACATAGATTAGTACTAGACAAATCAAAAATATAAAACATGGCATAACATGCAAGTATTAAGGTAAAATAAAAATATAAAAGAAACTATAACAATACATGCTAAAAAAATTCTAATATAAAACTTACCATAAATTAACTAAGATTCATCACCATCGCCATCATCATGATCACCATCATCACCGTCACCGGGAGGATTCTAACTTGGAGCAGAAATTAACTGAAAATGTCGCAAAATCAGTTCCTGATTTAGGTGCATTTGTCTCATTTCTTCATCCCTTTCATTTAAATCTCCTTCAACTGTGAAACCTCTTCAGTCAAGTGATTCATCTGCTTGGTCTGTGAGGAGGAAGAAGATATACGACCAACTCTATGGATTCTGCTCAAAGAACCAATTCCAAATATCTTTCCTCCTTTTTTTTTGACCCTCCACTCGCTTGTAGCCATAAATTTAATTCAGTACCAACAGATAGCTCAGACCTCTCCATATCTGTACTAGCATAACCAGAACATCTATGTGTTGCCTCTAATTCATCATATTTCTCTTGTATTGTAATAAAAAATAAAATATAATTATAATAACATTAATTTAGGAACCTAAGACTATAAAGTTATAGTGGGTGCATTAATAATAGAAGATAAATTATAAATTTAGATTCAAAATTTATTCAAACCTTGATTGCTCTAGCTCTGCCCCCGCTCCAAGTCTTATCTTTTTTCTGAAAGGTACAGGTAAAAGTTTCTATAAATGTAGGCTCCTTTCCTAGTTCTTTGGACTAAAAAAAGATGATTAAAGATAATTAAATAGTGTCAAATAGATTAAGAAAATAATGAGGGTGTTAAAAAATTATCAATCTACGTCTATACTCATAAATATTGATAGATCCTCTCGCATATGTAGCAGACATGTCTCCAGAATTAAAAGATTGATTTGTTTTATTCTGGTGACTTCTTGTTTTAAACTTCTCAGTTTTCCGATAATTGGTAATCTTTATCCAGTTTTCCTCAGTGATGAATGGTGGTTTTTCCCCTTTGACTTCGCATGATTGAGTACATGGCGAATGTCATCGCCATATTTTTCATGAAAATCCTTCTTATTTCCATCTCATCACTCATGTCCTACGTGAATGATCGCTGTAATAAAAAAAAATAATTATTTATATATTTACTTTCATTTAAGATATAAAACAAATGAGATATACCCTAAATTCACTCCACCATAACTCTCTAGTCGGTGTTGGAGTGTTAGTATAACTCATCAAGTCTCCTCTCCAATGGTTATTCATGATTCGATTAACCTCATGAATAACATGGACAGAATTACCGAACCTATTATAATTTACAAAAAAAACATGTTAAATAATTATGAAAGTTGAAAAAAATAAAATATTTTAAATTTACTTATGAATCTCCACAAGGGGCTATAGACTCTCGAGTGTCTGACCTCTCAGCAATCGAATGTCGGGAAGGAATGGAAGAGGCTACTGGGGACTCGATTAGTGAAGGTACAACCGAAGGGGAAGGGGAAGGTGATGGTGCACAGGAAGGTATTGTTGAAGGTGTATGCGATGATCCTGTAGTATCTGCTTGATTAGGTGGGGGCATAGATACAGTATCTGTAGGCGTTGAATGTTGAGCTCTCCGTCTGCGACCACCTCGTCGAAAGAGATTCTGAAAATTCAAACATAGGAAAAATTTAATACAAATTTGTTGCATAATAAATAATATGAAACAAAAAAAGTTACCATATTTCCTAGAAAAAAGTGAATCCACGAATATCTGAGAAGACGATAAGATATAACTTCTAATTATCTATAAAAAAAATACAAATATTAACAAATAAGATATATAAATTTAAAAATGAAATAGTTTTGTATATAATTGAGACAAATAAACTAATTGAGTTATGAATTTTGGGAATTACAAATTGAAAATATCATAAATTTATTATATTAAGATAACAAAACTTACTCATTATAAAAACTCAAAGTCTTCCTCCTCCTCGTCATCATCATCATCAATTTCAGTTGTATCCACGTTTATCACTATTCCGATGGGATCTTGTAACGTTGGAATAATATATTCTTCTATATGTAATGTATTGGTAACTTTCTCTTGTTGATAAGCAATGCCCTCCCAATGTTCCTCAATTTTTTTCCATGCCTTTGTTTTACAAACAGCCCACCAATCAATTTTGTCACGTTTCAAATTAGGATATGCAACATAGAATACTTAAATTGCTTGTCATGCCAACACAAATGGTTCATATTTTTTATACAATCTCTTATGATTTATTTCAACCAAATTATATCGTGGATGTACCTTCATCCTTCTGATAGGGTCAAACCTGCGACACATGAATAGAATAACTCATATTTCTAGGCTAGGGTATGCTACCTCTATAATTTCATCTAGTAAGTCATAAAAATCATTTCTTGTATCTCCATCATTGGATGACTTAACACAAACTCCATTATTCATCGTAGCCTTTCCCATTCCATATTTTTGAATATGAAAATTATATCCATTTATGAAATATGCTGGTCATGTGCGTACCAATGCTTTCGAACCCCATGCTAGATGGATGAGCAATTCTTGCTCAATCTGAGTTTGATTATCATGAACCTAAATTCAAATTTGACAATTATTACAAACATTCATATTTGAAATTCAAATTTAAATTGACTACTTACAAATGATTTGAACCATGGTACAAATTCTTCTTCGCATAAGCGATCAAACTTTTGTGGTGATAAGCCAGAATATAAGTTTTCAAAAATCCTATGATAAAAAATTTAAATTATAACACTAAAAGTTACGATATAAGAAGTATAAAAGATTAAAAATATTTACTAACTCATAATAGGGCGATTCTTCTAGACAATTCAGTAAAGTATATGTATGAGCTGCCCGCCAATCTTGATCAGTTAAGTATCTCTCCTTACATAGTCCACTTGATCAACCAAAATAGTTAAAAATTGAGAATGAATTTATATTGGGATCAATTGGACCTTCATCATTTCTTCTTGGTCTCTGTCGTTTGCTTTGAATATGAGGCTTTAAATAATATGATATAAAAGTTGTTACCTCCTCCACAATATATGCATTAACAATAGATACTTCAACATGTGCCTTATTTTTGATTTTTTTCTTATAAGAATCTAATTGCAATAAAATAAATTATATTAGATTAATTATATAATAAAATGAGTATATTTTTATGCATTCAATTTGTCAAAATATAGTAGATGAAAATTTTACCTTTCAAATGAATATATCTATCGGAAATGGGCAGGTCCTCCAACTTTGGCCTTGTATGACAAGTGAATGAAAAGATGTTTTATGGAATCAAAAAATGAGAGTGGAAATATCCTTTCCAAATTACACAAAATAATTGGAATGCCTCTCTCTAACGTCTCTATGTGTGAGTGTCTCAAAACAGTTGAACAAATATCATGTAGAAAAATACTTAATTATGTAATTGTACCCCATACAAAATTTGGTAATAGTTCCTTAAAAGCAATACGAATAAGCCTTTGCATAAATAGATGACAACCATGACTTTTCATACTAATCAATTTGTATTATGTCATATCGACACTTCTTCCAAGATTAGAAACAAAACCATATGGAAATTTCATTGATTTCAACCATTCACAAACAACACGTCTCTGATTCTTATTCAATGTATAAACTGCCTATGGCTTTGGTCCTCTATTATTTTCATCGACATCAAGAATGAGTCTTTTACAAAGGAGTCGCATATCTTTTCTTGCATTAAGATTATCTTTGGTTTTCCCATTGATATCCATCACTGTATTTATCACATTATCAAAAATATTCTTCTCAATATGCATTACATCGAGATTATGATGTATTAAATAACTAAACCAATATGGCAAATCCCAAAAAATACTCCGTTTTGTTTATTTATATGTACTTCCATAATCATATGTTGTACCATGTGGGTCTTCAATAACAGATGAAAAGTGTAGCACTTTGTACCAAATATCTTAACCTGTCAATCTTAATGGAGGAGGTATTCTTTCAATTCTATTCTTAGTGAATGCATCTTTATTTCTCTAAAATTATGATTTAGTGGTAAAAATTATCTATGACAATCAAAATAATTTGACTTCTTCCCATGTTTCAATCTGATTGATTTTGATCTTTCCATACATATTGGGCATCCTAAGATCCCAGCAGTACTCCAACCTGATAGCATACCATAAGCTGGAAAGTCATTTATGGTTTAAAGAAGAGCAGTTTTCATTACAAACATCTGATTTGTATGAACATCGTATGTAGGAAAACCTTTATCCCATAATTATTTCAATTCTGCAATCAAAGGTTGCAAATAAACATCTATTAACTTCTTCGAATTTTGCGGCCCAGGCACAACCAATGTTAAAAACATATAAGGTGTTTTCAAGCACATCCCAGGTGGAAGATTATACGGAGTTAAAATAACTGGTCAACATGAATAATTTTTCCCTAATTTGTCAAACGGAGCAAATCCATCAGCACAGAGACCTAATCTAATATTTCGAGTCTCCTTTACAAATTCCGGATATGTTCTATCAAAATTTTTCCACGCCTCTGCATCTGATGGATGACACGCTAGTCCATCTTCTGTTTGATGATTTGCATGTCACGTCATATGTTCAGCAGTTGTCTTTGATGCATAAAGTCTTTGTAACCTAGGAGTGAAACGTAAATAAAACAACTGACTATATGATTTACGTCGTTGTTGACTTCTTCTTATGATCTTGTACCTATTTTGATTACAAAATTTACAAACATCTGCATCTGCATCATCTTCCCAATATAGCATACAACCATCTCTGCATACATCAATTCTTTCCACTGGAAGACCTAATTCTTTAATAAGTTTTTCCATATTGTAAAAATTATTTGGCAATATATTATCACGCGGGAACGCCTCTTCAAAAGTTTGCACAAACTTATTAAAACAATCTTCCGACACATTAAACTCAGCCTTGACATTCAACAGTCTTGTCATGACCTAAACACCTAAGAATAACACGAAACGAGTTTCTATGCGTTTGTATTGACCTCCTAATTGTAATGATGGTCTCAAACATTTTTTTCACTCAATATTTTGAGGTTCATAAATTTTTTTATCAACAATTCAAATTTTCATTTCCGAAAATTTAAAAACCTCAAAATATTAGGTGAAAAAATTATTTCATGGCATCATTGTGATCAGAAGATTGATACGAGCGCAAAGAAATTTGTTCCATGTCATTCCGAGCTCTATAGGTCTAGTTTTTATTTTTTTGAAAGATTTTATTTAGAATTTTTAAAGATTTTAATTTTGGGACGAACTTTTTAGTTCATCCCAGATCTGGGACGAAAGTTCGTCCCAAATCTCTATTTTTTTTTAAATTGAGAAATAAAGTGATAAAAATACGGATGCATAACCTAAACACCTCAGAATGACACGAAATGAGTTTCTATGTGTTCGTATCGATCTCCTGATCGCAATGATGACCTCAAACATTTTTTTCACTCAATATTTTGAGGTTCATAAATTTTTTTATTAACAATTAAAATTTTTATTTCCGAAAATTTAAAAAACTCAAAATATTAGGTGAAAAAATTATTTCATGTTATCATTGTGGTCTTGAGATCGATACGAGCGCATAGAAATTTGTTCCATGTCAGTCCGAGCTCTATAGGTCTAGTTTTAATTTTTTTGAAAGATTTTATTTAGAATTTTTAAAGATTTTAATTTTGGGACAAACTTTTTAGTTCGTCCCAAGTCTCTATTTTTTTAATTGAGAAATAAAGCGATAAAAATACGGATGTATGACCTAAACACCTCGGAATGACACGAAATGAGCTCCTATGTGTTCGTATCGATCTCCTGATCGCAATGATGACCTCAAACATTTTTTCACTCAATATTTTGAGGTTAATAAATTTTTTTATCAACAATTAAAATTTTCATTTTTGAAAATTTAAAAACCTCAAAATATTAGATGAAAAAATTATTTCATGTCATCATTGTGATCAGAATATCGATACAAATGCATAGAAACTCGTTTCGTGTGATTCCGAGGTCTTTAGCTCATGCAACCACATTTTTATCACATTTTTTCTAATTAAATAAAATAGAAATTTAGGACGAACTATGAAATTCGTCCATAATCTAGGACGAACTATGAAGTTCGTCCCAGATCTAGGATGAACTTTGAAGTTCGTCCCAAAACTTAATTTCCTTAAAAATTTAAAATAAATTCTTTCGAAAATTAAAAACTAGCCCTAGAGAGCTCGAAATGACATAGAACAAAGTTTCATGTGCTCGTATCGATTTCATGACCATATTAGTGGTCTCAAACATTTTTCCCTTTTAATAAAATTAGATCCGTGATTTTCGAATATCAAAATGAATTTAACATTTTCAAATCAACTCTTATTTTCACTAAGTCATAGGTTCTATCAATTTGATCTTTTCAATGTAATTATCGCAAACTAAATTGGGTCTTTGAGTTCACTAATGTGGTCATGAGATTGATACGAGCGCATAGAAATTTGTTTCATGTCATTCCGAGCTCTATAGGTCTAGTTTTTATTTTTTGAAAGATTTTATTTAAAAATTTTAAAGATTGTAATTTTGGGACGAACTTCAAAGTTCGTCCCAAATCTCTATTTTTTTTAATTGAGGAATAAAGCGATAAAAATACGGATGCATGACCTAAACATCTTGGAATGACACGAAGCGAGTTCCTATGCGTTCGTATCGATCTCCTGATCGCAATGATGGTCTCAAACATTTTTTTTACTCAATATTTTGAGGTTCATAAATTTTTTTATCAACACTTAAAATTTTTATTTCCAAAAATTTAAAAACCTCAAAATATTAGGTGAAAAAAATTATTTCATGTCATCATTGTGATCAGAAGATCGATACGAACATATAGGAACTTGTTTCGTGTGATTCCGAGGTCTTTAGCTCATGCATCTACATTTTTATCACATTTTTTCTGATTTAAAAAAAATAGAAATTTGAGATGAACTATGAAATTCGTCTCTAATCTGGGACGAACTGTGAAGTTTGTCCCAGATCGGGGACGAACTTTGAAGTTCGTCCCAAAATTTAATTTCCTTAAAAATTCAAAATAAATTTTTTCAAAAATTAAAAATTAACCCTAGAGAGTCCAGAATGACATGAAACAAATTTTCATGTGCTCGTATCGATCTCATGACCACATTAGTGGCCTCAAGCATTTTTCCCTCCTAATAAAATTAGATCCGTAGTTTTTTAATATCAAAATGACTTTAACATTTTCAAATCAACTCTTATTTTTACTAAGTCATAGGTTCTATCAATTTGATCTTTTCAATTTAATTATCGCAAACTATATTGGGTCATTGAGTTCACTAATGTGATCATGAGATCGATACGAGCGCATATAAATTTATTCCATGTCATTCCGAGCTCTATAGGTCTAGTTTTTATTTTTTGAAAGATTTTATTTAGAATTTTTAAAGATTTTAATTTTGGGACGGACTTTTTAGTTCGTACTAGATCTGGGACGAACTTCAAAGTTCGTCCCAAATCTCTATTTTTTTTAATTGAGGAATAAAGCGATAAAAATATGGATACATGACTTAAACACCTCGGAATAACACGAAACAAGTTTCTATGCGTTCGTATCGATCTCCTGATCGTAATGATGACCTCAAACATTTTTTCACTCAATATTTTGAGGTTCATAAATTTTTTTATCAACAATTAAAATTTTCATTTCCGAAAATTTAAAAATCTAAAAATATTAGGTGAAAAAATTATTTCATGTCATCATTATGATCAGAAGATCGATACGAACACATAGAAACTCGTTTCGTGTGATTCCAAGGTTTTTAGCTCATGCATCCATATTTTTATCATATTTTTTTCTAATTTAAAAAAAAAAATAGAAATTTACGACGAAGTATGAAATTCGTCCCTAATCTGGGACGAACTGCAGATCTGATTTTCCTTAAATTGGGATAAAAAAATTTACTCTATGTTTGTGACAAAAATATTTTTTTATCGCAAACATCGTAAAATTTTCAACGAATTTCATATTTCGACCTAAATTTGTAATAAAATTTATGATGAAAGAATGTTTGTTGTTATTTTTCCATAATTATTTTTTCATTGCTATTTTCGTTGCTAATTAGTAAGGATTTAGTTATTCGTTATTAAATTTATGATAAATTTACGATGAAAATTATTTATTGTAAATTTTGATCCCTAAAAAACTTTTTTTTTTTTTTAATAGCCAACGAACAGTCCTCCCATCCTTGCACTAGTTGACGAGGACAGATCCTCTGGACTGCAAAAAGTGGTTCAGGGGATAGTCCCTTGATTTGGATTGGTTCAAGGGATGGTTCCCATTCATAAAATAGATAGGGATCATTTATCCCCATCAATCCAGATCAAAAGACCATCCCCTAAACCACTTTTTACGATCCAGAGGATCTGTCCTCCTAGTTGACCTATAAATACTTGTTTATTCAATTATTGCAATATCATCAACTGTCATAATGCTCGCAATTATTGAAAAAAAAAATCAACTTGTAATGCTGCAAATTGGACGGCTTTCCTGTCATTGACCTCCTGTAAATGGTATATCGCGTAGATTCCAATTTCTAACAGATGTCACATCATTCGAGACCTTCACTTCTTCATATAATCTGATAATCTGACGATGATGATGGATTATGAGTGGTGCCTAGATGAGTGTTGTTACATTTTATCATCATAATATATTTGATTAGTTGGTATAAGTCTCAAATGAAGGATGATTCTATTTGAAATCAGTGGAGATAGCGCGTTGGATAGATAATGTTTATGTCGATTGTGAGAAGACTATGAGGTGGAGGAAAAATGACATTGGGTACTCATTTTTGCACACATTAGAGAGAGCGAATGAGACATTAGAGCAAGAACCAGGGAAGGAGTCCCTAGTGCAGACATTCCAACGCTCAAGTTAGAATGTCTGGTGTCAACATATGTTGAGCAATGAAATATGTATAGTAAACCCTTCGAGGAAAGTTTCGTTACAAATATATGAACCGTCTTTCATAACCTCCATATTAATGAGACAGCTAAGAATGTTTGATGTCAGAATATGTCAAGTAACGTCAAGCAATGAGAGTTGTATGACCACGTTTAGAAGAAGGTTCCATTACATGTATATGCTATGATGGCGGAATATTTCTTGACGAATAGTTGTTATTCTCTGACAGATTATTGTGATTCTCTGGCAATGTTGTCTCTTGGAGGTAGTGTGACCAGCCTTGTGGCGGCCCGACTGTATGATGAAAGACTGACATATGAGAAGTGGGAAGCTTACCCTCATAAGCTCGCTCGACACTTTGGGCCAACCGAATACATGTGTGCCTCGACGTTGAAAAGTGGGGAGTTAAGCCCCGTAAGTCCGATCGGCTCTTTTGTCGATCGGTCATATGTGGGAGGTCGTGCTCCTGAGAAGTGAGGACTTGCACTTTGGAAGGTTCAGTCGGTACTTTGGGCTGACCAGCCATATGTTGTGATTCTCTGACAATGTTGTCTCTTGGAGACAGCCCGACTGAACTTGTAGTCGACTGACTGTAAGATGGGAGACTAACATATGAGAAGTGGGGAGCTTAGCCCCATAGGTCCGCCCGACACTTTGGGTCGATCGGATACATGCTATATGTCTCGGCGTTGAAAAGTGAGGAGTTGAGCCCTGTAAGTCCGATCGACTCTTGGGCTGATCGGCTATATCCTGAGAGCTGTATTGTAGAAGCGGGGAGTTGTGCCTCGTATGCCCAACCGGTACTTGAGTCGACCGAGTTTATTCTGTGTATCTTGGCACTCGGTAGTAGGGCGCTAAGTCCCTTAAGTCCGACTGGCTCTAAGATCGATCGACCGTATGCTGAGAGACTTGTGCTTGAAGAATGGGGAGTTGGGTCTTGTAATTCTGATCGACTTTTAGATCGCTCGACCATATGCAGGAAGTCATGCTCCTGAGGAGTGAGGAGCTGAGTTTTGGAAGGTCTGGTCGGCGCTTTGGGCCAACGGTCATATGCTGAGTGATCCGGCAGTGAGGAGGGGGGACCCCCCTTTAAGCAGAGTCAACGCCACGTGGAGGTTGAAAGGTAAAAAGTCAATCAGGGGTTTGGCCGAGCGGATAAAGATTGGGGCGACCGGCCGAACGTTCCGAACGAAAGCAAAGACACCCCGGCGGGGAGTCAGGGTTTCGACACTCATGTTGAACAAGGTTGTATGGCCGAGCGGGTAGCTCGCTCGGCCGAAGGCATAAAGTAGTAATACTGCGAACAGTCTCCACAGAGCATACGACCGGGAATCTCCCGAGCGGACTAGCACATACGACCGGCCGGACGTGAGGGGACTGCCGACCGGCCGGACGCTCGGAATGGGGTAAGAAGAGACAAAAGGACAAGGGAACATCTTCTGACAGCGGGTATGTTCAACGACCAGGCCATACGCAGGATCTTACGACAGAGGGTTCTGCTGTCCCATCAGATATGTGCTCGGACTGTAGCAGTATGGTGTCAGGTAAGCTCTTCTGACAAGCCCATACTGAGGTATGGTTAGAGGACACGTATTCGCCTCAGTATGTGTGCGTGAGCCTCTTCACAGCTCTATATAAGGAGCCTCACACTTCGCCGGAGGTACGCATTCTCCCGTATTCAAAGCCACTTGCATTTCCTCTTGCCTGACTTGAGCGTCGGAGGGTCGTCGCCGGGAACCCCTTCCCGGTCCGACTTCTTTGCAGGTTCGTCGGAGGTCCATACGACCGGTCGGAGATCTACGTCAGCAATTCAGAGAGCACCACGTGCCTAGCGTCCGTTGATTCAGCGTTCGGACAGGATCAATTTGGCGCCGTCTGTGGGAACGCACCTGCATCCGAGCGGAAACAATGGACAAAGCTGGACGACCGCATACGGTGATGCTCTCCACAGAGGAGCTAGACGCTCTGGTCGAGGCAAGAGCAGCTAAGCTTGTGGAACAACAAAAACAGAAGACGCAAGCCGAGCGGATTGAGCAGCAAGCGACATCAGCATCAGGAGGCCGAGCGGAAGCACCACATGCTACGGTTGCATTTCATCGGGCCCTATTCCGCACGCCTCCTGAAGCCGCAGCAGTTAATCGTGACCGAGGATCTTCATCAGACGAAGTGCCAGTACGAGACAACAGAAAAGGCAAGGCCCCCCGAGCGGACGCTTCTCCTGAGCGGATCAATCGTCAGTTTTCGGAGGTCATCCTATGGGACCCTCTACCAAAGCACTATGTGCCCCCGGCGATCGGTGAGTACAATGGAACCACCGACCCGGATGATCATCTGGGTAAGTTCGACAACACAGCTACCCTTCATCAATACACAGATGGAGTAAAGTGTCAGGTGTTCCTTACCACCCTCTCGGGATCGGCGCAACGGTGGTTTCGGAGGCTGCCGGACGGATCCATTACAAGTTTCAAGGAGTTCCGCACGGTCTTCCTCCACCATTTCGCAAGCAGTCGGCGTTATCAGAAGACAAGCGTCAACATGTTTGCCATCAAGCAAGAGCCCAGAGAGCCGCTCAGAGCCTATATCCAACGATTTAACCAGGTGGCCATGGATATTCCAACGGCCACCTCAGAAACGATGATGAATGCGTTCACGCAAGGCCTCGTGGACGGTGACTTCTTCCATTCACTCATTCGGAAGCCGCCCCAAGACTACGATCATATGTTACACCGGGCCAATGAATACATCAACGTGGAGGAAGCCCAGGTGGCCCGAAGAAAAGAAGTCTCAACTGACCGGCTAGCCCCTGTCGAGCGAAAGCCTGTCACTCGCCAGGAGCCGCCTAGAGGACCGCAGGCCGAAGCAATCCGCTCTCACCATGCGAGGTCCCATGTCCAAGAGGTTGCTGCCGAGCGGCCCAAACCAAAGAAGAAGGTATGGACCCCCATGTTTTGCTCTTTCCATCGGACCGATATGCATAACACAAGAGATTGCCGAAGCCTTCCCTTGATCGCCCACCCCGTTCCCCGGAGTGGCCGTCGTCGATCGCCATCATCCGACAGGCGACAGCGACCTCGTGAAGTCGATCGTATGATATCCGACAGGCGACAGAGACAGACTCCCGAGCGGCATCATACTCCGAGGCGTGAGGACAATCCCCAGATGTCTAGGGAGCAGCCTAGGCCGTCCGCTCGAGAAGAAGAAAATAGAAGCAACACTTCCCGAGGCAAAATCAACATCATCGCTGGGGGGCCGACCGGAAGCGACTCCAATAGAGCAAGGAAGGCGAGCGTCAGACAGCTTCAGATCCATGCGGTCGGCTGCAGCCAAGAACGGGCGAGCGGTCCCGAAATCAGTTTCGGGCCCAGGGACTTGGAGGGAGTCGAAGTGCCACATGACGACGCTCTCCTCATCAAAGCGGTAATAGCTAACTATACTATTCACCGTGTTTTCATCGATACAGGAAGCTCGGTCAACATCATATTCAAAAAGGCCTTCGACCAACTACAAATTGATCGAGCCGACCTCCTACCCATGACCACCCCCCTCTACGGGTTTACGGGCAATGAAGTTATGTCGGTCGGACAGGTCCGACTGGCTATCTCGTTGGGAGAAGAGCCGCTCAGAAGGACGCGAACGGCAAACTTCATCGTGGTCGACTCTCCCTCAGCATACAACGTTATCTTGGGGCGATCGGTGCTCAGCGAATTCCGAGCGGTCGTCTCCACCTTCCACCAGAAAATCAAGTTCCCGGTGGAAGATAAAGTGGGAGAAGTACGAGGAGACTAGCTGGCAGCTCGGCGATGCTACGTCGAGATGGTCCGAGCTGAAGGCGCCAATTCCGCTCGGAAGGCGCCCCGGATCGAGGTAAACGCCATAACCGAAAAACCACCCTCTTTGGTGTATGAAGAAAAAGAGGAAGTGCAGATTCACCTGACTCGATCGGAGGCCACCACATTCATTGCGACCGATCTGGAGGCCAGCCAGAAAGAGGAAGTGATCAAATGTCTCCAGAGAAACTGTGATGTTTTCGTTTGGTCAACACATGAGCTGCCCGGAATTTCGCCAAGTATAGCGCAGCACGAGCTCCACGTCCGACCGGACGCTCGGCCGGTGAAGCAAAGGAAGAGGGACTTCAGCACCGAACAAAATGTCATCATCCGAGCGGAGGTCAAGAAGCTCCTGGAGGCCGGCCACATACTCGAGTTCCAGTTCCCAAGCTGGTTGGCGAACGTAGTACTAGTCTCCAAGCCGGGCAACAAGTGGAGAGTTTGCATCGATTTCCGGGATCTCAACAAAGCATGCCCAAAGGATTTTTATCCTCTACCCCGGATCGATCAACTGGTGGACTCCACAGCCGGCTGCGAGTTGATATGCATGCTTGACGCCTATCAGGGCTACCATCAAGTGTCGCGCGCCCGAGAAGATCAAGAGAAGGTTAGCTTCGTTACAGCCGACGGTACTTACTGCTATAATGTGATGCCGTTCGGACTGAAGAACGCTGGAGCAACTTACCAGCGCTTGATGAACAAAGTGTTCAAGGAGCAGATCGGGCGAAATTTGGAAGTGTACGTAGACGATATTCTCATCAAGTCCGTCCGATAGGCTGATCTTTTTAAAGACATGGAGGAGACTTTCCGAACGCTGAGGAAGTATGGAGTTAAGCTGAACCCTCAGAAGTGTCTGTTCGAGGCAAAAGGCGGGCGTTTCTTGGGCTATACAGTGACCGAGCGGGGCATCGAGGCAAATCCCAGCAAGGTGAAAGCACTACAAGATATGCCGCCCCAAGAAATCTGAGGGAAGTACAGTGCTTGACCGGTCGGATAATAGAATTGTCAAGATTCATCTCGAAGACAGCCGATCGGAGCCTTCCGTTTTTCAAAATCTTGCGCGAAGCCACTAAATTTCATTGGGATGAAGAATGCGATCGGGCGTTCGAAGAACTGAAGGCATATCTGAACTCTTTGCCCGTGCTAGCCAAGCCAGCTGTGGGTGAGCCGCTTTGTATCTATTTATCTTCAACTGAGCAAGCAGTAGGCTCGGCATTAGTGAGGGTGAGCCGAGAAGAACCCGTGTATTCCTTAAGCCATATTTTAAAAGACGCTGAATCTCGCTACACTGGACTCGAGATGGCTTTTGCTTTGGTCCTCGCCGCTCGAAGACTTCGCCCCTATTTCTTGGCACATACTATCATCGTCCGGACAAATAGCCCTTTGGGAAGAGTGCTGTTGAACCCAGAAGCGTCTGGACGGCTCATCAAATGGACAACAGAGTTGAGCGAATTTGACATTCAGTATCAACCCCGTTTGGTGATAAAGGCGCAGTCCTCGACAGATTTTGTCACAGAAGTGCAAAAGTCAGAGCCCGAAACTATGTGGAAAATATTTGTGGATGGATCGTCCACTCGGCTCGGGAGCGGGATTGGTGTATTAGTACTCTCTCCCCAAGAAGAAAAGATGCACCTGTCCGTCCGGCTGGATTACAGAGCCACAAATAATGAAGCAGAGTATGAGGCGCTCATAGCCGGCTTACAGGCCGCCCGGCATGTTGGGGCTGGTCGGGTGACGCTCCTTTCAGATTCTCAGCTGGTCGCTCAGCAACTCTCGGGTACTTTTGAGATTAACAACGCTCGGCTCAAACTCTACGCTGAAGCCTTCGAAAAGCTCAAGGCCAACTTCAGAGAAGTCATTATCCAGAAGATACCCCGAGCGGAAAACCAGGTAGCAGACGAGTTAGCCAAACTTGCAAGTTCAATATCACCGGTCGTCATCCAGCAGCCAATTGAACAAGTATCCTTGGTGGCGCATATTGACCAGATGGAGGGCCTCGCATGTCCGAGCGATTGGAGGACAGCAATCATAGAGTTTCTGCGCTCGAGTGCGACACCGTCCAATCGGGAAGCTGCCCAGCTGTTGAGGAGGAGAGCCGGTCGATTCACACTCATTGGAGACCAACTCTACAAGAAGGCTTTCTCCCGCCTGCTTTTAGAATGTGTGAGCTCGGAAGACGCGGCGTACATCCTCCAAGAAGTGCATCAAGGATCGTGCGGAGGGCATCCGGGCAGACGATCGCTGGCTAAGAAGATCCTGCTGGCCGGATACTTCTGGCCCACCCTGCAAGCAGACGCCGCTCGGACCGTTGCGACATGCCTTTCCTGCCAGAAGTATCATAACGTCTCCCACCGACCGGTGGAAGAAATGAAAACATCTACAATATCATGTCCGTTCGATCAGTGGGGAATAGATATCGTGGGTCCGTTCCCTATGGCGATCGGTCAGCGAAAATTTCTGCTGGTGGCTGTAGACTATTTTTCCAAATGGGTGGAGGCCGAGCCACTAGCCAAGATCACCGAGCAGATGGTCAAGAAGTTTATCTGGCAACATATAATCTGTCGGTTCGGCATCCCTCGCCGGCTCGTATCGGATAACGGATGACAGTTCGCCGGGAAGCAGCTCGAAGACTGGTGCAAAAGTTATGGCATTGAACAACACTTTACTTCCGTGGCGTATCATCAAAGCAACGGCCAAGCGGAAGTAACTAACAGAGAAATCCTTAGAATTCTTCGGGCTCGACTTGACCATATAGAAGGAAGCTGGGTGGACGAGCTGCCAAGCGTCTTATGGGCTATCCGCACGACCCCAAAGGAAGGAACGGGCGTCACGCCTTTCTATTTGGTGTATGGCGGCGAAGCGGTGATCCCGGTTGAAGTTGGCGTCGAGTCCGTCCGGATCCAGAATTATGATGATGATAACGCCGAGCAGAGGAACATGGAGCTGGATTTGGTCGATGAAGAGCGAGCCAAGGCGTCCGTCCGGCTGATGGCGTACCGGCAAAGAATGAAGCAGAACTACAACCGGTGCGTGATCCCTAGAGCATTCCAAGTTGGTGACCTTGTCTGGAAGAAAGTAAAGCCGGTCGGCGACGTCGGCAAGCTGGAGGCTCCTTGGGCGGGCCCCTTCAAAGTCATCGAAAAACTCCGCTCGGGTGCTTATTACTTGGAGGATGAAGACGGACAGCGGTTGGATCGACCATGGAGCACAAATCATCTCCAGCCGTATCGAGCTGGGTGAGAGGTGCGTTGATGTAATTCATTTTGTGTATCCCTTGTTTGCCTGTGTTCTTTTAATGCAGGAAGCAGAATGATAAAAAAAGCATTGGGCAATTTTCGCCAAGCGGCGGTGTTGAAATTAGCCTTAAAAGGCCGTCGAGCTCCGACGTTAAAAATCGAGAGTCGAGCCGGCGACTTTAAACCCTCCGAGCGGAAGACCGTCGAGCTCCGACGTTAAAAATTGAGAGTCGAGCCGGCGACTATAAACCCTCCGAGCGGAAGACCGTCGAGCTCCGACGTTAAAAATCGAGAGTTGAGCCGGCGACTTTAAACCCTCCGAGCGGAAGACCGTCGAGCTCCGACGTTAAAAATCGAGAGTCGAGCCGGCGACGATAAACCCTCCGAGCGGAAGACCGTCGAGCTTCGACGTTAAAAATCAAGAATCGAGTCGGCGACTATAAACCCTCCGAGCGGAAGACCGTCGAGCTTCGACGTTAAAAATCAAGAATCGAGTCGGCGACTATAAACCCTCCGAGCGGAAGACCGTCGAGCTCCGACGTTAAAAATCGAGAGTCGAGCCGGCGACTATAAACCCTCCGAGCGGAAAGCCGTCGAGCCTCGACGTTAAAAATCGAGAGTTGAGCCGGCGACTATAAACCCTCCGAGCGGAAGGCCGTCGAGCTCCGACGTTAAAAATCGAGAGTCGAGCCGGCGACTATAAACCCTCCGAGCGGAAGGCCGTCGAGCTCCGACGTTAAAAATCGTGAGTCGAGCTGACGATTATAAACCCTCCGAGCGGAAGGCCGTCGAGCTCCGACGTTAAAAATCGAGTGTCGAGCCGGCGACTATAGACCCTCCGAGCGGAAGACCGTCGAGCTCCGACGTTAAAAATCGAGAGTCGAGCCGGTGACTATAAACCCTCCGAGCGGAAGACCGTCGAGCTCCGACATTAAAAATCGAGAGTCGAGCCGGCGACTATAAACCCTCCGAGCGGAAGACCGTCGAGCTCCGACGTTAAAAATCAAGAGTCGAGCCGGCGACTATAAACCCTCCGAGCGGAATACCGTTGAGTTCCGACGTCAAAAATTGAGAGTCGAGCCGGCGACTATAAACCCTCCGGCCGGACGAACGCAATAAAGATGTTTAACTGGTGAGTCGTTTCGTCGATTGGCCAAGTACCCAAAAGTACATACGGCGAACAACCTCTTTTGTCGAAACATGATATATTAAGCCGAGCGGACAAGCTACGCAAAATACTTCGTAACCCCTTTCAAACACAAGAAAGGTGGGATGAGAAGCGAATAACGATGAGAAACAAAGGAGCATGAACGGTAGTTGGCTAGCCGAGCGGACAACACTCATTTTGATTAGCAAAAGGACAAAGCAAGTAAAAGGATATCATATCATTATAGAAAATAAGGTCGAGTGGCCAAATTACAAAAAAAGATAGTTTTTTGGCCGAGCGGTCGAATAACAGGCAAACTTCTATTCTAAATAATCGTAAAGATCCTTCGGGATGGTGCTAAGGAGCGTCGCCTGGTCTTAAGCTGGGATGGTAGCGGAATCGGGAAGTTGCCCTTTGGACTTCAAATATTCTGCCATGGCATTCATGGCAAGTTCCAAAGGCCATGTACATCCGCTCGCAAAATTTCTCCGAAAATTCGGCCGAACGGATGTAATTTTGTCTCAAGGCAGCGACCCGGCCTAGTTCGGCCTCCTGATATTCTTTAAGGGCCGCTCGGGAAGCATCGGCGGCCACTTGATGTTCTTGTAAAGCAGTCTCGAGCTTCGCCACCTCATCCGATTGGGCAATCTTCTCGTTGGCCAGTTGCTCCATCAACTCCTTTACTTTCTGCTCGAAGCCCCAAGCCTCGACATTCTTTTTCTCCAGATCGGAGATAGCCGTGTTTTTCCGAGTGGTGGCTAGGCTTATTTTTTGGTCGAGTGTCTTGACTTGCCGCTCGAGCTCGGCCAAAGTGTGGTCTTGATCGGCCGTCTTCTTCTGCTCGGCCGCCAACAAGTCTTGGGCCTTCTTAAGCTCTTTCTGCAGCTCAGAGTAAGAAGGGCCTTGGGAGCCGGGCGGACCGCCTGCAGCCTTCAGTCTTCTCAATTCTTCGTCCACCATCGCCAAGCGGTTGGATACAGCTATCTCCTCTACCCATCTCTGCAATTAATAAGATCATTAAAAGTCGGTCGGAAGGAGTGCGTAAAAAACTTTGGAAGAAAACACTTACCCCAGTAGCCTGCTGCATGTGGCTGTCGGCCAAATTGCGGAGTGGAATCATTGCGACGCGCGCCCGAGCGTCGGCCCACATTTCGGCTAGAGGCCCCTTCATTGTGATCATGTGCTCGGGCGCGGTTGGTCGATCGGCCTCGGGCAACAATTCTTCGGTCGGGAGGTGAAGTGAGACCCTGATAGTGCATCGCCGACTAGGTGTAGTTTGAGCAGAAGCCGGGGAAGGATCGGAAGTCGGCGTAGAGAATTGGGACAAAATTGTCGAACGCTCTACTTGGCGGGGAGCGGGCGGAAGGAAGCTGACGGGCATGGCCTCCAAGGGGTCCGCCGACGCGTCCAACTGCGATGGGGTCTGATCGGACGAAATCGCCTCGACCTCTGGAGCTTTGCCGCGAGCAGCTGCGGTGGCCCGTTCAGACGGCTGGACCGTGGACGTGGCCGATCGGAGGGGAGTCTCCAATCGGCACCTCTTTTGTCGGAGAGGCCGCTCTTCTTCCTGAGCAGAGCCTTCCTCCCGGACGGAAGGCTCTTGGCTAACAGTTGCTCCCACCGCCGGCTCCGGGAGAGAAGCCTGAGCGGCTGACTCCTCGTGAGTCCCGCTCTCCCCTCCATGCGAGCCGACCGGCTCAATGCGAAGCGCCTCCATCTCTTTTGCAGTCGCGGCCTCGAGCGCCGCCGCTTTCCTCTTCAAAATTTCAGCCATCACCGACTCCATGACAATGTTCGCTGCAAAGGAAAAAGAATAAAATCAGTTAGCAATTAAGGCGAAGGTGTTGGGTTTTTCGGGCCGCGAAAACCGCGTTTTCGCGTCGCGGAAACCCCGAATCACCCTAGCCATTAGATCTCGTGCGAAGAAAACTTTCCGAAAACACGAGTACGAGTTTTAAACTACAATCTACAGTAGATCTACAAAGGAAAAACATTTTACCTTTGAAGCGTGCCCTTGCAAATCCCGCTCATCCAATGGTACGCCGGATCTCGAAGTTGTCAACGTAGACAACTCTCTAGTGATATCCACACGAACAAGGTGTGTTCTCTAACACACAAGGATGGAGAAGAGAGCACCCAAGTGTGCTAGCACTTTCTAGGGCTCTCGGGTAGGATTTAAAAAGGGGAGAAAGGAGAGAAAGAAAAGGGATCTCACATAATCCTCTAGGTACCCTCCTTTGTGACCTTCACTTCACCCTTTTCTTGGAACACAACTCATACACCTTCTCCCTCCATGAAAGCTCACGGCAACCACAGCAAAGGAGGAGGAAGAAGCTAGGAAGAAGATGGAATAATTACATCCACATCAATATCCCACCAAAAATGAAAACCCCTTTCATTATGTGGCCAGCCACACATGAGTAACCCCCTCATTTAATGTGGCCGGCCACATTAAATGGAGGATTGTAACCTCCTTGACAACTAGGAGATGATGTGACTGCCATGTAGGATGAGTCATCCTCCATGAAGTGGCAATTCATCAAGTCAAACTTGATGTTTCAACTTCCCATTTTGGTCAAGTCAAAATTGACCAAATCTCTTCCTTGTTGAGTTGAATTCATTCTTTGATTCAAGCCAATTTCAATCTAATGAATCTCAATTCATTAATATAAATTGACTTAATGAATCAAATTTAAATTAGACTTATTCAACAATTGAATCTAATTGAGTCTAACTCAATAAGTCTAATTTCCGAATCCAATCCTTGGTGCATCATATGAACCTAATCCAATTGGTTCATCCTATGAACCTAATCTCCATCCACTTGTTCTTTGTGTGTGACCCAATAGGTTCTTGTAACGTTGGCAATGTTTCTAAACTCTTTTAAAAACATAAGCAATAAGCGGCATCTAGCAATACATCATTGCTACCCAAGTTACAAGAAATGTTGAGATCCAACATCACCTTGTGACTACTAATTGTGACTCCTCACAATATATGACAAGTGTCCTTCTATCCTAGACATCTAAATTGATCAACGTGAGGCATAGACCGTGTCATCCTCTGACCAATCTAAGTCTTGAACTCCAAGTAGACTCACTAAATCAAATGAGCTCAATATCCTATATTGACTCATTTGGGCATGGTCATGCACTTCGTGGTCTCACTCCATCAAGAATACTGATGTCTCTCCCGTCATATAGGAGGGATAGATCCCATCTACATCACTCACATCCCTCCGCATAATTTGTTACATACCCAGTAATCGCCTTTGTAGTCCACCCAGTTACGGGTGACGTTTGACGAAACCAAAGTACATAACTCCTTATGTAGGGATCCATGATAACTTCAGGTCTAAGGACTAGTAGTCATACTAATAGTCACATGAGAAAGTATATGACACTCATATAACGATCCATGATACTTTCTTATGGCGGGTCATTCAGTATACATTCTCTAATGCATACCCATGTGTCAACTTGATATCTCTATATCCATGACTTGTGAGATCAAGTCATCGAGTTAACCTACATGCTAGTCTTATTGCATTAACATTGTCCCTGAATGTTAATACTCGACTATGAATGATTTAGAGTAGTGTTCCCTATATCATCTAACTATCGATTCAACCAATCGATTGATATAGGTAAGAACCTTCTACTCTAGGACGTTATTATACTTAGTTTATTTGGCACCAATACGAGTAAGTATAATAACCAAAAACCAAATGCCTTTATTTATATAAAATATGATACAACAAGTCCAAAATACAATCATCAAATGATTGGCTCTAGGCCTCTAGCTAACAGAAGGTACAAGTAAAATTCTTACCGAAGTCGCTCGGGAGGGGGGTTCTAATCGGGCTCAGGCCGAATATGTACATAACACCTTCCGGAAGGAACTTGTTGATGTCGAACTTTAGGCCGGCTAACATGTTGGCGGCGTGAAGATAGTCCGACCGGGTCTTGAATCTCTTCAGCTCGGGGGAGGTTGGTGGTCCGATCTGCCATTGGGTTCGGAAGCAGACCCACTCGGGAAGACGAATATAAAAGTAGAATTCTTTCAAATGCTTATTGAAAGAGGGTAGTTTGTTGAAGAAAACTAAACCGGGCCAAGCCTGGAACATGTAAGTGCCCAGCTCGGACTGTTTAGGGTAGTAGAAATAGTAGAATACCTCCGGTCGGAGGGGAATATTATAGATTTTAAACAGGACGACAACGCCGCATAAAAGGCGGAAAGTGCTGGGGACCAGGCTTCCGAGCGGAATGCCGAAAAAATTGCAAACTTCAATGATAAAGGGATGAATTGGAAATCGCAGACCGGCTGTGAACTGGTCGCGGAAGACACAAAAAGCTCCGCGCAGCGGTTTGTTCAGCCGAGCGGAAGAAGTGGGTAGGATAATTTCAAGGTCGGAGGGGATGTCAAAACTATCTATCAGAATATCGACGTCGCGCCGATCGAAGCGCGACTCCATGGTGGTGTACCACGGGCCGAGAGCTTGGTCATGAGGTTGGGAGGAGCTAGCCATTGGCCGAGCGGACGAAACCAAAAAATATGACAGGTAGAGGATAAAAGAAAGAAGATGGCAAACAAAACAGCGGCCAGAGAATCCGAACTAGACAAGAAACACAAGATTAACGGAGAGGAAAGGAAGGAAGAGCCTTACAGAGAAGAAGGAGGATCGAAGGAAGAACGCCGGAGATCGTCGGAGAACAGAAGAGCAGGGTCGCCGGAATGCTGAGAGCGAGAAGTTATGGAGCACGCGAGAGCAGAAATGCGGCGAAGGAAGAAAGCGAAGCCTTTATAGGGTGGAGCCCGAGCGGCCTCCACTGTCGGATTCAGGTCGCGAGAACCGGAGCACGCATCGCACCATTCATTTCGAACCGCCTCGATCCCGTCAGAACACCACGTCGCCGCCGTACAATGATGGCAGCCTCGACACGTGGCATTCGGCCACTGGAACGCATTTAATGAGCCCGTGCTCGACCTTAATGATGGAGATTGGCGAAAACTTCAAAAAGATACCGAGGAATGTTGGCGTTGATTGACGTTTTAGTTGCCCCCTTTGTGTCCGAGCAGAGGGTAGTTGTATATGGACGCCGCTCGGAGCAACTGATGGTCTAGTCAGTCGGACTAATCACCTCCTTCGACTAGACTTGAAGGGGAGGCAAGTGATCCGGCAGTGAGGAGGGGGGACCCCCCTTTAAGCAGAGTCAACGCCACGTGGAGGTTGAAAGGTAAAAGGTCAATCAGGGGTTTGGCCGAGCGGATAAAGATTGGGGCGACCGGCCGAACGGAAGCAAAGACACCCCGGCGGGGAGTCGGGGTTCCGATGCTCATGTTGAACAGGGTTGTATGGCCGAGCGGGTAGCCCGCTCAGCCGAAGGCATAAAGTAGTAATACTGCGAACAGTCTCCACAGAGCACACGACCAGGAATCTCCCGAGCGGACTAGCACATACGACCAGCCGGACGTGAGGGGACTGCCGACCGGCCGGACGCTCGGAATGGGGTAAGAAGAGACAAAAGGACAAGGGAACATCTTCTGACAGCGGGTATGTTCAACAACCAGGCCATACGCAAGATCTTACGACAGAGTGTTCCGCTGTCCCATCAGAGATGTGCTCGGACTGTAGCAGTATGGTGTCAGGTAAGCTCTTCTGACAAGCCCATACTGAGGTATGATTAGAGGACACGTATTCGCCTCGGTATGTGTGTGTGAGCCTCGTCACAGCTCTATATAAGGAGCCTCACACTTCGCCGGAGGTACGCATTCTCTCGTATTCGAAGCCACTTGCATTTCCTCTTGCCTGACTTGAGCGTCGGAGGGTCGTCGCCGGGAACCCCTTCCCGGTCCGACTTCTTTGCAAGTTCGCCGGAGGTCCATACGACCGGTCGGAGATCTACGTCAGTAATTCAGAGAGCACCACATGCCTAGCGTCCGTTGATTCAGCGTTCGGACAGGATCACTGAGAATGACTCGTTCAGTTGCGTATATTTTAATTTTGACCGTCACCTCATCTTGATTTTAACTACCACATTATCTTGATGACCCCATGTTACTCTCTGGATCACTCGCAACATACCGTATGAATGGAGTTAATTGTTTTGTTATTAGAGGAAATGATATTCTTATTGGATTTCCTCTCCATTACATTTATGGTATTTTGTTTTCTTTGATTAGTCTTGTGTCTCGCCAATTAGGCTTATGATCTTAGTGATTGTTTACTCGAGTTGGTCGTTATCGATTCATCCATATCTAGCATATGCACATAAGCTTTTGCTTCAATGACCCATTCTTCTGGTTGTGTTGAAGATATTATTAGTAACTTATGTTTACTATGGGGCATTCAACAATATTAATAACTTATGTTTACTATGAGGCATTTATACATGTAGGTAATTTATGCCCACTATCAGACATTAATACATGTAAGTAACTTATGCCCATTATAGGACATTCATATGAAGGTTAGTAACCCCATTCTTATTTTATCCTATAAATTCATAATTTTTGTGTGAAGTATGAAAGAGAAAAAACAAAGAAAAGAAAAGGGAGTAAAGAAGAGAATTGTATTCTCTATCTTGTTAAGAATAACAAAAAAAAGACTATCATCGCACATCACCAGGTTAAGGGTTAAAACATTGTGACATAACGTTGATAGTTTGAGATACGTGACTATCATCTTGATTTCGAATAGTTCGTGGTTAGGGTTCATAACAATTCCACAGGTTTACAGTGTCATACATTAATGTATTACCAACTAAGGTACAAATTTAATTTATGCCAAGTAGAAGTAAATTTATATATTTTACTTTAAGAAATGATACTTGCCTCTACTTTTCTCTGCGACTCATGTCCGCGACCCTGCTGGAGACCCATGTGGATGAGACCAAGTCAGCAGTAGGTAAATGATATTTGCCTCAACTTTTCTCTTTCTCCGCCTCTCTTTTCTTCACAAAATTATACTTCCTTGCTGCCGCGGCTTCTTCTTGGAATTTCTCCTCTTCCTCAGACCTGCGATTTCTAGCCTCCATTCTCCGTTTTTGACCGACCTCCTTCCTCTGCGACGACCTCCGCAACAACGACCTCCTTCCTACATGACGACCTCCTCCGCGATCGACCTCCCTCTGTGAAAGACAAGTGAGTTTTTGCCTCCGTATAGTCCTAATTTTATGGAGAAGGGAGACAGAGAAGGAGAGACCCCGCTGTTAGGGTTGTTAATTTTTGAGCCCAAGAGCAACCAACGATCTCATCCTTCCTCCTCCACCGACTACCTCTGCCACTAACCTACCTCCCCCTACGACCCTCAGTCCACATTGTCTTGAACTGATCAGACAAATATTCACCTCCACGGTCAGTACGCAAGGTTTTAATTTTACGTTCCAATTGATTCTCAACTTCGTTCAAGTAACGAATAAAGCAATCTAATGCTTCATATTTATGAGAAATCAAATACACATGACCAAAACATGTGAAGTCATCAATAAATGTAATGAAATAAGAACTCCCATTTTTAGCCTTCATATTCATTATACCACAAATATCCAAATGAATTAATTGCAATGGTGATTCAGTCCTAAAAACCTTACCAAATGGTTTTCTAGTCGTCTTTTCAGCAAGACAATGCTCACATATAGACAAGTTAATCTTAGCAAGAGTGCCCAAAAGGCCCTCCTTAATCTATTTATTCGTTCTTGTCCTATATGTCCTAGCCTAACATGCCAAATTTCATCATTAATATCAACATTACTAGTAAGAGCAATGTTTGAAAAACAACCATCATTATTATTTGGTTTTACATCAAGAATCATAAACCATTTGTTACATAATCATACCCAATTAACACAGAGTTAATTCGAAGTTTCACACAACGGCTATAAAAATTTACATTATAACCTAAATCAAGAAGAAAAATGACGAAAATAAGATTCCGTTGAATCTCAAGAGCATACAGGACATCATGTAAAAACAAGGTACGCCCACCACGTAGGTTGAGCTTGCAAGTGCCAATTCCTTTGACTTCAATTCTTACATTGTTTCCTACATATATCCATTTGTTGTCAGCTGGTACCCGATAGTACTCCACATATGTAGCTCGATCACGTGTTACATGGTTCGTTGCTCCTGGATCTACAATCCACAAAAGATACGAATCAGCTAACAACACTGTACTTGCAACATATTGCTCGTGGAAAGAAGATAACAATGTATCTACCTTTTTAGGCTCAGTACAATCCCGAGCAAAATGGTCCTTCTTGCCACAGTTATAGCAAGTCAACTTATTCTTAGGTCTTTGTCCATATTTCTTTCCTTTCTTCTTGATTTGGTTTTCCCCAGCAACAATATTAGCCTCCTTTCCTTTTCCATTTCTTTTCTTAAACCATTTATTCTTATTCTTGGAACCATAACCTTTAGCTACAAAAGCTTGACCAGAAATCCTTGCGGATTCAATCCTCTCCGCCTCAAGTTCTACATGGCGTGAGACATCAGTGAAAGTCTTGATACTCTCACTATAGGTCAGATTATGTTTCATCGTTTCCCAAGAATCAGGAAGGGAATGGATAACTGCTTGAACTTGTTGTTCATTGGTCAACGCATAACCAGTAATCTTAAGCTCTCGAATCATGTTACCCATCTCCCTGAGATGTTGGGCCATGGTAACATTCAAGCATTTTTTACAGATATCAAACTTGATAGTTAGCTGACGGAGCTTACTCGGACTTACTCCACTGTACTTCTCTCTAAGGGATGCCCAGACAGCATGAGTCGATGGTAATGGCTCATACTCAAATACCAGATCATCCACCATTGAACTAATCAATATTCCCTTAGCAATGGAGTCCTTCCTTTTCCATGTCTTATAGGCATCAAGGTCACATCTGTACTGTGTTGTAGAACCATCAACTGGTTCCTCCATGAATTGATTTACAGCCCCTATAACTTCTTGTTCCTCAAGAACGTATTGTATCTTGAGGTGCCAAATTTTATAGTTATCCCTATATAATTTCTCTCCCTTATTGAGTTCAGCTATGATGTTTTTAGTTGTCATAATCTACATAAATAAATACATTATTTATTATTTCAGTGTAATTCATAAATGCGCAATTATTTATTGACTCAGTGTAAATTAGAGTTAGTTTATAAAATCAAGTGATAACATTGTTTCCACTCATCATTTGTATGTTCTAATCTAATCAATATTGATCAATCATATTACACACATCCCATATAATGAACAAATCATTATTAAAATGAACTAATCATTTTTCATATGAACTAATCATATGGATATATGAACTAATCATATTCACATGAATTAATCATGAGCAAGTTAGTTAACATATAACATAACTGTTTATTTATCATAAGTCTGTTCGTACATAATAACAGAAATTATTACATGACTCAAACACTAAATGAGTTAACACTGTTCGTACATAACGACAGTAAACAGAACACTAATAAACTAGATAGGCCAACACCGCTCCCGCTAGGACAAATACTAGTGCAACAACCAACATTATCCTTATTAAGCTGAACTCATTTGGGATAATCTCAGATGGAGCAACTTCAGGATTCTTCATCAGATCCATTTCTAGATCTTCCTCGAACATTTCCTGGTCCTCTTCAGACTCTTCAGGCTCTTCTTCACCCATATAGTGAAGTAGTTCCTCACACAGTTCTGAATATGTGGCACGTCCTTCATGACGCCCCCATACATAATCTGTTATTACCTTAGAATACTCTGGCAATGAATGCATCAATGCCTAGATCCTATAACTGTCCAGGACTGGAAACTCTTCTTGCTCAAGATTCCAGAATAGTCTATCAAGCCTTCTAACACGTTTGTCGACTCCATAAGCAGACTTATACTCTATCTCCTGAATCTCCTTCCGGAGCTAGTTTCGCCGCACTTCGCGACGAGTTAATGTGGTAATCGTTCGAGCCATCTGAAAAATTGAATTTAAATAAGTCAGTACAAAACCGACTAACCGGTACAAAACCAGTTTAATTCAATTTATACAGATATAGAACCATCATTATAAATCAAGAAAAACAAATCTTCTTGATTTTCAGGAGTTTAAGTCGACTGATCGATTGTACCAGTTGATCAGGAGTCCGGATCTTAAGTTTAGTCTATTGTCTTCATTAGAACTAATCTAATTGGATAGAGATTTCTGACCTATGTTCAGTTATTGTTTAAGCCTATTTGAGTCAATCTCAGACTTATTAGTCAAACTTATGTCCGTTTGATTCATCCAATTGCCTATTGGATTAAGTTTGATCCATTAGAACAAATCTAATCTTTTTGATCAAATCTGAAACAACAGAACTAATCTGGTTATATTTAACTAGCCCAACTTCTGTAATCAAGATCACCCCAATTAATTCAATAATAAATCGAACTGGTTAAACCAGCAAATAATTTGAACCAGATCTAGGTATCATTGAATCAAACTGGTCTACTTAAATCAACTAATAATTTAAACCAGACCTGGATTTGATTGAACAAGTTGGTTTGATTCAATTTTCAATTAATTGAACTATAAATTAATTAAATATCTATTTATTAATTAATAATACATTTCTATATGTATTTAATTAATTAATAAATATATTTAATTAAAATTTAAACATGCACGGTTTATCTACGTGAAGGAGAAAAAAATTAAAAAAAAACAAACATGCAATGATCTCTGTCAAAACCTACTGTTCATGTCGTTTTTTTTCTTCTTTCAATCTTCAATCGATTCATGAATCAATTGAAGAACTGTATATATTTTTTAATCGATTAAAATAAATTTCAATCGATTTAATTCAATTGAATTTATTGATTAATCGATCAAGCCATTTGACAATTGAATCGGGTAAATGTTGGACACTGAATTATTAAAAAAATATTTTTGATTTTTGATTTTTTTTTTTTTTTTTTTTTGTGACTAATTCAGCATCAAAGCTCTTCGTGATCGTTTTTCTTTTCATCAAAGACAACAAAATGGAGATGGAAAACATTCATGCATCTGGCTACCATGCATTCAGTGTCGCTGCAGCCAAAAGCATTTCCTCCTCGTTTCCAAATCCTCCAGAGTCCCTGCAACCACATCTCTCCCTGCCAATCCTCTGCTTCTCAACGCTCGCCGCCGCACAGTTCACTTCCACCTTCATCTCCACCAAAAGCCCTGGCGATTTGACTCCACTGCTCCACTCTGAACTCAGCGATCCCAACCCGACACATCGCCGCAACGTCATCTCCGGCGCGGCCAGCACCTCCTTCCAAGCAACCTCCGCCCTGCCCAGGAGTCTCGACCTGGAGAAAAACAAAGTCCTAGTAGTCCTCGGCCGCCGCCGCCACAGCTCGAACACCACCACATGCGGCTGCAGCACTTCCCCCACGCGGCCCCGGCACTCCATGGTCGCGACCTCGTCCCAAACCTGGTCGAGAGATGGGAAAACCTCTCGAGTGTCCACGCGAATTCTCTGCCCCTTCCCTGCGACGACGTAGTATCGGACGAAGGCGCCGTCGCGGGAAAGGTCGAGGTTGAAGTTTGACAGTCGATCGACTCTGATCTCGAGTTTGAGATTAGACAGACGATCAGTGGACTCGTCGATCCCCATGATGATAAAAGTGACGACGAAGATCGATTGGATTGGAACGAATTAATGGAAACTAAGAATGCAAGAAGATATTTGAGCAATATGCAAGGCGAATTGGTGTTTGTATATATACAGTTGTTGAGGTGCATGGGCCACTTGGTTTTAATTTGCTGATTTGCCAAGGAGCAAGTGTCTCACGGGTTGATGTAGTTAGTAATTCAATCGAGTGTAAAATATCTCATTGGATGTCTGACACGATATTACCTTTTGCTCTAACATGTATAGAGACCGCGTGTGTGACAAAGATTGACTTGTAGGTCGAGGAAAGTGCATGGATCGATCGTTGGCTAATGGGAAAAACAAAACACCCTTTGGAAGAAACAAGAGACAAAGTGCAAGAAAGGGTTAAGCGGATGAGGATCACATTCACGAAGAGGTGGATTTTTGTTAGGTTTGAAGAGTTTGACTACTGTTGTTGAGGATTGAGGGCATGCATCAACACACTAATAAGTAAGTAATGGTGATCCACTGACAGTCAGTGCGGCATGGCAACACCTCGGTGTCAATTGGCTCCTGCCTGGTTGACTTGGATGAGCATTTGCCAAGTTCATAGTGTACATAAATCTACCTCTCGAGTTCTTATAACCAATCCAGTTTAATCAATAAATTCATTCTGAATTTAAATCTCTTTAGTTGTCAGAATAAATGGCTATAGTTTAATCCAAAATGACTCAGTGGATTGGACAATTGGCAGTGGCATGCCCAATAAGAAGATTAAGGTGTGGCCAACACTCAATGTACAGAAAAGGCAAAACCCATGCATTGATCTCATGCTTATACATATATAATTGGTTTCGGCCTTTTGACTTGAAGATGATAAAGTTTGGCTAATGGTTCATTTCCTCCATGGAAAGGCAGGTCAAGTGGATGTATATATATATACAGGCTTTTAGTATGGATAAACTCCATGTGTGGATAATGAACTTTCAGTAGATCTTTTCACATGTAAATAGCTTACGAAAACAAGAAAAAAACAAGAATTCTAACTTTGAAATGTTAAAATTATTATCAACTTCCTGCAGTATTTCATATCTGACGTTAATGTGCAGGAAGATGTTGAGCAACTGAGGTTTGGAAGGGGCTTGAAAGATTGCTTTGTGTTCAGGTTCAAATTCTTTGGAATTTATTGGATAATTAAATAGCTTAAGTTAAAAGTCTCAATTCCTAACACTTTGTGTTGATTTTGGAAGAGTAGGAATGATATCAAACTCCACGATGGCCAAATCAATAACTGATAGAGTAGGGTCCAAACAAGCACAGATAAGAACTCAGATAAGTTTTGCTAATGGTGTCTAACAGATAAGAAGCAAATAAACTAAGTGCATTTCAAACTTTAGAGTATTAATGATGGTTGTAATAAAAAAAAGTCCTTCGGTTTGAATCATGAGTTTTGAAAAATATATATGATAAATGAAGTTTGGTAACAAAATTAAAGCTTAAATTAAGGATTCAGGATATAGTGAATATCTCCGCATTTAGGCCCCTACAACTTATCTCATAACTCCTTCAACTTTGAATAATAATCTACTACGACTATTTATGTTCACTGATACGACGTATAAGTAAGGGTCCCGCATGAACGTGACAGTCAGAAGTTAAGAGGATGTGGCAGTCAGAAGTCAAGGAAAGAGGGTGGTTAGACTGTCCCGCCTCACCTGCTGCATAACTCCCGATCGGTCCGTGGCAGATCGGGTACCCAGATTTGAGACACAAGACCGAGCAGTTCCTGGCTTATCATCGATCGATCAGTTCTTACCCGCTCGGGCTTTACATGGTTCAATTCACATGATTCAGCTCATCTTCCTTACTTAATGCCCCAACATGGTAGCTTAGCTGAGTAGTCTCTCGGGCGGGCCGTAACTAAACCTGAGCAGGTACAGCTAGCGTTAAAGGACAACAGTTTCAAAGAATCGTAATTGCCCGTCAAAGAATGACTGTCATTAGCCAGGAAATATTCCAGTGGTCGGTCATTCTCAGGAATGGAACCTTTTTTCAACCAATAAGAGGACACCGGTACCACGTGCCCTCCATCACCCGATAGGCCCTGACACTTGATATTCTCTTATATCGGTCAGGCTCCAGAGGTACGTAGTGTCTTATAAAAAGGGAGGTCCTCTTCCTTGAGCAAGTACGATCGCACATTCGCACTCGTGCTTTAGTTCTTTTTTCTTCATACACTGTTCTTCTGGGGAAAAAGTACCTGACTTAAGCGTTGGAAGGCTTGCGTCGGAATCTTTTTCCTTGGTTTTTGGCCTCTAACGTTTCATGTGTTTATCTGAGTGTGCGCGGAGCCTAAGTATCGCCGCTTTCGTCACCGCCGTCCTTCAATTCCACGTGGGGATCCGTTTTCATGTGCATATACGTAGGCGTGTCCAAGTCTATCTTTCTGTCAACACCGATGACATATCAACCAGCCTTTATCTGATTCAAATTTCAGACAGAATCATTCACTATACTAACAGCCTTACCATTAGATAATTTGCACAACATTTTCATGATACTTCAATGGTGTCCTTTCTCTGCAATGCTAAGACATCCATGTCATCATCAAGCCACATCATAAGCTCAGACCTATGATCCTCCCGCTATTCCTTTCTTTTCTTTTCATCAATGCCTGAACAGTGATTCTAAAGTTCTTCAATCAACTGAGAAATAATGACAAAGAAAAACTAAGAAAATTATCTAAATTCTAATCTATTGTTGTTTTCAACTAGAAAACAATATGCGTCTGCTCCGATCCTTTAGGCTTTTATATATAGATTTAAACTCAAATGGTCTGCTCCGATCCTTTAGGCTTTTATATATAGATTTAAACTCAAATGGTTAATTCGTCAACTACTCATTTCATGAATCTCGCCAACAAGAAACAAACAATAAAATATATATAAAGAATGCACACCAAGCTTTATATAAAAGAAATAAGCAAATTAAATGTAGGAACTTTAGTGTGGAAAAATTAGAAGATGAGGAAAGCTCACGTGGAAATTTTATTGTTGTAACTTGCTTGAGGAAGGAGATTGGAATATATCTAACTACATAATCTAATATTAAGAATTAATCGGTAAGAGGTACATGAAATTGAAAATGACAAAATTATAGAAATATTTGCGCATGATAAAATAAGATCACAGTGACTTCATATCCGACGTGCGTAAGAGTCCTTCCGGCGTTAATCAACTGCAGTTGCAGCCACTGATCGATCAATTTTGGATTTAACTTAATTATTAACGAAGAATTAACTCATTCGAAATCCACGAATCCACCCGTGCTGGCTCTGCCCTCCTCTGCTTTAGTATTCGCGAACTCCGGCGAACTGCTGGCTCTGTCTCCTTGAGGCCTCGTCTCGTTGCCGGTCGGCGGCACGGCCGTCGCAGGCCTGCGGATGTTCTTGGCTCGAACCGGAGATTGGGATGTGAAGGTTGGATTTTGCAAGTGCGAGTTTAAACGAGCATATTGATCCCAGGAGTTGGGGCTCAAAGAAGCGAGTCGATGGAGATACGAGGCCGGCGGCGGAGGTGGTGGTGGATCAGAGTAGAGGCACTGTAACAGGTCGAGTCGAGGGCGGGCGGCGGCGGAGGGGGCAGACGGGATGCCGGTGAACTCCTGCACCATGGCGCTGAAGTTCATGGTGTCGGTCGTCAGCACCGTGGTCGGCGCCCGCCGAGAAGCCCTCGTCCTCTTCTTGGCGGTGACGGAGCGGTCGGGATGCTGCGCCGGCCATAATAGGCCGCCGGGTGCGAGGGTGGAGGTGAAATCAGTAAATTCGAGGCGGGTGGGGAGCTGTGAATCCAAGAGGAGGTTATGGCGGGAGGAAGAGGAGGGCGGCGGTGGCCGGAGGGCGGAGCCGTCGGTGGAGTTGGTGTAGGAATCGAAATCGTCGCTGGCGCTGCCATGGCAGGGTCGAAGACTGCTAGTGTTAGACTTGGCGGAGTCCATTAAGCGTCGGTAACGAACAACAAGCGACAGAGGAAGAGATGGGAGGAATTATAAATCATTTCTTATTCTAGTTAGCAAATATTTAGATATAAAATGTTATTATAAAAGTAAATTTCGAATATATCCTACTTATGAGTATTATTTTATTTTTTAAAATTTCTATAACTTTAATACTATAATCCCAGCACTAAATATTAAATCCTAATTAAATTATAAATCTAATATATATATATATATCCTGTCCGAGCGCTGAGTCGATGGACACTGGGGGCGTGGTGCTCTCCGCTGTCTTCGACTGATGATGTGGATCTCCGGCGAACCTACAAAGAAGCCGAGCCGGGAAGGGGTTCCCGGCGACGATCCTCCGACGCTCAAGTTAGACAACGAAGAAGAAAGGATGCAGAGTAACTGTGACTACAGTGATGAGAAAAATTGCATACCTCCGTCGAAGCTTGGGGTCCTTATATAGGCCCCCGGGGAGTCGCGATCACGTTTCTCGATGTGTGCACGCTTCCCCAAACATACTTCCAAACGAGTGTGTCAGAAAAACATGTCTGACGTTATTCCGCCATTGTCCGAGCATATCCCTGACGTGACGCTGGAAACTTCCGCCGTACGATACTCTGTCCGGTCCGGCCGCCGACCATGCTGGTTGTCGCCGGTAGTCGTCTCGAGGATGATGTTACCAGCTGTCCCATTCGTCCTTTTGCGTCTCTTGTCTGTTCTCGGGCCGGGCGGCTCTGCCGCTTGGCGCTTCCAGCGCCCGGGCATGCTCGGCCTCAGTTGTGCCTTATTGCCCCTGCCTCAGCTGAGCGGCCCACCGCTTGGCACGAGAGTTCCTTGGCCTTGAGCGTCGAAAGCCCGACCCTTGGTCGGGTTGTATTCCGTCCGGCTGGGAGACCCCCAGGTCGGCCGGCCATTCACTTGGTATTCCGATCGGACGACCCTTAAAGTTGATACTCGACCTTTGACTTTCACGTGTTGTTGACCCCAGCTCATGCGGTTTCCCCGTCCTTACAACCGGATCATATATATATATATATATACACTTGGTACTTATAAGGTGAGCTATATATAAAATTTTGATATCCTATATGCCTATTTGATATGCGATTGTATGTGCTTGAGGTGTTAGAATTGAGGTCTGGAGTTTGAATCTTGGCAAAGCCGAGGTAAATACTTTCTTTATGTGCTAGTCACTATTCCAAAGACTAGTATCCGTCCGTGATTTACCTCTTCCGTATTGGCTCTGGAACGGGTTGGCGGGGGCGTTGGGGGCGAGCGTATTCATCTTTTGTCACAATTGAGGTGTCAAAATTGAATCCAGGCGCTTAACATCAATCTAGACGCTTAGATTTGATCCAGATGCCTAGGTTGATATGTATTTTTTTTAACTCTTTATCCCTAGTGTTCAGATTTTTCAATTAAATTATAGTGTTAAATTAAAAAATTTTAATCTTTTACCTTAAGGTTCAAGTTTCTTAATTAAGTTATAGTATTCAAGTTAAAAGAAAAATAAAAAATAAAAAAAAATAAAAAGATTATAGGCGTTTACAAGGAATAATAATGTATTTAGGATTTATATTCAAAGAAATATTTTTAAAAAAATAATAAAAAAAAAAAGAAATCAAGGCATATGGATTGAATACATGCACTTCTACTAGGGGTGTTCGGGACATTTGGATTCAATCCAGACACTCTAATGGACGTTGCAGACAGTCGAACAGGCGATTGTTGCATAAGTTATCAAAACTCTCACCTAGTATAATTTTTTTAAAAAAATTAACTTAGAATTTAGGATAAAAAAATACGCTAGGTGTACACAAGATGTACATAAAGTGTGCAGATGAATTATATACTACTCATCTTATGTTACTCATCCTGTGCACACATTAATATTCTTCTGCTCACCTTAGAGTATTTTTTTTACTTTCTAAATGCTAATTACTGAACTTAAACCCTAAATGTCAAGGCATAATCCTAAACATTAAGTTTTTAAAAAAAATTATACTATGTACGTGGATGTCAATATAAGATGTGTAGCATATTGTATAGTTGCTATTTCTCAATTATCATTTTTAAGTATTCTACGTTTCACATTAAAGAAATTATATGATTGATCATATAATTTTTAAGAATTATATATATTTTTTGGACTTACAATTTTATACTAATAAGTGATTTTAAATATCTAAATACATCCTATCATTGAATCTTAATAAAAATTGAGTTTTATATTATTTCTAATTTTATATTATCCTTAAAGTTGGTTGTGATCCCAAAGCCCACAAGTTGCACATGATATACAATTTCCTAAATAATTATAAAATCTTTTATTGCCTTATCTTGTCCATTTCTATTTGAATATCGATTAACTTTTGACCAAAAAAATATATATAATATAAAGAGGGAAGGAAGGAAAGGTGAGCACGTCGAGCATGTTAAGAGACACGAGAAAACAAAGTGTGATATTTTATTGTCATAAAAAAATTATTTATAATATTACTACTAATTAAATGAATAATATATATTTTTCACTCTACGACAGGAATTTCATTTTCTTGAAAAGAAATATTCTTCCCCTCGTCCATTGACGTCCATGTATAGCGAATTTTCACCACATGCGTATTGACGGGCGATGGAGATTACTTGCTAAAATTGAAGTCCTCCCAAGTGGCTAACTTCGATAGTGACTTGGATGCTCAGGATATGATTTATTGGATAAAATAATTTGTTATTGTAAATTTTAATAATTAGTTGAATTTTTTTGTCAAGTGTTGAGCACAGACGAGTGATCGATCGAGCGAGTAGATAACCAAGCGAAGCAAGCGAGTGAGAGGTCGGATCGGTCACAATCTTCTTATATAAGAGTTCATACCAATGAGCGTTAATAAGTGTGAAACATCAACGTTTTACTCGGCTGCATTAATATTTAATTTGTATTTATGCATGAGTCAACTTGATTCAGTGTAATCCGAGCCCTAGATTTATCCCTGGCATCCACGCGTGAGAGAAAGCATTTCTCTATGTATTTGTTCGCATCATCAATATATGTGAATCAATATAAATCAACCAATATGTCTTAAAACTCTCAATGTAAGACTAAAATCTCATTCACAATAAAGTTTTATGTCTCTTCAATCTCTTCTCTATTCATATATATCCAACCTAATTTAGTGGTACGAAGTTAGTCTTCTAAATATTTATAATAAAATTGGACCGAAAAATTTCTAGATATATTTTGATGATTATAAAAAAGTTTTATAGAGTCGGACCAATCATTACTAAAATTAATCGGTCCAACCAACATTAGATACATCGAGAACTAAAAAAAAAATAGCAACTTGTATGAGTGTGTGACCGCATGCATTGATGGGATAAGGACATCTCCAATTGGAGGTTTTTAAATGGCTTATAAAATGAAAAGGATGAAGAAAACAACGGTTTGTAATCTAAAAGTGATAGTAAAATTTTAAAGCTAAATTAATAATGTAAATACGTGGGCCTATAAGTAATGATAAAAATTATAGATATGAAATAAAAAATAATAAATAAATATGTATAATTTGATAGGATAGGGTTTGCACAAAAATTATATAGAAATTTTTTTATTGGGAAGATAATGGTAAATTTTTATGTTTTTAATAGGACATTATAACACACAACCATTCGAGACGCCTTAAATCACGGGCTTCGTGAATACGTGGAAAGATAGCCAAATTAATGCAGGACGAGAGTTAGGTGACATTGATGCAGACGTTCCACAAATTAATGTCATGTTTAATCTTTCAGCATTTCCTTTTTAATTTGTTTTTTGAAAAAGGGCACTTAATTTTTTGGATTTTTCAAAGGACGAATCATACTCGCTTTGGCATATTCCCAAGTTAGACCCACCATGTACTTTCCATGCCAAGATGAATCCAATTTTTTCCATAAAAAACTTTAGGATTTAGTTTCTTTATTTCCTAGTTAGTGTGAAACATAGCTAGAACTGTGCGCAAATGGGTATGTGTTGTTGAAGTATAATTTACAATCTAAGTGTATCATGAGTATCCATATTCGAAAGATATGGTGTAATAGTAAAGTACTTAGGAGAACAAATAAGAATATAAAAGTTTGAATTTCAATAAAGATGAATATTCTAAAGATCGATCTATAAGTGTGTATAATTTATACTCTAAATTTATCTATCAGGTGAATTAGGGGTGAACTGTTTATCTCTAGGATTAATCAAGTGAAATTTGGACATTTAAATTATATATATATAAAAAGGTATATCCATTACCTTAACGGTCCCTCAGTACCGGTCCCACGGATATGGAGGGAGTAAATTATATATATAAAAGATTGATCATATTGTTGTTGTGACAAAGAAATACTCTCTGAGCACATGAAACAGCAGTTGTTGGTACAAAGGCAAAAATAGCAAACAAGAAGCAAAGTTCTCTAAAGAGGTGCAAGATCAACTTTTTCTCTTGCATGAATGCCTAACAAAATGCTGAAAATACACACTTGGTGTATTAGTTAAATGACAGGAGAGGAGACTCAAAGACTTCTATGTGAAACTTGGTGATGTAAAGATCTAAAAAGTTAAAGGCAAAAAGAGTTATTGTTGTCCATATCATGTTAGAAAAATAAATCAAATTACATGTTTGGAAGCTTAAATCAAATTGTATCGTTGGAATTCAAAATCAAATTGCTTTGGTCTTATGTAGTGACTAATTAAGTTATTAGGATAGATTAAATTGTCTAGTACATGCATTCGTTTAGAAAAATATAATAGTGTGGTTAAGTAGGAAGAACTAAATTATTTTTAGACAAGTTGTGTCATGAAAAAACAAAAAAAATAAGAGAACAGTTATATTCCTCATTAAATTATTATATCACCTTTTTTCTAATGAACTCAAGTAGAATTTTTTTTGTCCCGGGAACTATGGTGTCATAGTAGGATATTCAGGTTGTCACTTAGGCACTCGCGGCTCGATCTCCAACTATGACATATTTATAGGAATTATTCCTCCAAATGGGGGACGCAATCAAAGAATGCTGGACTCTGGATTGGCCGCAGTATGCGCTTCCCGATTTATTCTAGTGGTCGATCGGAAACTTCCGTGGGACTGGATTAGTCATCCCAAAAATAATCAATGAGACTAATTAAAATTATTATTATTATTTTTTTTTAAGTAAAGTTTTTCTTCTCTTAATGTCCACCAAAGATAAATAGATCTCAAGTGAAGGTTGCATATGACATAAAATGCATGGATTTGATCCATTCCCAAAAACTTCATGGAGATCTAGTTCACCTCTTGAACTGCGCATGCCAACATAAGTGGTCCTATAAGAACTCCTTCCCATGATAACAATTTATATTTCATTCTCTTTGTTGGTGACTTTACAAGAATGTGGTTATATTTTTTGTCATGGAAATCATAAACTTCCATTTTTGCTATTTCTCTTCAGTTTAAAGCTCTTGCAGCAAATCAAAATGGCAACAAGATAATGAAGGAGAATTTGTCTACTCACCATTCATTGAGTGTTGGAGGGAAGAAAGAACTACACCATTGTGGAAATGGTGGGAAACATGTATAGTGCATTACTCAAGTACATCCATCCTATTGACAATCAATAATTATTTGCGGGGATAAGGCGTTTGAAAGTGCAGTTTTCTTGCTTGACAACAGTTGTTGCTGAGCAGAAGACTCTTCGACAGTGCTTGTGGGCCGGCGTTCACATCTGCAATCTTAGCTTCATTGATAATTTCAACGTAGGCAGATAAAAGAAGCAACCATCCCCCTTCTGATAGGGGCGTGTAGGAGCATCTCTTTCAAGACTCCATTTCCAAGCAATTAAACCCATCTAGAAAGCAAAGGGAATTGATTCCCCATGCAGGAGTAAGAACAAAGAGATGAATGGCGGTAGGTTGGGTGGTTTTGGTGGAAGGCCAAAGTGTTGCTTTTCTTTGGTGATGGGGATCCCTGCAGTAATGAGGACGGATGTGGTCGTAGATGGGGTCTGGTTGCTTTCCCAAGACAATTGTGTCCTTTTCACCAAGATAAGTTGGATTCCATTTCCACTTGCTTTGCTTCTGCTCGCCTCATCTATTCTTTTTCTTTCCATCCACCATCCACCATCCATGATCCATCATCCTATATGAACAGAACAAAACTCCAAAAGTCAAATTAAATTAAACTAAACTGAATTAAATGAGATGAAATCATGTCACCACTGTAATTGGTTCTGCATCATTGCTTCTCCTTCAGTAATCCTCAAGTAGTTGATGAGAAATGCCAATGGTAACAACAAACTGCATACTCCACGCTCGAAGAAGTTCCCTAGTTGATAAGCTGGCGTTGTGCTGATATGATAAACCTTCTTGACTCAGAATCTGAACATGTTTTTGCACTATTATCAGAAAAGTAGAGCACTCATGAGAATCCCATTTCCATCTCACGTGGAGAGCATGTCTCACAAACTTTGAATTAGTTCTATAATTCAATAACAATATCACATGAAGAGCATGTTTTGCAAAAGTTGTATTAGTAACAAACAATATCCTGATAATTCAGAAGAGTGCCACATGAAGAGCATGACAAAGTTTGGATTACTTTTCCCACTTCTGCAAAGTTTATATATGGATCCTGATATAGTAAAACTGAGACTGAGATTATAAACACGACGATTACAACTCCATAATATGACACCGCAATACTCTTCTTCCTCGCTAGCACTGCTGAGACAAAAACAACCAGCAGAAACTAGGAGGTGATAGAAACTAGAGAATAAACTACGGACTCACACATCCTAAATGACTCTTGTACTGCATAAGGCTAAAGAGCAACTAAAGCAGCTCTGCAAATGTCTAAAACCCCATTTACAGCAACCACCGGAAATGACTACGGACTAGAACCGACACAAAGCGGTTAATTGCTTGAGGAGAGGATTGAATCCCAGTCTATCTCCCAAGAGGGATACTTCTTCAGCATAAAGTTCTCGGATTCGTCCCAAGGCACTTCGTTGAAATTCAAATGCTGTATTTCAGGCATCGGCAACGACCCCAAAGAGTCCTCGCCCTCAGACGAGATGTCTGACTTGTTGTCTTCCAAGGCTGGGCAACCCAAGTCGCCCTTAGTCACCGCCGCCTCGACCATGGGAGGCGCCTCGTCAACTGTGATGGCCTCCGAAGTGGGTTTGAGGGCGGTGGGGCTGCTGGGAGGCAAACACTTTCCTTTCTTCGAATTGGTCAGGCTCTGGCATAACGCTTGAAGCTTGGCGACGACGGTGGAGTGCAGGGGACTGGGAGTGACGGCGTCAGCAGTATGGCGGATGTTGGGGAAGTTGAGCCTAGCCAGATCACCGCGGAGCTGGTAGGCGGCCATGTCGTATGCCAACGCAGCCTCCTCGGCAGTGTCGAAGGTTCCCAGCCAGAGGCGAGTCCGGTTCTTGGGCAACCGGATCTCGGCCACCCACTTGCCCCAGTGGCGCTGCCGCACCCCACGGTAGAGCTTAGTGGGCTTTGACGCAGCGGTGGAGCTGGCGTGCTTCATCAGCTGATGCCGAGGTCCGAGAAAGCTCGCAGCTTGCTGGTGGTGGAGGTGGTGCGGCAACTGCTTCGCTGCAAGTAGGTTTCGCTGCTGCTGGAGAAAGAATTCAGCCTGGATCTGCTGGATTTGAGCAGGAGTGAGGTGGGTGAGCCCGACCGGGCCGGAACCGCCAACCCCAAGACGATCCAAAGCCATGAGGCTTCCCGGGACCATCTCGGTTACGGACGACGACGGCGAACATCCATCAAAGGTCGTATTTTGGGAAGAGAAGCAGCCAAAGGAGGGGTTTTGATAGGAGTAGTAGTCTAAGCTCGGACTCTGAAGCGAGGAGCTGGAGAGGAGAGAGGAAGCGAGGTATGGAGTAGAAAAAGACGAAGAGAAGGAAGAGGGAGAGGAGTAATCGAGAGTAGAGGAAGAAGGCGGGGAAGGAGAAGGGGAATGGGAGGAGAAAGAAGCACTTGTCATAAAAGGCTCAAGTGCTGTCCTGAGCTCCTCGTCAAGAAATTCTGCAGAGGCAACCGGAAGTCTATTGTGCATATCTATAGCTGTCACCATACTAAATCGACGAAAAAAACTCGAAAGTGGAAACAGGCAGAAAACAAGACAAGACCTTTCAGCAATAGATAGAGAAAGAGCTAAAAACGAAATCCCAAATCAAAAATGGCCTCCAGAGGCGTAGTTCAAAAAGCCGACCTCTCTTGGATCCACAAAGAAAACGACCACAGGGCACAGAAAAACAACCCTCCTGGTCGATTAAAAATCCAGTAGATAAAAATCAAAAAATCCAGAAGAAAATGTACTGGATCTGTTCTGGAATCTCCGGCACCCAAAGAAGAAAGAGGAGGCAAAATTTACCAAACCTTCGCTCTTTTTTTTCGGCTGAAACAACCGAAAAAACGAAGCACGAGATGGGATTTCTAGCTTCCTTCTTCCTACGGAGACAGAAGACTACAGCGAGGGATTCAGAGAGGAGGGATTAAGAGATCGGAGAACAAACCTCGCTTCTTCTTCGGATGGGAATCTCTCGGCCTCACCGAAGAGTGGAAGGGAGAGATGGACGAAGCGGCGGTGGGTGGGTTGATCGCTCGTCTCTCTTTAGAGGGAAGAAGAAAGGGCGGTGTCAGTGGGCTATTTAAAGCAGCCTCTCGTTGTTAATTAAGCTCTTAATTTCACGCGCATCCGCTGCGCGTCACTCGACATCACCACGACCATTTGCCCTATGACAGAAAGACACGTGCAGAGTGAATCGTACGGCATACACGGACTAACAGGACACGTGAACGGCAGAGATCGTCCTCCAGGTCTGCGTGGAAAACGGCAAGTTTTCTGGGGCCAATTTACCAAAATAAACCTCTATCATCTGTTTTTTTTATAGAAACGACCCCAATTTTAAATCAACTTACTCGAATTGAATGGGCCTTTTCTTTTCTTAAGAGCAATCGAATAGGTACAAAATATAGTAATTTATAAAATATTATAGGGCCTTTTTAAAAAAGATTGTGGAATGTGGACTACAGAAATTAAAGTCGAGGCAGCTGGTCAAGCCAATCGCATGCCGCGCGATTTTCACATTTATTCCATTTTTATTTTAATAATTAATTCATGCATAGGAAACTCTAGAAAGATGCTCTCTGTCTATTTACTTGGTAATTAATGGATCATTCATATTATTAAATTTAATATATGTGTTAATTATAAATTTATGGGATATGAAATAGTGAACTGAAGGAGGAGGTTGTGGATTATTGGAGGAGACATGAGATGAGAAAGTCCTTGGCCATTACGCCCCTCTTTTTGACTTACACTCGAATCATTCTTTACTTTTTCTTCTGCTGATCTCCAAATCTGCACGCTGTTTGTGAACATTTATAAGTGAGATATTATTTTGATAGCTTTTAAAAGAAAAGAATTGTTCTTTTGATTTATTATTATTTTTATTTAATTTAGTGTACCCTAAAACTATGAAAAGAACGCTTAAAAAATGTTATTTCATTGGTAAATTAGAGAAAAATTTTCAATCATAATGTTAATTTTACATGCAATCCCCATGTCCAAAAAATTTTGTTTCCACTCTCTGTATGCAAAGTATTACTTGTTTCAACTCTCTCATGTAAATATTGATACCTAAATTGCCCTTCAGATTTTTTTAGGTACAAAAAGTCTAAAATTGAGTACAAAAATACCAAAAACGAGTAAAATTCTTCTTAAAGTCAGTACTTTATATTAAAAATCGAGTATATTTTCTATCAAAATTGTCCCTCTTATTTTTTAGGTATAAAAAGTCTAAAAATAAGTATAATTCTTGTTAAATTCAGCACTTTACACTATAATCTAGTATCTATACGAGGATCTAGTATATTTTCTATCGAAATTAACTCTCATATTTTTCGGTACAATAGTCTAAAAATGAGTATAATTCCTATTAAATTCAACACATTAAATTAAAATTCAGTATATTTTGAGGTGGAAAAAGAAGCATACTCAATTTGATAGAAAATCTACTAGATTTTAATTTAATATACTGAATGTAAGAGGATTTAATACTGATTTTTAGATTTTTTGTACTTAAAAATATCATGGACAATTAGGTAAATATGTTTGACTGGGGAGTGAAAACAAAGATTTTCATGGATGGGGACTGCATGCAAAGATTTATTTACCAATGGGGACTGCATGCAAATTTTCTCTTATTTCATCCCATATCTTTTAATCTTCTAAATCCCCACTCTCATTATTTTTAAGTACATTTTCTCTCTCTAAAATTAAAAAGAGTCTGATATTTTTCTATATCAAGTTCAATGATGAACTTGATATCATCTCATATCAGGTTTACAGTGGACCTGACATTTTTTTCATATCACTGATATGATCTAATATTAGACTCAGCATGGGCTTAATATTTTCTTACATTAAGCTCAATTTGTCTCTCCAAGATTAAAAATGGTTTGATATTTTTCCATATCAGACTTACACTGGGCTTGATATTATCCAATATCAGATCCAGCGTGGGTGTGATATTTTTTCACATCATACCTGTTATCCCCGGGTAGCTTCTGGAGTATGCAAACTGATCGTCGAGGCTAGTGTTCGACACTATCTCCGTTAACGATATTGCTCCGCTACGGTGCTTAACGGATTGTTGCAATTCGTTCCCAAGATACAACGACGATGAACGTCTCGGAATCGTAGCACTCCGACTTCCGAAACCCGCGAACCTTCTAGTAGACTTCTTGGACTCTTGAATGCACAAGATGAGATGAATGCTTGAGGAAGAGAAGAGAGGATTAAGTGAGTATTCCATCATCTGGAGGGTTCTATTTATACTGAAAGAAGAGGTTGAGTGTCCTTTGGGTGAGTGGATGTGTTCCTTGGGTCGGATGCGTACGTGCGAAGTGCAAAGTGCGCCTACAAAGCGCCCATTGCGCACGTGCGCACGTGGCGGGCTCACAGGTGCGAGCACCTGCTCGCCCTGGGCTAAGGGAGTACCTGTCCTTTTATTTTTGTGTTAACTCCATTAGCACATCTTCATTAATAAGTAGAGAATACACATCGAGAATTTCCGATGTGGGACTATTCTCCCATGCACTTTATTAATGAATAATAAATGTTATTTTGGGTCGACTTTAAACATTAATTTCTCATTCACCCTTAATCGGGTTTGAGCAAATTAATAGTCTAAATCTATCTACGCGAATCGTAGATTTCAATTTTGAAGTCAATTACGACTTTCAACAATTGATGGCTTCCTTCCTCAAAATCATTTTTGGTCCATTTAAGGCTCCAATATCCAACAATCCCCCACATGAATGGAAATTAATGCAATGCGTGTATGCATGCTGACACTTTACAAGAGTCCAATCGATAAGTCACTGCATCGGGAGAGGTAGCTTGTGGCTTTGAACCTTCCGTAGTGAAATGCTATCGAGTATACTAGGCTGCGCAGTGAACGTGATGTCTTGAACTGCTCAGCTGTTGGTGTATACTTAGACAATAACACCCACACAGAGATCTATCTCACCTACTTTAGGTTCTCATGGTTGGTTCCGTTTCGGCCATGGATACCATCTTGGATTCATGAGTGTTTCATTGAAGCGGTCTGTCTTCACACTCACATAGGTGACACTTCTATCAAGAGTATCCTACCATACTCTATCTTATCAGGTATAGAAGTTACTAAAAGCATAAGCTTAACCTCACTACATGAGATAGGACAGCATAAATTTATCCTAGGATTGGGATAGAGATAAACTATCTAATGTGCTGGACCACAACTTCTGTAACTTCGTTGTCCCATTGAACCAAGATCTTGGGATCTCCAGTCAACAAGGTTGGGTTACCGCTACAGTCGTTTTCAGTTGTAGATTTTTAATCTCATTCCTCTTGATGAGCAGTATACTTGATCTCGACTCAACCCCTTCGTTAGAGGATCTGCCAAATTATCTTTGGACTTAACATAGTCGAATGCAATCACTCCATTCGAGATCAACCGCCTAATGGTATTATGTCTACGACGTATATGTCGTGACTTCCCATTATACATATTACTCTGTGCCCTTCCAATCGTCGATTGACTATCACAGTGGATTAGTATGGCAGGCACATGTTTCATCCAGCTCGGAATATCTTCCAAGAAATTTCGCAGTCATTCAGCTTCCTCAGCTGCTTTGTCTAGTGCTATAAACTCGGATTCCATAGTTGACCGAGCAATGCAAGTCTGCTTAGTGGATTTCCAAGATACTGCTCCCCCACCGATCGTGAATACATATCCACTAGTGGATTTGGAGTCTTTTGTATCTGATATCTAATTAGCATCACAATATCCTTCCAACACAGCGGGATATTTTCCATAATGTAATCCATAGTTCATAGTATATTTCAAATATCTGAGAACTTGCATCAATGCTTTCCAATGGGTGTCGTTTGGATTACTCGTAAAACGACTCAGTTTGTTGACCGTACAGGCAATATTTGGACGTGTGCAGTTTGTAAGATACATCAAATTACCTATTATCCGAGAATATTCCAACTGCGATATGGTCTCACCATGGTTTTTCGCTAAGTGTTGACTTAGATCCATAGGTGTTTTCACTGTAGAGAGATCGTACGCATTGAATTTTTTCAATACAGATTCTACATAATGGGATTGTGTTAAAACTATCCCTTCTGATGTCCTGAGAATTTTAATTCCCAATATAACATCTGCTTGACCCATATCTTTCATATCAAAATTTCTGGTCAACATTTTCTTTGTAGTCATGATTACATCATGATTATTGCCCATTATTAGCATGTCGTCTATGTATAGACAGACAATTACATAGCCTTCAGGTGTGTTTTTGACATAAATGCATTTATCACATTCATTTATTCTGAATTCGTTTGACAGCATTACTTTGTCAAATTTTTCGTGCCATTGTTTAGGCGCTTGTTTAAGTCCGTACAACGACTTAACAAGTCGATACACCTTTTTCTCATTTCCAGGAGCCATGAACCCTTCGGGTTGCTCCATATAAATTTCTTCTTCCAACTCACCATTTAAGAACGCAGTTTTAACATCCATTTGATGTATTTCAAGGTCATACAGTGCTGCAATGGCTATTAGCACTCGTATGGACGTAATCCTTGTCACCGGTGAGTATGTATCGAAGTAATTAAGGTCTTCCTCTTGCTTGTACCCCTTGGCTACAAGTCTGGCCTTATACTTGTCAATTGATCCATCAGCTTTATACTTACATTTTAGTATCCACTTACAACCTAATGATTTATTACCAGAAGGAAGGTCTACTAATTTCCAAGTATGATTATTCATGATAGACTCAATTTCACTATTGACAACTTCTTTCCACATTGGAGCATCAGGTCTAGAGAGAGTTTCACTTAATGTTCTTGGTTTCATTTCTGACATGAAAGTCATGAAATCTGGCCCGAACGATTTCTCAACTCTAGCCCGTTTGCTACGACGTGGCTCTTCACTTTGATCGTCAATAGTCCTTTTATAACAGCTAAGTTCGGTAACGTCATTTTTGTTTGAACTTCCGTTGTTATCACTTTCAACGTTTCCCTTTTTATTTGGGAATACGTTTTCAAAGAATATCGCATTCCGAGATTCTATGGTTGTTCCCACATGTATATCAGGAATGTCTGATTTGTGAACTAGGAAACGATATGCACTACTATTATGGGCATATCCGACAAATACCGCATCGAACGTTTTAGGTCCGATCTTTACTTGCTTTGGTTTAGATACTTCGACCTTTGCCAAGCACCCCCACACTTTCAGGTATTTGTACGATGGCTCGCGGCCTTTCCATAGTTCATATGGAGTTTTATCATTTTTCTTATGAGAGATTCTGTTGAGAATGTGATTTGCCGATAATATTGCTTCCCCCCACAAGTTTTGAGGTAAGCCTGAATTTATCAACAAGGCATTCATCATTTCTTTTAGTGCCCGATTTTTACGTTCGGCAACACCGTTTGATTGAGGTGAGTAAGGCGCCGTTGTTTGATGGATAATGCCAGATTCATCAAACGGTGCACCATATTCTCCACCTCTATCGCTTCGAATTATTTTAATTCGTTTGTCAAGTTGGTTTTCAACTTCTGTTTTATAGGTTTTGAACGCCTCTAGGGCTTCGTCTTTACTTCTTAAAAGAAAAACATAACAGAACTTTGTGCAGTCATCGATAAAAGTAATAAAATATATTTTTTTTACCTCCTCTAGTTTGCACAAATTTCAAGTCACATATATCACTATGTATCAACTCTAGAGGAGTTGTTGTCCTTTCCACCGAATGAAAAGGTAGTTTCGTCATTTTCGCTTCCACGCACACTTCACATTTGTGTGTTCCGTCAACATTGACGTTTGGTAATAAATTTAATTTGACGAGACGTTTGAGAGTATTATTATGCACATGTCCGAGTTGATCATGTCATAAATTAAAACACTCAACAACATAGCTGGAAGCATTTATTTTATTACCATCAAAATTTCAGAGTACAGGCATTACAACCATTTTGAATAGACCCTTTTCTAGGTACCCCTTTCCTACGAAGACACCATTCTTCGTAAGTACAAAGTTGTCTGACTGGAACACTAGCCTAAATCCGGCCTTGACCAATGCCGTTTCAGAAACTAGGTTCTTACTGATGTCGGGAACATGGAGTATATCAATGAGTGTTAGCTCCTTTCCAGACGACATCTTCAGAACAACCTTTCCGAGTCCAACAATTGGCGACGTCGTGAAATTACCCATATAGAGCTTCCTGCCATTTATCGAAGTATACTTGGAGAACATCGCCTTATCGGAACAGATATGACGATTTGCTCCAGTATCAATGAGCCACTGCTTCGGGTTGGTATCCACCAAGTTGACTTCAAATACAACCGCAGTGAGATCCAAGTCCTCAAGAGAGGTTGCGACATGATTCGCAGCATCCTTTGGGCCCTTAGTTGGCTTCTTTGGGTGTCTGCAGTCCTTGGACAGGTGTCCTGCCTTTCCACAGTTGTAGCAGGAGCCTTTGAACTTCTTTGCTTGAGCCTTCTTTTTGAACTGCTTCGGCTTTTTAGCGTTCGGCTCGACCAGGTTGGACATTTCGTCTATAGTCCGCTTGGTTCCTCTGGAGTCGGATAACTTTCGATTATCCTCCTCTATTTGTAGCCTTAGGATCAGGTCTTGCAGCCCTATCTCTTTTTGCTTGTGCTTTAGGTAATTCTTGAAATCCTTCCATGACGGAGGGAGCTTCTCAATTACCGCAGCAACTGCGGATGTCTCGTTCAGCTTCATGCCTTCGGCGTCCAGATCATGCAGTATTAATTGCATATCTTGGACTTGAGATGAGACGCTTTTTGAGTCCACCATCATGAAATCCAGAAACCGACCGACGATGAATTTCTTCAATCCAGCATTTTCGGTCTTGTATTTTTTCTCAAGGGATTCCCACAAAGATTTCGCCGTCTCCAGAGAACAATATACGTTATATAACGTGTTGTCCAAGGCGTTGAGTATATAATTGCGGCACAGAAAATCTCCGTGAGACCACGCATCACTAGCAGCCTTACTACCTTCCGTAGCGGCTGGCGTGTCTTTGTGCAAAAACCGTACAAGGTTTAGCGTTGTTAGATAAAACAGCATCTTCTGCTGCCATCTTTTGAAGTCGGTTCCGGTGAATTTCTCCGTGCGGAATGGTTGTCGGAATGGCGGTCGGAACGGCCGTCGGAATGTCATTGGTAGCCATATCAGTTTGCACGAAATATCGTTTATGACTGTTATCCCCGGGTAGCTTCTGGAGTATGCAAACTGATCGTCGAGGCTAGTGTTCGACACTATCTCCGTAAACGATATTCCTTGGGCTGGATCGATCTAGATCATCCATTCTGAAGGGTTGTAACCCTTCACCAAGCTCACTTCAATCTCATCCATCAGATCTGAGGAGTTGTGACCCTCAGATCCCGCCTATTGTCATCGGTCATCGGATCTGGATCCATTGATTCGATGCTTCAGATCAAGTCTCATCCCAGGCCGTCAGATCGTTACTCTTTGCGATCCAACGCTCTAGATCGCATCACAAGCAATCCATCATACCTATTTGATCAATGTTGATCAACGGTAGCCATCCATTCCCTAAGTCAACTGTCCAGTCATCTCCCTTTGCCCACGAGGATGCCAAATTGCGCCTACAAAACGCCCATTGCGCACGTGGCGGGTGGCGGGCTCACAGGTGCGAGCACCTGCTTGCCTTGGGCTAAGGGAGCACCTGTCCTTTTATTTTTGTGTTAACTCCATTAACACATCTTCATTAATAAGTAGAGAATACACATCGAGAATTTCCGATGTGGGACTATTCTCCCATGCATTTTATTAATGAATAATAAATGTTATTTTGGGCTGACTTTAAACATTAATTTCTCATTCACCCTTAATCAGTTTTGAGCAAATTAATAGTCTAAATCTATCTACGCGAATCGTAGATTTCAATTTTGAAGTCAATTACGACTTTCAACAATTGATGACTTCCTTCCTCAAAATCGTTTTTGATCAATTTAAGATCCCAATATCCAACAATACCTAGTATGGATCTGATATGTTTTAATATCAACCTGTTATTTTCTCATAGGAGACTCAGCATGACTTTGATATTTTTTTATATCATATTTATTAGGAGATGTATTGGAAAATAGTAGATGGAGAGAGGAGATCTAAGAGGTTAGTAAAAATATAGAAAGAGAATATTATTATTATTATTATTATTATTATTATTATTATTATTATTGATGAGAAGAAACGTGCGCTGTTTTTAGTAAAAAACCCGTTTACCATTGATTTTTATGGGTGACAATAAACTTGTAAATTATTGATGGCCAGAGCAAATTGTTTAGATTTTTAATGGAAATATTCAGTCAATAAATCAAAATCACAGCTTTGATCCAGCTCATTAAGGTGTATGGCCAAGTCAACAAGATTGCGAAGCAATGCACATTATTAATTGTTTGGAAAAATATTAGTTTTGGCAATATAATTTCAATTCGGTGATGATTCAAAATAAATTTTATTTGGACGTTTTTTTAATATAAAATTATTTATTTATTTAATCTATCGAATTATTTTACCAGTTTTATATTTTATATCTAATTTTTGATAATGAATCCTCTAGCGTAATAATAAATTTATAGAGACAAGATCCTTTGGATTATTTTTATGGTATAAAGAATAGTCATTTTATATTTATTGGTAGAGATGAATGATCCCCAACTATTTAATAAATGGAGATCATTTATCCATTAATAAAGATCAAAGGATCATCTTTTAAATCATAAAAAAAATGATCCAGAAAATTTTCTATGAAATTAGCTCCACTAGTCTAAAAATTTTTTAGATAAGAGGATCTGACCTCGTGGAATTAAATTGGCAAGAAATTACCATTTTATTTAGAATTATAAAAACTCGAATTAATCGACCATTTCTACGGATTTTGGTTAGCGTGAAAAAATTATTTAATTTTATTGTGAAACATTTCCCATACATTAGCAAATGAGTAATCTAGATAATAAAATAAAGGAAAAATGGATACTTCATTTTTTTAACAATTAATTTTTAAAAATATATATATAGTAGCAATCAATCATTAATTAGCACTTTGAATTTTTTTTTTCTCTCCATTCCAAAGCATGTAATAGAGACAAGATAATGGTCATGGGGAGAGTGACATGATTGACAATTTTGATCTTTATTTTAAGGCAAACAAGTTGAGCTAAAAAAACATCATATTTCATTTTAAACCGGCGTATAATGGTGCAAATATATTTTTAAAAATAAATCAAATTTATTCAAATTTAGATCTATCTAATAAAGAAATAGTAATCTTATTTGTGAGATTTTTATGATCATACTGTGTTATGATAGGCTGTAAAATTAAAGATAATATTCACCTACTAAGAAACAACAATAGTACTAAATATGATTTTATTTATCCTAAATATTTATCATAGTCTATCTTAGAAGATGGGAAGAGATTTTTTTCTCTAAAAATATATATCCTTAAAAAATTAATCTCTTATCTTATTCTCATATATCTATTTTTAATCTCTTATCTTATTCTCATATATCTATCATTTTCTAATCAATTGGCGAAGACGAAACAAAGTCAATCGTCGATGTGAATGTCATTAATCAAAATTATTATAATTGTATATTTGTATAATTGAACACGCTTGACCAATTCACTTAGATCTACTCGTCAATATTGTTAAAGAGTCCAGCATGCGTGTCGACTCAATAATTACGTTTATCTCATACGGTTTGTCCTATCTCGCTTAACTTTCTTCTTAACTTGTCTAACTTGACTTTATATTTTGTTTGACATCCAGTTGCTCAAATTAATTGACTCGCTTGACCTGTGATTTGCACGACTAGCTCATCTCGTTCATTCCATATATATATATATATATATATATATATACTCCACATTTCTTTTAAATTTTATATAAAAAAACTTATTTACACTATGGAAGAACTAGTAAATTAATTATCTGGAATTTGTAGTTTATTTTTACAGGAATTAGTTAACCATCATGATATATTATTATACAAATAAAAAATTATAGTAAATATTTAACATCGGATCCGTGGCGCAATGGTAGCGCGTCTGACTCCAGATCAGAAGGTTGCGTGTTCGATTCACGTCGGGTTCAATATACAAATGCAGGATTAAATTTGTTTTTCGATATTTTAACTGAGCTTAGTTCTTATACCATTACGAAGGCATATTCCATATTCTCTAGTTGGGCCGTCAGGGAAGGCCCAGTCTAACTTCCAATGGCTTGGTATTGTAGATGAGTCTTATCCAACTGCTTCGTATCTTTGATTTCATCAGGTATAAAATGTATAAATCATAAAAATAATATTATATTTATTTAAATTCGTCGGGTTTTATAAAATATATATTTTATTTTATAATTTTATGTAGTTTTAAACCAATTAATTACTTCGATTAAAATGACTTGATAAACCAAAATATTTAAATTTAACATCTTTTTTGGAAAAATATAAAATTATCTCATGTAGGTTTTCCATAGGTTCTAACAGATACAATGGAGAGTTAGAAAGATAAGTATGAGAAGATGAACTAGTCAGGAAAGTCCATGTCGTAGCTTGGTTGCAGCATCGGCGTCGACTCATCACCATCGCGCTATAGTACCGCATCATCAGTTCATCTATCATTGTCCAATTAACTTCTGGCACCACCACATCCATATTTTTTTAGCATGTTTATTTCTTATTTATTTTCTTTAACTTAAACGTATTGCCAAACATTAAAATAGAGAAAATTATTGGAGCAATCTCAATGATCCGTGAGATCATGTGTTTTGGTATTTGGACAAAGAGTTTAAGTTAAATTCACCCTTATATTTGATATGTATATTCGAGTTATACAGGTTTGCAGGATACACATATGACTCAGGTTGATGACTTCAAGTCCGATGAAGGATGGAGTATTCGAGGGACCATGGACAAGACAACAAGGACAAGGGCCGAAGAATTAATTATGCATTTCTGAAATAGAGTTAGAAATACTAAAAAGGGATGAAATTAGGTGCCAGTCGACTGGGAACAATGAAAATCGAACACAAAATGCTTCTGTGTGTTGATTTCAATATGGGCAGTAGACTAATACTAGTCTGAAACTGTATTTCAACACTGATTGTGACCGGGTCAACTCGTGTAGATGTATGAGATCTATGAGGGATAAATACACGAGTTTAAGGTCAGTTGGATGATAAGTTTTTAACAATTAGGATAGTGATGCATAGCTTTTTGGATGTTAGACAAAGGGGGAGAAGTAAGATTTAGTTGGGAAAACCTTAGTGCCTTTGCGTAGGAGGAGCCTTATGATAGATTCTTAAATAGTCCTATGGTAAAATTCCTAAGTCAATGAAGAGCATAGGTGTAGGGAGAGCTTTGGGATATGTTCCAATGCATGTTGCATTATTGTTCATTCGGCGGTGTAAGTCCAAATATGTAACATTGACAACGTAAGTCCATTCGGCGGTGTAAGTCCAAGTGTGTAGCCTTGTGATAGATTCTTAAATAACCCTATGGTAAAATTCCTAAGTCAATGAAGAGCATAGGTGTAGGGAGAGCTTTGGGATATGTTCCAATGCATGTTGCATTGCTGTTCATTCGGCGGTGTAAGTCCAAGTATGTAGCTTTGACAACATAAGTCCATTCGGCGGTGTAAGTCCAAGTGTGTAGCCTTGGTAACATAAGTCCATTCGGTGGTATAAGTCCAAGTGTGTAGCCTTGGCAACATAAGTCCATTGTTCTTTTAGCATGTTTATTTGCTATTTGTTTTCCCTAACTTAAACGTATTGTTAAACATCAAAAAAAGGGAGATTGTTGGTGCAATCCTAATGGTCCATGAGACCATGTTTTTTGGTATTTGAGCAAAGAGTTTAAGTTGGGTTCACCCTTGTATTTGATATGTGTATTCGAGTTATGCAGGTTTATAGGATACACATATAACTCAGGTTGATGTCTTTGATTCCGGTGAAAGATGGAGCATCCGAGGGACCGTGGACAAGGGAGTAAGGACAAAGGCCGAGGGAAGCAACTTCGAGGCATACGCGAAGGATGACATTGGGACAATCCACGGGCTTGGGTGCATCTGAGGGACGAGAGCCAAAGGAAGTATGCTTGAAGGTAAGAGATCAAAGCTACAACGAAGCATCGAGTGAGTCGTAAGGGTGAGGGTCCGAGTGCTGAGAGATTGTACTCGGGTAACAGTCGACTGGTGGTTTTATCAGTCGACTATGTAGTTGACTGGAAGCGAACAGAATACTTCTGTTTGCTCGGCCAATGAGGAGCAGTTGACTGATACTTTTACTAGTCGACTGGTATCGAGTCGTTGGGATCTTCACAGAGGGCAGTCGACTGATAGTTTTTGCAGTCGACTAGCAGGCTAGGTTTTCTAACCCGCGACCTATATAACTAAGCCTTGGGAGGTTGGTTAAAGTCGACAAAATTAGACTTGGTTAAAGTCTAATTGGTAGTCTACCAGTGCTCAAGGTTTCCCTTGTGTGTAAGAGGTCTTGTTGAGTTTGTGGTGAGATTTCTCCACCACAAGGTGGTTTGAGCCAGCCAGAATTTCCGGGGACTAATTCACCAACGGATTGAGAGATCATCCACTTTACGGACAATCGTGGAGTAAGAGCAAGTTATCTCTCAACCACGTTACATCGACGTGTATTGGGTTGCTTTTCTTTCTTAGTCTTTGTATTTCGTTTAGTGTTTAACTTATTTATTTTATATTATTCCGCTGCACAAGTTAACATGCGTAGGAAGCTATCGATTTGGGGGCACCGCCTATTCAACCCCCCATTCTAGCCGGTCGCAAGATCCCCTATACTCTGGCAGTCCAAAGCTCAATAGAAGAGCATTCATCATCTCCTTTAGAATTCGATTCTTTTGCTTAGCAACTCCATTTTGTTGAGGAGTATAAGGAGCTGTAATTTCGTGTCTGATCTCATGTTCAGCACACAACTCAGTGAATGGTGATACATATTTCTCGATGACTTTTAACCACCTTAATCTTTCTATTAAGCTGGTTTTCAACCTCATTCTTATAATGTGTAAATTTCTCTATAGCTTCATTCTTACTTTTGAGAAAAATACACATAACAGTATTTTATATTATCATCTACAAAAGTGATAAAGTATTTATTCCCATCACGTGTTGGTGTACCCTTGAGGTCACACACGTCGGTGTGAATTAGCCTGATTAAGCCATGAAGGACATCGAAGAGGCGGTATCGACCGTGCAATGGAGACGGCCGCTTGGCGATTGAACGCCACCATATTATTGTTGGAACAACAATCTGCCAGAGATATTGGGAACTTTGTTGAATTTAAGTTACATGAAATTAAATTTAACTTATCTGTAAAGATGACCTGGGCAGATAATATCAGGCTGCCAATAGGGGTTGGTTTCTGCTAATTACCGAGTGCAAACCAAGCTCCGAGTGAGCAGCCGGACTGGCAAGTCCCAAACCAAGTGACCCAATTGCTGAGTGAGTATGCGAGCGACCAAGCGAATTGACCAAGCGAGCAGTCAGGTGAGCAGAGGGGCCGAGCGGTCGAGTGGACTGAGCGGTTGAGCGAGTGACCAGCTGAGTAGACCGAGCGAGCGGCCGGGAGAGCAGAGGGTTGAGCGAGTGTGCGGTCGGACAGGAGAACTAAGCGATCAGAGTGAATGCAAAGGCTGATTGAGCGAATTGAGCAACCGGACGAACATGCAACCAACCAAACGAAAATGCCGACCGTGTTAGTGGTCGAGCGAATGCATAGGATGACCGAGCGAATTGAGCGACCAGACGGGCGTGCAGTCGATCAGACAAAAATGTCGACCGAGTTAGCGGTCAAGCGAATGTAAAGGCCGACCGAGCAAATGTAGAATTCGAGTGGGTGGATAGATTAAGGTTTGTGAGGGTCGCAGTTTCCTTCAAACAGATTCGTCCCACCTCCTCGTTTCCCCCGTGCCCACTTATCTCCGATGCCGCACACGGAGGTCGTCGATTAAGCCATGAAGGACATCGAAGAGGCAGTAGGTGAAGGTGGCATCGGCCGTGCAATGGCGATGAGCGCGTGGCGGTTGAATGCAACCATATTGTTCCATCAAAAGTGTAGGCTGTCAGAGGAGCCCGTCACCGGGTAGTCATGCTCCAGCATGATGTCGTACACAAAGCAGCGTGCGTTGTAGTCCATCATCTTGAGCATGTACTATGTATGAACATTTAGTCTTATTAAAATTTTGATTCAATTCAGTTAATCAATATTAAATTAATTTTTAATTAATTCAATTAATTTATGAATCAAATTAACTGAGTGCTACTGCAGTTTAAAAAAAAATATCTGTAAAGTAGTTCAATATACAGGTCGACTCATTCACTCGGTACCGATCGAGAAACTGCATTGACAAATTACTTATTGAGACCGTAATCCATATACTCTACAATAGATAGTCAAGTACTTGCTGGATGATGATTAATTAGTAATATAAAGAATAATACAAAAATAAAAATTGCGGGATAGAGAAAGAAAGTACACTGAGTGAAACAATGATCGTCAAATTTGCCTCACAATTCAAGAATCAGTGTGTCACTAATGCTTATTCTCGTGTGTTCGAGTTAGACCACATTGTGGAAGCCCATTTTGGCACCCACCTTACTGAGTAGGCCAGACGCACCTCCATTTCAACCTGCTATACATGGGTAACTCATTTCTATGACATCATTTTTGAGAAATCAATTAAATAAAATCAATTAATAATTTGAAGATAGGCAACGCTCATCCCTTTAGCTCGATTCTCCGCCACCACAACGGAGGAAGTATTCAGATTGAGTTCTCTCTCAACTCATCCAAACTGATGGGGGCAGAATCTATAGATTATTATTATTTTTAATATTTTTAATCTTTTTGAGTATTTAAGGTGTTTTAATAATTTCTATTTTTTTAAATTTTTTTAACTGTTTAGGAATTTTAAATTACGAGTATGCTATGAAATTTTTTTACTTTCATTCAACAATTTTAACCTTTAGTACGAATTAAAAATTATTGTCTATATATATAAACATCTATTTAACTATAAGGGGATTCTTCTATTATTAAATAAAATTTTTTTAAAAAAAGAAATACACTAGTTATCTTTTTTTTTACCTTATCCTCAAACCTTCCATCTTGTCAGTTCTTAAAATAATCATTATCCGATGTTAATTAACATTGACTGGATCCACGTAATATTATTATTATTATTATTATTATTATTGATAATTTTTATCTTTTAGATATTTTTAATATTTTTGATAATTTTAATTTTTTTTAGATTTTTAATCTATTTAGGAAATTTATGATGGTAAATTTGTTAGAAAGTTTTTTGTCACTTTGTTAGATTTCTGATGCACAAATTAATTGACTCGCTTGACCTGTGATTTGCACGACTAGCTCATCTCGTTCATTCCATCAAAAATATATATATATAATCCACATTTCTTTTAAATTTTATATAAAAAAACTTATTTACACTATGGAAGAACTAGTAAATTAATTATCTGGAATTTGTAGTTTATTCTCGCAGGAATTAGTTAACCATCACGCGGTATTATTATGGAAATAAACAATTGTCGAAAACATTTACATCGGATCCGTGGCGCAATGGTAGCGCGTCTGACTCCAGATCAGAAGGATGCGTGTTCGATTCACGTCGGGTTCATATATAAATGTGGGATTTAATTATTTTTTCGATATTTTATAACCATTACGAAGGCATATTCCATATTCTCTAGTTGGGCCGTCGGGGAACGGCCCAGTCTAACTTCCAATGGCTTGGTATTGTAGATGAGTCTTATCCAAGTGTTCGTATCTTTGATTTCATCAGGTATAAAATGTATAAATCATAAAAATAATATTATATTTTATTTAAATTCGTCGGGTTTTATAAAATATATATTTTATTTTATAATTTAATGTAGTTTTAAGCCAATTAATTACTTCGATTAAAATGACTAGATAAATCAAAATATTTAAATCTAAACTCTCTTCCGAAAAAAATCTAAAACTATCTCCTAAAGATTTTCCATAGGTTCAAGAGATACAGTGGAGAGTTGAAAGATAAGTATGAGAAGATGAATTAGTCAGGAAAGTCCACATCGTATCCTGGCTGCACCATCGGTGTTGACTCATCACCGTTATCGCTAGAAGTTTCACTGGAACTGTGCTGTTTTGAGCACTATAGTACCGCATCATCAGTTCATCTATCATTGCCCAATCAATTTCCGACACCATCACATCCATGTTGTCATTGACTCCGTCCTCGTTCCTCGTGCTGACTTGTCTCCGGTGCCACTGCTTCGGTCGTCGACAAACTCGCACTCCCTCTTATCCTTAGTGATGGTGTAGTGGAAGGATCCCCTTCTTCGCCTCGTTTCCCCCATGCCCACTTATCTCTGATGCAACACGTGGAAGTCGTCGATTAAGCCATAAAGGACATCGAAGAGGGGGTGTCTGAAGGCGGTATCAGCCGTGCAACGGCGACGGGCGCGTGGCGGTTGAACACCACCATACTGTTCCATAAAAAACGTAGGCTGTCTGAGGAGCCCGTTGTTGGATATATGTGAATGAAGAATAGCTAAAAGAGACATGAAGCTCCATTGTGAATGAGAATTTAATCCTACATTGAAAGTTTCATGACATATTAGTTAGTTTATATTGATTCACATGCATTGCTGATGTGAATAAATGCATGAGCTCTCTTTCACGCGTGGGTGCGTAGGGGGTACAAATCTAGGACATGGATTGCACTGAACCATGTTGACTCGGCAAGTAATGATCATTAGACGATCATTAACGATGCTCATTGGTCTAAACTCCTATATAAGGAGGTTGCGACCATAGACAAAAGGTTAAATACTAAAAAAAGCTGAAGCTCTCCACCTACGTTCCCCTTCTCCTTTGTCATGCATCTCTTGCTCGGCAGAAAACCCGTGATAGCAGTCGGGTACGACTGCTTGCCTGTCTGGTCGCATTGCTCGGTTGGCCTCTCTGACCACTCGGTCGGCCTCTTTGTCCGTACGACCGCACGCTCGATCGGCCTCAGCTCGCTCGCTAGCTTGCTCTGTTAGAATTTGAGGGATATCCTAAGACAATCACCTTACGTTTTTTTTTCTATTTATTTGATAAGTATAGATTTACTATTTGAGTGCATATTATATGTTTGATTGTTTTAAACGCATTTACTAAATGCCCTAGCATAATTCATAGCATGAGAGAATTTGTGATTGGACCGCAACTAGTGCTTATCTCTACATGTGTAATTATAAATATATTGAAATTTTCTTAGTCGTCGAATTGATGTATTTGGACACCATCAATTCTGTAAGACTAGCAAGGGTTATCTGCTTGGTTCGGTCAAGCAGTTGTTTTCTTACTGGCTGGAAACATTGGGATGTCGACAGTTAAACGTGGATACTAGTTATAGTAACTAGTTCATTGGAATGACTCGCTGTAAGACTTCATATGGTTCTCTGCATATATATAGATATGTCTGTGAAGTTTTTACTACAGCACGAGTGCAAATTTCTTTCGACTTGAGGTATACAAGTCATCTTAGTCATGGAGACTTATACTTTGACATCTTAAGCAAACATCTCATTAAGGTATGGATCCGGGATGATTGAGTATAAGTTGAAATGTCGAATGTGTTTGGATAGCCCACAGAGGATTCATCGCTCCTTGTGAGGAGACATATATCCTATGGTCACTCGTTAGGATTATTACTCAAAGTCTTTGGCTAAAGCATCATATGTTAAAAGTACGAGACTCTTGTACACTGTTAGGATGTATACTAAAAGCCTAGCTTTTGGTATAAATATTTATCTAGAAATAATAATCACATTGGTCAAATGTCTACATTTATGATAAATGTAATTGTTCAATTAATTTATATTGTAGATAACATGGTGTGTGGTGTCACACACAGAGGATCATGATATCAGTACCTTATAAATTATAAACAGTAGCTCACGACCAAGATGGAAAGGAACAAACTATTAAAAGGTCGTAGTGTAATTAGGTATTAGTTTATCTTAACTATATAATTACACTAGTACACTTAGAGTGTATTGAGTAGGACCATTAGAGGTCGTTTCTTTTATACTGACTTTATAAAGGAACAAAGACCTCAGTTATTATGGAAGTGTGTGCTCTTAATCCTAATATAATAACAAGCACATATATTTGATATTTATTTCTTTAATTTATCAATGGGTGAGATTTAATTCGATAAATCAATAAGCCCAATAAGTTGGAAAATGATATCACTTATAGTGTGTGTTGTTGATTATAGAAGGAAACTGTGTCCTAGTAATCTAGGTTGAGAATGTCCCCAAGAGGAGCTCATAAGGATTGTCATGTTAAACCCTGCAGGTGGACTTAGTCCAACATGACGATAAGGTTGAGTGGTACTACTCTTGGACTAAGATATTAATTAAATGAGTTGTCAGTAACTCACTTAATTAATGGACATTCGACATCTTAAACACAGGGAGACTAACACACTCATAATAAGAAGGAGCCCAAAATGTAATTTGGGATTGGTGCGGTAGTTCAATAATAGTTCTTTAGTGGAATGAATTATTATTGATGAAATTAAGTTGTGTGTTCGGGGCGAACACGGGATGCTTAATTTCATCGGGAGACCAAAACCAATTCCTCCTTTCGGTCCCTATCGTAGCCTCTTGTATATAGAGATTTATACCCACCACATACCCACCTTCTTACCCATCCAATGGGGCCAGCCAAGCTAGCTTGGAACCCAAGCTAGGGCCGGCCAAGACCAAGTGGATGAGCCAAGTTGGTGGTCGGCCAAAGCTTGGGTCCCAAGCTTAGGTGGCCGACCACTAGAATATTAAAAAGGATTTTTATTAAAATTATTTCTTATGTGGATATCATGTTTTTAAAAGAGAGTTTAAAATTTTAAAATTTCCTTTTATAGCTTTCTACAAAAGATTAAGAGAAGAGATTAATCTCTTTCCTTATTTGTAGATTAAAAGGATGGTTTTAATTTTTGGTAAAAATTTTCCTTATTTGTAAATCATCTACATGTTTAAAAGAGAGTTTAAAATTTGAAATATTTCCTTATTTGTTGATTAAAAGGTGAGTTTTAAATTTTAAGAAAACTTTCCTTTTTAACCATGTTCATGATTTAAAATAGAGTTTAAAAACTAAATATTCTCTTTTGTAAGTTTCTACAAGAGATTAAGAAAAGATTTGATATCTTTCCTTATTTGTAGATTAAAAGAGATTTTAATTTTTAGAGATAACTTTTTTTTTATCCACATGTTAAAAGAAAGATTTTAATTTATAAAATTTTCTTTTTATTAACCAATCATGAAGAGATAAAAATTATTAGAGAAATTTTTTAAATTTCTGGAGACAAATTAGGAAGTTTTAATTAATTAAAACTTTTCTTGTTTTGGGGAGAAGAGTGGCCGACCAAATAAATTGGAGAAGAGAAAATTATTTTTAATTAAATAAATTTTCCTTTTCATGGCAAAAGAATTAAGGAAGTTTTTATTTAAATTTCCTTATTTGCCAAGACCAAGGATTATAAAAGAGGGGGTAGAGGAGGCTTCATTAATGAATGACTCTATTCTATTTTCTCCCTCTTTTCTTCCTTGGTGTGGCCGGCCCTTCTTCTTTTCTCTCTTCCTCTTGTGTGGCCGAAATCCTTTATCTCTTGGAGCTTGGAGGAGGTGGCCGGATCTAGCTTGAGGAAGAAGGAGAGAAAGCTTGCATCCCTTGAAGCTTGGTTCGTGAAAAAATTCTTCATCCTTTAGAAGATATGCTTGGCCGAAACTTGAAGGAAGGAAGAAGAAGGTGCCTTGGTGGTTCTCGTCTCGGAAGATCGTTGCCCACACAACGTCCGGGATTAGAAGAGGAATACGGTAGAAGACCTAGAGGTTTTTTGTTTTCAAAAGAAAAGGTATACTAGTATTTAATTTCTGCATCATACTAGTTTTATTTCTTTGTAAAAATACCAAATACAAGAGGCATGCGATTCTAGTATTTCGAATTAGTTTTCGATGTTATGTTTTTTTATTTTTCTTTTCCTTGTGATTTGATTGTTCCTTTTGGTTGACCTAAAGTTATTTAAGGAAATTAAATATTAGCTTTTCTTAAAAGGCTTTGTCTAGGCGGTGGTGGTTGTTCCCATATCCAAGAAGGTCATGTGCCTCGCCATGCAGTCATGGAAGCCAATTTTGGAAATTAATATTTAATGGAATTAATAACCTAGGTGATTTGGATCGAACGTGTTAAGTTCCGCAGGAGATCCAAGTCTAAACCTAAAAGAACAAATAAATCAAACTTAGGATCAAACGTGTTAAGTTCCGCAGGCGATCCAAGTTTAATTTAAAAGAACACATGGTAGCTAGGAAAAGGTTCAGACCTTTGTACAAAATTTTTGTACAGTGGAACCGATAGGTTTTCCGAGTGCAAATTTCTTTCGACTTGAGGTATACAAGTCATCTTAGTCATGGAGACTTATACTTTGACATCTTAAGCAAACATCTCATTAAGGTATGGATCCGGGATGATTGAGTATAAGTTGAAGTGTCGAATGTGTTTAGATAGTCCACAGAGGATTCATCGCTCCTTGTGAGGAGACATATATCCTATGGTCACTCGTTAGGATTATTACTCAAAGTCTTTGGCTAAAGCATCATATGTTAAAAGTTTGAAACTCTTGTACACATGTATGAATAATTTGAATCCGCAGAACGAGAAAGTATTACTTGGGCTAGGTATGACGTAGTCAGCCTAGTGGGAACAAGACGCATAGACTATGTCCTAAACTAAGAGGGTATAATACTCGTGTACGGGCACGACCTACGCGCGCCGAATGCCGGACTAATTGTGGCAAAATTTTCCCAAGTGGAATAATTAACATTTTGTCATGTAAACATTTTTGCTACTTGTGTAAATGATGGACTTTCACAACTCTGCAAGTAATAATCATTAGATGATCATTAAGGTTGCCCATTGGTCTGAGCTCCTATATAAGGAGGTTGTGACCACAGGTAAAAGGTTACACACTCAAAAAAGTTGAAACTCTCCACCTACGTTCCCCTTCTCCTTTGTCGTGCATCTCTTACTCGGTAGAGAGCTCGTGATAACAGTCGAGTACGACCGCTTGCTCGCCCGGTCGCATTGCTATTTGATAAGTATAGATTCACTATTTGAGTGCATATTATATGTTTGATTGTTTAAAACTCATTTACTGAATGCCCGTAATATAATTCATAGCATGAAAGAATTTATGATTGGATTGCAACTAGTAATTATCTCTACATGTCCAATTATGAATATATTGAAATTTCCCTAGTCGTCGAATTGATGTATTCGAACACCATCAATTCTATAATACTAGCAAGGATTATACTACTTGATTTGGCCAAGCAGCTATTTTCTCACTGCTGGAGATATTGGGATGTAGTGAGTTAAACGTGGATGCTGGTTATGATAACTAGTTCATTGGAGTGACTCGCTGTAAGATTTCATATAGTTCTCTGCATATATATAGACATGTCTGTGAAGTTTTTACTGTAGCACGAGTGCAAGTTTCCTTCAACTTGACGTATACAAGTCATCTTGGTCATGGAGACTTATATTTTGACATCTTAAGCAAGCATCTCATTGATGTGTGAACCCAGGATGATTGGGTATAAGTTGAAGTGCCCGAAGGTTTTTGAATAGCCCACAGAGGATTCACCGCTCCTTGCGGGGAGATGTATACTCTATGGACACTCGTTAGGATTATTACTCAAAGTCTTTGGCTAAAGCATCACATATTTAGAGTGCGAGACTCTTGTACACATGTATGAGTAATTTGAATTCGCAAAACAAGGAAGTATTACTTGGGTTAGGTGTGATGTAGTCAGCCTAGTGAGGACAAGACATATAGATTATGTCCTGAACCAAGTGAGTGTAAGATGAGTGAAAGGAACAAGGCACGACTCACTGTAGCTACTGAAGGATTTAGAATTAATTCTAAGATTAACTATAATTTTTCGACTAATTGGGGATCATGATATACTACTAGGTGCGACTCATGATCGTTCTATAATTAAGTAGTTAATTATAGACGACTAAGATAAATCGGAAACATATTAGGACACACCCACTAATGAGTCTCTAAAAGACGTAAAATAAGTTAAAGAATGAGATTCTTAGATCAAGAGATAAATATTTGGTTGGACTATACATAAGACAAATATTTGGTATAATCATGAATTAGTCATGAACCAACTTGGTTTAGTTGTGAACCAAACCAAGGGGTTAATGGGCTAATTTTTAGTTAATGGTAATGGGTTGGATTTGAGATTTCTAATATAATTCATTAATGAGGCCTATATATTGATATTGGTTGAAAGATAATTATACACATGAGATTTTTAATTGGCTTGTAAGGTTTTTGAAAAAATCTTAACCCAATTTCTTACTTGTCAATTGATCCTGTCTGAAAGCTTGACGCAATGAAGAGCTGGGGACGGTGGGTGGAGACTCCAGAGAGATGGTAGGCGACGACCAACAAAAATTGGAAACCTATGAGATCACAAACACTATGAGTTTATGCAAGAGACATAAAATGAGTTTGAGAATTGGATTCTCAGATTGAGAGAGATTGAATCTGGTTAGACTAGATGAAAGACAAATATGGGGAAAATTTTGTCACAATAGAAGCGTGAATGGGTCACGCCTTTTGAAGAGAATTAGACCCTCTTTGATTTAATTATAAACTAAAATGATTTAGTTTTAATTAAAAATAGGTTTGATTGTTGAACTAAATGGTTTGGTTAAACTAACTTAGTTTGGTCATGAACCAAATTTAAGATAAATAATTTTGAATTTTGAGCTAATGGATATGGTTTTAGATTGGATCTAAATCCGATAAAATATATATATATATATATATATATATATATATATATATATATATATATATATATATATAATATAGTTTGGAGAGAAATTTACGGGGTATATTCAATTAAGAGATTGAATGACTTTCATTAAATTTTTTTTAATGATAGATTTTTATAAAGTTTATAGATTTTTATAGAATCTCATATAGTTGTGAAAAAATTCCATGGAGTTCTATAGACTTTTTTGCAAGACTTTTGTAGGATTGAAAGCGCTAGAGGGGGGGGGGGGGTGAATAGCGCTCGTGGCTTATTCGTTCGTTTCGAAAAAACTCAAAGTAAATACGCAACGAAAAATTAAAACACAAACAATACTCAAACACCAAGGGTTTTACTTGATTCGGAGCCGAGGGCGACTCCTACTCCAAGGCTCACACTCGTTGAACATTTACTTCGGACAATCACTATCAATTCGGAAAATACTTTGAAGTACAATTTAGAGCAGTAACGAAAATTATACCGCTAGAAAAAATAGAGAATTTAAAGCTGTTAGTCGTCGGAGTCAAGTTACAGCTTTGTCGGATCATTCTTTGAGCAGCACAGAAGATGGATTACGATTTAAAGTTCTTTTTTTTTTCTGCTGCTCGAGACAAACTTATATAGCATGTTGAGGGCGCCTCCCATTTCCCTGGGAGGTGCCTCAAGCCCATCTTATCCGCAGCATGGATAAGCTCCACTTTGCCCGTAGCCTATCCGACTGAGGGCGCCTCCAAGCCCATGGAGGGTGCCTCCAACCCCACATCTAGGGCGCCTCCAAGCTCTATAGAGGGTGCCTCCTGCTCTGCTGCACGGAGCCTTCGAGCAGTGCACCCAAGGCACCTCCAAGTTCCATGGAGGGTGCCTCGGGTACTGTTCGTCTGAGACTTAAAGGTTTTTTCACTCCCTGCAAGATGTATTAGTCCAAAATACAAAACATATCCTGAAAAAAAAGTTTAACGCAATAATATAAGAAATAATAAGTCATTTTGATAGTCTTTGGACTATCCGATTTTGACTTCGGATTTCCATCCGGAAACCCTAGGTCAAACCGACTCTTACTATTCCCTCATCAGGGAATGCTAGTGAGAGCCCTAGAGCCGATCATGTGATGATTGTTGTATGAACTCGATGTATCATATATATATATATATATATATATATATATATATATATATATATATATATATATATATATATATTTATAAAGGCATTTCTTTATGGTTATTATACTTACTTGTATTGGTGTCAAATAATTGAGTATAATAGCGTCCTTGAATAGAAGGTTCTTATCTATATCAATCGATTGATTGAATTGATAATGAGATGATATAGAGAACACTACTTTTAATCATTCCTAGTCAAGTATTAACATTCAGGGACAATGTTAATGCGATGAGACTAGCATGTAGGTCAACTCGATGACTTGATCTCACAAGTCATGGATATTAGATATCAAATTGACACATGGATATGTATTGGAGAATGTATACTAAATGACCCGCTATGAGAAAGTATCATGGATCGTTATATGAGTGTCATATACTTTCTCATGTAACTATTAGTATGACTATCAGTCCTTGGACCTAAAGTCACCATGGTTCCCTACATAAGGAGTTGCATACTTTGATTTCGTCAAACGTCTCCCGTAAATGTGTGGACTATAAAGGCGACTATTGGTATGTAACAAATTATACGGAGGGATGTGAGTGATGTAGATGGGATCTATTCGTCCTATATGATAGGAGTGATATCATGATTCTTGATAGAGTGAGACCATTAAGTGCATGACAATGCCCAAATAAGTCAATATGAGATATTGAGCTCATTTGATTAGAGTGAGTCTATTTAGAGTTCAAGACATAAATTGATTAGAGGATGACACAGTCTATGCCTCAATTGATCAATTTAGATGTCAAGGATAGAAGGACGTTGTCACATATTGTGAGAGTCACAATTAGTAGTCACAATGGTGATGTTGGATCTCAACTGTTAGAGTGTATACTAAAAGCCTAGCTTTTGGTATAAACATTTATCTAGAAATAAGAATCACATCGGTCAAATGTCTACATTTATGATAAATGTAGTTGCTCAATTAATTTATATTATAGATAACATGGTGTGTGGTGTCACATACAGAAGATCATGTTATCGGTTTCTTATAAATTATAAACAGTAGCTCACGACCAAGATGGAAAGGAACAAACCATTGGAAGGTCGTAGTGTAATTAGGTATTAGTTTATCTTAACTATATAATTACACTAGTACACTTAGAGTGTATTGAGTAGGACCATTTAAGGTCGTTCCTTTTATACTGATTTTATAAAGGAACAAAGACCTCAGTTATTATGGAAGTGTGTGCTCTTAATCCTAATATAATAACAAGCACATATATTTGATATTTATTTCTTTAATTTATCAATGGGTGAGATTTAGTTCGATAAATCAATAAGCCCGATAAGTTGGGAAATGATATCACTTATAGTGTGTGTTGATTATAGAAGGTATCCTAGTGATCTAGGTTGAGAACGTCCCAAGAGGAGCTCATAAGGATTGTCATGTTAAACCTGCAGGTGGACTTAGTCCGCATGACGATGAAGTTGAGTGGTACTACTCTTGAGCTAGATATTAATTAAGCGAGTTGTTAGTAACTTACTTAATTAGTGGATATTTGTTATCTTAAACACGGGAGACTAACACACCATAATAAGAAGGAGCCCAAATGTAATTTGGGATTGGTGCGGTAGTTCAATAATAGTTCTTTAGTGGAATGAATTATTATTGATGAAATTAAGTTGTGTGTTCGGGGCGAACACGGGATGCTTAATTTCATCGGGAGACCAAAACCAATTCCTCCTCTCGGTCCCTATCGTAGCCTCTAGTATATAGAGATTTATACCCACCGCATACCCACCTTCTTACCCATCCTATAGGGGCCGGCCAAGCTAGCTTGGAGACCAAGCTAGGGCCGGCCATGGGTATGTTCATGGGTGAATTCATGTGGCCGTCCCTATTAAATAAAAAGGAATTTTAAATTTTAAAATTTTTCTTATGTGGATAATATAATTTAAAAGAGAGTTTAAAAATTTAAATCTTTCCTTTTATAAGATTCTACAAAAGATTAAGAGAAGAGTTAAAATCTCTTTCCTTATTTGTAGATTAAAAGGTTGATTTTTGTTTTGGTAAAAACTTTCCTTTTAATTATATTCATGATTTAAAAGAAAGTTTAAAAATTAAAAATTCTCTTTTATTAGTTTCTACAAAAGATTAAGAAAAGATTTAATATCTTTCCTTATTTGTAAATTGAAAGGAGATTTTAATTTTTAGAGATAACTTTTCTTTTTGGAAATTATCCACATGTTTAAAAGAAAGATTTTAATTTATAAAATTTCTTTTTATTAACCAATCATGAAGGGATTAAAATTATTGGAGAAATTTTTATAAATTTCTATAAACAAATTAGGAAGTTTTAATTTTTGTTTTAATTAAAACTCTCCTTGTTTTGGGGAGAAGAGTGGCCGGCCATTATAATTTGAAAAGAGAAAATTATTTTAATTAGATAAATTTTCCTTTTCAATGGTAAAAGAATTAAGGAAGTTTTTATTAAATTTTCCTTATTTGCCAAGACCAAGGATTATAAAAGAGGGGGTACAGGAGGCTTCAAGGCGAACGACTCTATTATTTTTCTCCCTCTTTTTTCTCCTTGGGTGTGCATTTTCTTTCCTCTCCTCTCCTTTGTGTGGCCGAAACCTTCTCATGGTGGAGATAGCTTTGGTGGCCGGATCTAAGAAGGAGAAGAAGGAGAGAAAAGAAGCCTCTTTTCTAGCATCCCTTGGAGCATGGTGGTGGTGGCCGAACCTCTTCATCCTAGGAGAAGTTTTGATGGCCGAAACTTGCAAGGAAGAAGAAGGTGCTTGGTGGTTCTCATCTCGGAAGATCGTTGCCCACACAACGTCCGAGGTTAGAAGAGGAATACTGTAGAAGATCAAGAGGTCTTTCTAAAAGATATAACTAGTAATTTTTCTTTCCGCATCATACTAGTTATTTTTGGAAATAATACCAAATACAATAGGCATACGATTCTAGAGTTTCGAATTTGTTTTCGATATAGTGTTCTTATTTTTTTCTTTTCCATGTGATTTGATTGTTCTTTTCGGTTAACCTAAAGTTATTTTAGGAAATTAAATATTAGCTTTCCATAAAAGGTTTTGTCTAGTCGGTGGTGGTTGCTCCCATATCCAAGAAGGCCATGTGCCTCGCCACGTCAGTACTGGGAACCAATTATGGAAATTAATATTTAATGGAATTAATAACTTAAGGTGATTTGGGTCGAACGTGTTAAGTTCCGCAGGATACCCAAGTCAAAACCTAAAAGAACGAATAGATTAAGTTTTGGATCAAACGTGTTAAGTTCCGCAGGCGATTCAAAATTTAATTTAAAAGAACACATGGTAGCTAGGAAAAGGTTCAGACCTTTGTACAAAATTTTTGTACAGTGGAACCTCTAGGTTTTCCGAGTAGCAACCAACAATTGGTATCAGAGCTAGGGTTTTGCCTCTGTTTATTTGGTATTAGTTTAATTATGCACATGTCATACATAATTTAGGCAGGATAATAGTAGGATGTGCTAACTTTGTGGATGCAGGATCCAACTATTATGGCTTATAGTTTTATGTGTGTGATTGGACCCTTGGACATGTCAAGGGCATTTATATGTGTGTGCATGATTATATTATAAAATACAGCAGGTGTATTTAGTTTTATTAGGATTTTATTTTGATCTAGATACATGTACATTCCTTTTATGGAATATAGGATCAAAATGTAAAATTCTATTTATGTCATGGATCGAATCTTGCAAAGCGTGGAACCTTCTAAGGACCAGAGGCGCGGAACTAGGAGCAAGATGGATGCGACTAGACCCGGTGGCAAATATGGCAACAGCTTGGGATGACAACACACGGAGGATAACTAGAGATAAAAGCCGTAATAGTTGAAAATTAAATTTTCTATTTATTGCTTTTATATCTTTGTGTGCATGTTAGTTTACATATTTAGTAGGCTAGCATAGTTAAAATTCCTCATTTATAAATAACTAAGTGGGAGAGGGATTTTAAGTAAATCTCATGGTCTCCATTACTGGTTTGTAAGTGATGCAAACAAGCTTGCGCGTTGGCTCGAGTGCCTTCCTCCATAACGGATGAGCTTGTTTGTGGATCACTAGAATGGACTTCCATTTTGGATGACTATAGGAAGTTAATTAAGAGCGTGTGATCTTCCCCAACGGAAGGGGCATAATCTTATTAATGGACTTAGTGTCAAGTAATGGTATACACTTAGACACATCTAATAGTATCCTCCCCATCGGAGTCACTGCTATTATTTGTGTGACCAAATGATACCAACTATTAATTTTATTTGTCAAAAACTTAGGTTGACAAGATAATAAAATTAATGGGTTAAAACCCTCCTTTTACAAATGTTGAATTTGTATACGTCCACACTAACGTGGCATGCAAAATTCACGGTGTTTGAGGTGTTGGTGAATTTAAATAATATTGTTTGAGGAATCAATATTTTTTTTAAATTCAAAAGTTTTTGACCAAATATTTGATCAAAGACAGATCAACTATTAATTTTATTTGTCATAAAGTAAAGTTGACGAGATAATAAAATTAATGAATAAAATCTACTCTTCGATTTTGTATACGTCCACACTATCGTGGCATACAAAATTCATGGGGATTTTTAAGGAGTTGATCTTGACCAAATATTTTTGTGATTCTTAGGATTTAAATATTTGTCAATCCCCTAGTAGTCATACTATAGAAAAGGCTTAGTAGTCCCAATTGTAATGATTGGAAATAGGACTTGGACATTAAGGTAGACTGTCTTCTTAAAACTAAGAACAACATAAGTGTATTTAATTCATTAGTTGAAACATGTTTAGTGGTGTTATCTACCAGAACCTGGAGTGTAGATACAGATGCCATTAATCATGTCCGCAATTCATTGCAGGGTTCCAGGAAACCCGACAACTAAATTAAAACACCGTCCACATGGACACTATTGTAAAAATGGTAGCTGTTGCAGTGGGAGATGTTTATCTTTGATAAGAATAAAACATGGATTTTTGAGTAATTGTCTTTACACACCAAGTTTAGAAAGAACTAGTTTTCAGTTTCTAAACTATTCAAAGAACTTGATATTCTGCCTCTTTTAATAACAAAGTTGTTATTAAGAAAAAGAGGAAAGTTATCTGTTCTGGTACGTTGGTTGGAAATTTATAAATCCAATAACTCTCACGATGCAACAAATGGAAATTAGTAACACATCTTCTAACTTTAAGAGAAAGTAACCTTCGGAAATGAACCAATTATATCTTTGGCATCTAAGGCTAGGTTATATTAACTTGAGTATGATTCATTGGTAGCTGATGAACTTTTGGGTTCATTAGTAGTGGAAATCTTTTCAACCTGCGAGTCTTACTTGGAAGGAAAAATAACCAAGAAGTTTTCAAGTCTAAGGGGTATGGAGTCAAAGATATGTTGAAATTGGTTCATTCTGATTTGTGTGATCCTATGACTATCCAGACAAGAGGTAGTATTGAATATTTCGTCTATTTTATAGACAACTATTCAAGATACAAATAAATTTACTTAATATACCGCAAGACTAAGTACTTTGATTAGTTCAAAGAGTACTAGGCTGATGTGGAGAAACGACAAAGTAAAAAGACACTATGGTGAAATCATAGTGGCAAGTACCTCTTGGGAGAATTTAGGAGTCACTTATCAGAAGTAGGAATTCAATCCAAACTAACTGCACCTGGTACACCTCTACAGAATGGTGTAGTAGAAAGAAGGTATAGGACTCTTATGGAAATAAGTAGATTGATGATGAGTTATTTTACCAAATTCATTTTAAGGATATACTCTGGAAACGGAAGTGAACATAGTACCTTCCAAAGTCAGAACTCTCTACTCATATAGAATTGCTGAATAGGCGTAAGCTTATTTTGAAGCATATTTGGATTCGGGTAGTCCAACACATATGCTGAAGAGAGACAATGATAAGTTGGACAGGAATTCACTTGTTTGTGGGTTATCCTAGAGAAATGAAAGTAGGTTTATAGTCTTAAAAATCAGAAGGTCATTGTTAGCATCAATGACCAATTTTAGAAAAAGGACTATGTAATAAACCATGTGCCCATAAGAAAACTTGTTCTTAAGGAAATAATAAAAGACATGTCTAATCTAGTATCAATTGTACAAGATGAGATACCACAAGGAAACTGCAACACGTATCACAAATGATACACAATTGCAGAAAGTGCCTTGTCGTAGTGGGAGGGTTGTTAGGCAACCTAAAAAGATTCATGTTTTGGGAGAGTTTTTGGACTCGATCCCTGAAGGACATGAACCTGATCTCCGGACATATGACGAAGCACTCCAAGATAAAGATGCAATATCTTGGCAAAGAGTAATGAATAACAGAATTAGAATATATGTATTCTAATAATATCTGGAAGCTTGTAGAACCACCAAATGGTGTAAATGCCTTTGGGTATAAAAAGGTCTATAATAGGAAAAGAGGGATAGACAGGAAGGTAGAAACTTTCAAAGCAAGGCTAGATGAAAAAGGAAACTTTTTCACTGGTAGCCATGCTTAAGTCTATCCGGATTCTTTTATCTTTTTGGTAAGTGGATGTCAAGACAGAATTCCTTAATGGAAGTCTTGAAGAAAGCATCCATATAAAGCAACCAGAAGGGTTCATTGCAAAGGGCTAAGAGCATCTTGTGTGCAAGCTCAATCAGTCTATGGACTGATACAAAGCTTCAAGGTCTTGGAACATCCAGTTTATTAAAGTAATCCAGACCTTTGGATTCATTTAGTAACTGGATAAGTCTTGTGTATACAAAAGGTGTGATGGAAGCGTGGTGGTATTTCTTGTACTATACGTAGATAACATTTTTGGTAGTTGAAAACAATATCAAAATGTTGTCAGAAGTAAGGGTATGGTTGTCCAAACAATTCGATATAAAGGACTTGGGAGAATGTATATATTCTTGAGATCAAAGTAATAAGGGATCGCAAGAAAAGAATATTTTACTTATTCCAAGCTTCATACATCGGAAAAATCCTTGCTCGTTTTAAGCATGCAAAACTCCAAGAAAGGTTTCTTACCTTTTCAGGATGGAGTAACTTTATCTAAAGATATGTCTCTGTAGACATCAAAGGAGATAAAGGAAATAAAGGCAGTTCTTTATGCTTCGGCTATCGGAAGCTAATGTATGCTATGCACGAGATCAGAAATCTGTTTTGCCAAGGGCATAGTTAGCAGATATCAAAGTAACCCTGGACAAGGACAGTGGACTGCAGTAAAGCATATATTGAAGTACCTTAGAGGCACTAGAGATTATATGCTAGCTTACAAGGCAGTTAATTTGGTCCTAGTGGGTTGCATGGATTTTGGCTTCCAATCAGATAGGGATAATAATAAGTCAACCTCGGGGTTTTGTGTTTACTTTAGGAGGTAAAGTCATAACTATGGAAGAGTGATAAGCATAGGTGTTTTTCTGGACTCCACCATAGAAGCTTAGTATATGGCAAGCCTCTGAGGTAGCCATAAAAGTTGAATGACTTAATAACCTCAAGATAGACTTAGATATGATTTCTGGTTTGTCCAAAGATTGTTACAATTTATTGTAATAATGTTGGTGCAGTAGCAAACTCGAAGAAACCATAAGTCTATAAGGCAAGTAAACACAATAGAGCGCAAGTACCACCCAATACGAGGAATCGTATAAACGAGGAGAAGTTGTTACCGCCTAGATTGCATCAGGTGATGACCTATAGATCCTTTCACTAAGGTCCTTAAGGCAAGAGCTTTTGATGGGCATGTTGAAGGGATGAAAATCAGATGTATGGCAGCAGATATGGCAGCTTAGTCTTTTAGTATAAGTGGGAGATTGTTAGAGTGTATACTAAAAGCCTAGCTTTTGGTATAAACATTTATCTAGAAATAAGAATCACATTGGTCAAATGTCTACATTTATGATAAATGTAGTTGCTCAATTAATTTATATTATAGATAACATGGTGTGTGGTGTCACATACAGAAGATCATGTTATCGGTTTCTTATAAATTATAAACAGTAGCTCACGACCAAGATGGAAAGGAACAAACCATTGGAAGGTCGTAGTGTAATTAGGTATTAGTTTATCTTAACTATATAATTACACTAGTACACTTAGAGTGTATTGAGTAGGACCATTTGAGGTCGTTCCTTTTATACTGACTTTATAAAGGAACAAAGACCTCAGTTATTATGGAAGTGTGTGCTCTTAATCCTAATATAATAACAAGCACATATATTTGATATTTATTTCTTTAATTTATCAATGGGTGAGATTTAGTTCGATAAATCAATAAGCCCGATAAGTTGGGAAATGATATCACTTATAGTGTGTGTTGTTGATTATAAAAGGAAACTGTGTCCTAGTGATCTAGGTTGAGAATGTCCCCAAGAGGAGCTCATAAGGATTGTCATGTTAAACCCTGCAGGTGGACTTAGTCCGACATGACGATGAAGTTGAGTGGTACTACTCTTGGAGCTAGATATTAATTAAGCGAGTTGTCAGTAACTTACTTAATTAGTGGACATTTGTTATCTTAAACACAGGGAGACTAACACACTCATAATAAGAAGGAGCCCAAAAATATAATTTGGGATTGGTGCGGTAGTTCAATAATAGTTCTTTAGTGGAATGAATTATTATTGATGAAATTAAGTTGTATGTTCGGGGCGAACACGGGATGCTTAATTTCATCGGGAGACCAAAACCAATTCCTCCTCTCGGTCCCTATCGTAGCCTCTAGTATATAGAGATTTATACCCACCGCATATCCACCTTCTTACCCATCCTATAGGGGCCGGCCAAGCTAGTTTGGAGACCAAGCTAAGGCCGGCCATGGGTATGTTCATGGGTGAATTCATGTGGCCGGCCCTATTAAATAAAAAGGAATTTTAAATTTTAAAATTTTTCTTATGTGGATAATATAATTTAAAAGAGAGTTTAAAAATTTAAATCCTTCCTTTTATAAGATTCTACAAAAGATTAAGAGAAGAGTTAAAATCTCTTTCCTTATTTGTAGATTAAAAGGTTGATTTTAATTTTGGTAAAAACTTTCCTTTTAATTATATTCATGATTTAAAGTTTAAAAATTAAAATTCTCTTTTATTAGTTTCTACAAAAGATTAAGAAAAGATTTAATATCTTTCCTTATTTGTAGATTGAAAGGAGATTTTAATTTTTAGAGATAACTTTTCTTTTTGGAAATTATCCACATGTTTAAAAGAAAGATTTTAATTTATAAAATTTCTTTTTATTAACCAATCATGAAGGGATTAAAATTATTGGAGAAAGTTTTATAAATTTCTAGAAACAAATTAGGAAGTTTTAATTAAAACTCTCCTTGTTTTGGGGAGAAGAGTGGCCGGCCATTATAATTTGAAAAGAGAAAATTATTTTAATTAAATAAATTTTCCTTTTCAATGGCAAAAGAATTAAGGAAGTTTTTATTAAATTTTCCTTATTTGCCAAGACCAAGGATTATAAAAGAGGGGGTAGAGGAGGCTTCAAGGTGAACGACTCTATTCTATTTTTTTCTTCCTTGGGTGTGGCTGACCCTTTCTTTCCTCTCCTCTCCTTTGTGTGGCCGAAACCTTCTCATGGTGGAGATAGCTTTGGTGGCGGATCTAAGAAGGAGAAGAAGGAGAAGCCTCTTTTCTAGCATCCCTTGGAGCATGGTGGTGGTGGCCGAACCTCTTCATCCTAGGAGAAGTTTTGATGGCCGAAACTTGCAAGGAAGAAGAAGGTGCTTGGTGGTTCTCATCTCGGAAGATCGTTGCCCACACAACGTCCGAGGTTAGAAGAGGAATACGGTAGAAGATCAAGAGGTCTTTCTAAAAGGTATAACTAGTAATTTTTCTTTCCGCATCATACTAGTTATTTTTGGAAATAATACCAAATACAAGAGGCATACGATTCTAGAGTTTCGAATTTGTTTTCGATATAGTGTTCTTTTGTTTTTCTTTTTCTTGTGATTTGATTGTTCTTTTCGGTTAACCTAAAGTTATTTTAGGAAATTAAATATTAGCTTTCCATAAAAGGTTTTGTCTAGTTGGTGGTGGTTGCTCCCATATCCAAGAAGGCCATGTGCCTCGCCACGTCAATACTGGGAACCAATTATGGAAATTAATATTTAATGGAATTAATAACTTAAGGTGATTTGGGTCGAACGTGTTAAGTTCCGCAGGATACCCAAGTCAAAACCTAAAAGAACGAATAGATTAAGTTTTGGATCAAACGTGTTAAGTTCCGCAGGCGATCCAAACTTTAATTTAAAAGAACACATGGTAGCTAGGAAAATGTTCAGACCTTTGTACAAAATTTTTGTACAGTGGAACCTCTAGGTTTTCCGAGTAGCAACCAACATCAACATTCTTGTAACTTGGGTAGTAATGATGTGTTGCTAGATACCGCTTATTGCTTATGTTTCTAAATGGGTTTAGGAGCATTGCCAACGTTACAAGAACCTATAGGGTCACACACAAAGCGCAGTTATATGGAGATTAGGTTCATATGATGGACCAAGAGGATTAGGTTCATGTGATGAACCAAATTGAATTAAGAGTAATCCAAATTAGACTAATTGAGTTGGACTCAATTTGATTCATGTGTCGAATGAGTCTAATTTAGACTATGATTCATTGAGTCAATTTAAACCAATGAATAGAAATTCATTAAATTAAATTGATTTGAGTCAAAGGGTAGATTTGATCAACCATGGAAGATAAGAGGTCAAGTTTGACTTAACTTGAGAGGGAAGATGAAGGGTCAAGTTTGACTTGACCAAATACCACTTCATTGTGACTTGGCATGGACCGGCCAATGATGATGTTCCACATCATCAAGGCTACATCATTGTGTGTCACCTCATGAGGAAGACCAAGAGCCATGACTCTTGGTATTACATGGAGGTATAAAACACTCTAATAAGGGGTCGTCCACATGTGTGTGTAGCAAGGGTGTGATTATTCAAGGTCTCTTCTTCTTCCTCTCTTTCTTTCTCTCCTTCTCCTCCATTGTCGAGACCTTTCAATAGTGCTAGCACACTCTAAGTGGTTCTCTCCACCTTTTGTCCGTGTGCATACGTGTAGAGGAGTGCACACTTGACACTCTACGAGATCCGGAAACCATTTGGACGAGCGAGATAAGCGAAGGGCATTGCTACAAGGGTAATACTTCCTTTTACATGTAGATCTAAGATAGATCTAGTGTAGGTAAACATGTACATTAATGTTATATTTTATCTATCTTCGCACGGATCCGTGACTAGCTTCGAAGTTTCCGCAACGCAAAAAGCGATTTTTTGCGGCTCGAAAGTTCTAACAGTGGTATCAGAGCCACGTGCGAAGCTTCACTACTAGAAAACTAGGCTTTTGAGATAAAAATTTTAAGACAGTGACAAAATTCGTCTCAAATACTAAGTAATTAAGACAGTAATAATAGATGTCTCAAAATTTTACATGGAGACATTAAATTTAAGACAGTATTTAAGATTTTGTCTCAAATTCAACTAAATAAGACACCTAATAAAGACGGTTAAAAATATAATTATATAAGACATTCAGATAAATCGGAAACCTATTAGGCCACACCCACTAATGAGTCTCTAAAAGACGTAAAATAAGTTAAAGAATGAGATTCTTAGATCAAGAGATAAATGTTTGGTTGGACTATACATAAGACAAATATTTGGTTAAATCATGAATTAGTCATGAACCAACTTGGTTTAGTTATGAACCAAACCAAGGGGTTAATGGGCTAATTTTTAGTTAATGGTAATGGGTTGGATTTGAGATTTCTAATATAATTCATTAATGAGGCCTATATATTGATATTGGTTGAAAGATAATTATACACATGAGATTTTTAATTGGCTTGTAAGATTTTTGAAAAAATCTTAACCCAATTTCTTACTTGTCAATTGATCCTGTCTGAAAGCTTAACGCAATGAAGAGCTGGGGACGGTGGGTGGAGACTCCAGAGAGATGGTAGGCGACGACCAACAAAAATTGGAAACCTATGAGATCACAAACACTATGAGTTTATGCAAGAGACATAAAACGAGTTTGAGAATTGGATTCTCAGATTGAGAGAGATTGAATCTGGTTAGACTAGATGAAAGACAAATATGGGGAAAATTTTGTCACAATAGAAGCGCGAATGGGTCACGCCTTTTGAAGAGAATTAGACCCTCTTTGATTTAATTATAAACTAAAATGATTTAGTTTTAATTAAAAATAGGTTTGATTGTTGAACTAAATGGTTTGGTTAAACTAACTTAGTTTGGTCATGAACCAAATTTAAGATAAATAATTTTGAATTTTGAGCTAATGGATATGGTTTTAGATTGGATCTAAATCCGATAAAATATATATATATATATATATATATATATATATATATATATATAATATAGTTTGGAGAGAAATTTACGGGGTATATTCAATTAAGAGATTGAATGACTTTCATTAACTTTTTTTTAATGATAGATTTTTATAAAGTTTATAGATTTTTATTGATTTTTATAGAATCTCATATAGTTGTGAAAAAATTCCATGGAGTTCTATAGACTTTTTTTGCAAGACTTTTGTAGGATTGAAAGCGCTAGAGGGGGGGGGGTGAATAGCGCTCGTGGCTTATTCGTTCGTTTCGAAAAAACTCAAAGTAAATACGCAACGAAAAATTAAAACACAAACAATACTCAAACACCAAGGGTTTTACTTGATTCGGACAATCACTATCAATTCGAAAAATACTTTGAAGTACAATTTAGAGCAGTAACGAAAATTATACCGATAGAAAAAATAGAGAATTTAAAGCTGTTAGTCGTCGGAGTCAAGTTACAGCTTTGTCGGATCATTCTTTGAGCAGCACAAAAGATGGATTACGATTTAAAGTTCTTTTTTTTTTTCTGCTGCTCGAGACAAACTTATATAGCATGTTGAGGGCGTCTCCCATTTCCCTGGGAGGTGCCTCAAGCCCATCTTATCCGCAGCATGGATAAGCTCCACTTTGCCCGCAGCCTATCCGACTGAGGGCGCCTCCAAGCCCACGGAGGGTGCCTCCAACCCCACATCTAGGGCGCCTCCAAGCTCTATAGAGGGTGCCTCCTACTCTGCTGCACGGAGCCTTTGAGCAGTGCACCCAAGGCACCTCCAAGTTCCATGGAGGGTGCCTCGGGTACTGTTCGTCTGAGACTTAAAGGTTTTTTCACTCCCTGCAAGATGTATTAGTCCAAAATACAAAACATATCCTGAAAAAAAAGTTTAACGCAATAATATAAGAAATAATAAGTCATTTTGATAGTCTTTGGACTATCCGGTTTTGACTTCGGATTTCCATCCGGAAACCCTAGGTCAAACCGACTCTTACTATTCCCTCATCGGGGAATGCTAGTGAGAGCCCTAGAGCCGATCATGTGATGATTGTTGTATGAACTCGATGTATCATATTCCTATATATATATATATATATATATATATATATATATATATTTATAAAGGCATTTCTTTATGGTTATTATACTTACTTGTATTGGTGTCAAATAATTGAGTATAATAGCGTCCTTGAATAGAAGGTTCTTATCTATATCAATCGATTGGTTGAATTGATAATGAGATGATATAGAGAACACTACTTTTAATCATTCCTAGTCAAGTATTAACATTCAGGGACAATGTTAATGCGATGAGACTAGCATGTAGGTCAACTCGATGACTTGATCTCACAAGTCATGGATATTAGATATCAAATTGACACATGGATATGTATTGGAGAATGTATACTAAATGACCCGCTATGAGAAAGTATCATGGATCGTTATATGAGTGTCATATACTTTCTCATGTAACTATTAGTATGACTATCAGTCCTTGGACCTAAAGTCACCATGGTTCCCTACATAAGGAGTTGCATACTTTGATTTCGTCAAACGTCTCCCGTAAATGTGTGGACTATAAAGGCGACTATTGGTATGTAACAAATTATACGGAGGGATGTGAGTGATGTAGATGGGATCTATTCGTCCTATATGATAGGAGTGATATCATGATTCTTGATAGAGTGAGACCATTAAGTGCATGACAATGCCCAAATAAGTCAATATGAGATATTGAGCTCATTTGATTAGAGTGAGTCTACTTAGAGTTCAAGACATAAATTGATTAGAGGATGACACAGTCTATGCCTCAATTGATCAATTTAGATGTCAAGGATAGAAGGACGTTGTCACATATTGTGAGAGTCACAATTAGTAGTCACAATGGTGATGTTGGATCTCAACTGTTAGAGTGTATACTAAAAGCCTAGCTTTTGGTATAAACATTTATCTAGAAATAAGAATCACATTGGTCAAATGTCTACATTTATGATAAATGTAGTTTCTCAATTAATTTATATTATAGATAACATGGTGTGTGGTGTCACATACAGAAGATCATGTTATCGGTTTCTTATAAATTATAAACAGTAGCTCACGACCAAGATGGAAAGGAACAAACCATTGGAAGGTCGTAGTGTAATTAGGTATTAGTTTATCTTAACTATATAATTACACTAGTACACTTAGAGTGTATTGAGTAGGACCATTTGATGTCGTTCCTTTTATACTGATTTTATAAAGGAACAAAGACCTCAGTTATTATGGAAGTGTGTGCTCTTAATCCTAATATAATAACAAGCACATATATTTGATATTTATTTCTTTAATTTATCAATGGGTGAGATTTAGTTCGATAAATCAATAAGCCCGATAAGTTGGGAAATGATATCACTTATAGTGTGTGTTGTTGATTATAGAAGGAAACTGTGTCCTTGTGATCTAGGTTGAGAATGTCCCCAAGAGGAGCTCATAAGGATTGTCATGTTAAACCCTGCAGGTGGACTTAGTCCGACATGACGATGAAGTTGAGTGGTACTACTCTTGGAGCTAGATATTAATTAAGCGAGTTGTTATTAACTTACTTAATTAGTGGACATTTGTTATCTTAAACACAGGGAGACTAACACACTCATAATAAGAAGGAGCCCAAAAATGTAATTTGGGATTGGTGCGGTAGTTCAATAATAGTTCTTTAGTGGAATGAATTATTATTGATGAAATTAAGTTGTATGTTCGGGGCGAACACGGGATGCTTAATTTCATCGGGAGACCAAAACCAATTCCTCCTCTCGGTCCCTATCGTAGCCTCTAGTATATAGAGATTTATACCCACCGCATATCCACCTTCTTACCCATCCTATAGGGGCCGGCCAAGCTAGCTTGGAGACTAAGCTAAGGCCGGCCATGGGTATGTTCATGGGTGAATTCATGTGGCCGGCCCTATTAAATAAAAAGGAATTTTAAATTTTAAAATTTTTCTTATGTGGATAATATAATTTAAAAGAGAGTTTAAAAATTTAAATCCTTCCTTTTATAAGATTCTACAAAAGATTAAGAGAAGAGTTAAAATCTCTTTCCTTATTTGTAGATTAAAAGGTTGATTTTAATTTTGGTAAAAACTTTCCTTTTAATTATATTCATGATATAAAAGAAAGTTTAAAAATTAAAAATTCTCTTTTATTAGTTTCTACAAAAGATTAAGAAAAGATTTAATATCTTTCCTTATTTGTAGATTGAAAGGAGATTTTAATTTTTAGAGATAACTTTTCTTTTTGGAAATTATCCACATGTTTAAAAGAAAGATTTTAATTTATAAAATTTCTTTTTATTAACCAATCATGAAGGGATTTAAATTATTGGAGAAATTTTTATAAATTTCTATAAACAAATTAGGAAGTTTTAATTTTTGTTTTAATTAAAACTCTCCTTGTTTTGGGGAGAAGAGTGGCCGACCATTATAATTTGAAAAGAGAAAATTATTTTAATTAGATAAATTTTCCTTTTCAATGGCAAAAGAATTAAGGAAGTTTTTATTAAATTTTCCTTATTTGCCAAGACCAATGATTATAAAAGAGGGGGTAGAGGAGGCTTCAAGGCGAACGACTCTATTATTTTTCTCCCTCTTTTCTTCCTTGGGTGTGGCCGGCCCTTTCTTTCCTCTCCTCTCCTTTGTGTGGCCGAAACCTTCTCATGGTGGAGATAGCTTTGGTGGCCGGATCTAAGAAGGAGAGAAAAGAAGCCTCTTTTCTAGCATCCCTTGGAGCATGGTGGTGGTGGCCGAACCTCTTCATCCTAGGAGAAGTTTTGATGGCCGAAACTTGCAAGGAAGAAGAAGGTGCTTGGTGGTTCTCATCTCGGAAGATCGTTGCCCACACAACGTCCGAGGTTAGAAGAGGAATACGGTTGAAGATCAAGAGGTCTTTCTAAAAGGTATAACTAGTAATTTTTCTTTCCGCATCATACTAGTTATTTTTGGAAATAATACCAAATACAAGAGGCATACGATTCTAGAGTTTCGAATTTGTTTTCGATATAGTGTTCTTCTTTTTTTCTTTTCCTTGTGATTTGATTGTTCTTTTCGGTTAATCTAAAATTATTTTAGGAAATTAAATATTAGCTTTCCATAAAAGGTTTTGTCTAGTCGGTGGTGGTTGCTCCCATATCCAAGAAGGCCATGTGCCTCGCCACGTCAGTACTGGGAACCAATTATGGAAATTAATATTTAATGGAATTAATAACTTAAGGTGATTTGGGTCGAACGTGTTAAGTTCCGCAGGATACCCAAGTCAAAACCTAAAAGAACGAATAGATTAAGTTTTGGATCAAACGTGTTAAGTTCCGCAGGCGATCCAAAATTTAATTTAAAAGAACACATGGTAGCTAGGAAAAGGTTCAGACCTTTGTACAAAATTTTTGTACAGTGGAACCTCTAGGTTTTCCGAGTAGCAACCAACAATTGGTATCAGAGCTAGGGTTTTGCCTCTGTGTATTTGGTATTAGTTTAATTATGCACATGTCATACATAATTTAGGCAGGATAATAGTAGGATGTGCTAACTTTGTGGATGCAGGATCCAACTATTATGGCTTATAGTTTTATGTGTGTGATTGGACCCTTGGACATGTCAAGGGCATTTATATGTGTGTGCATGATTATATTATAAAATACAGCAGGAGCTGTATTTAGTTTTATTAGGATTTTATTTTTGATCTAGATACATGTACATTCCTTTTATGGAATATAGGATCAAAATGTAAAATTCTATTTATGTCGCCGATCGAATCTTGCAAAGCGTGGAACCTTCTAAGGACCAGAGGCGCAGCGGAACTTGGAGCAAGATGGATGCGACAGCTAGACCCGATGGCAGTGGCCAAATATGGCAGCAGCTTGGGATGACAACACACGGAGGACAACTAGAGATAAAAGCCATAATAGTTGAAAATTAAATTTTCTATTTATTGCTTTTATACTGTGCTGTGTGTGCATGTTAGTTTACATATTTAGTAGGCTAGCATAGTTAAAATTCCTCATTTATAAATAACTAAGTGGGAGAGGGATTTTTAAGTAAATCTCATGGTCTCCATTACTGGTTTGTAAGTGATGCAAACAAGCTTGCGCGTTGGCTCTGAGTGCCTTCCTCCATAACGGATGAGCTTGTTTGTGGATCACTAGAACAGACTTCCATTTTTGGATGACTATAGGAAGTTAATTAAGAGCGTGTGATCTTCCCCAACGGAAGGGGCATAATCTTATTAATGGACTTAGTGTCAAGTAATGGTATACACTTAGACACATCTAATAGTATCCTAGTATCCTCCCCATCGGAGGGTTCCGGGCGCCCCGGAGGGGTCCGGGCGCCCCGAACCCCAAAAGTCAACTCTGGTTGACTTTTTCCGTCCGGTCGCTCCGCTTCGGTTCAGCTCGTCTCGGTCCGGGTCTTCTGTTCCGGCTCCACTAGCTTGGGTGATCTCGGCCATCCGGAATAGGGCTCACCCGAACCCATGTTCCGGCCTTCTCCTCGAGCAGCCTTCCTTCCCGGTTTCTCATCCCTCGAACGCCGCGCACGTTCTTCTCGTCCACCGGTGTACTCTTCCGCTGTCACCTCGTCCCTCGGACGCACCGAGCCCGTCGACTCTCTCCCCGTGCCGTCCTTCTCGCTAGCCGCATCTTCCGCTCGACTTCCTGTGTTTCTAAGCTCTTACACACTTAGACACAAGGGTTAAACAAACGCAGGACCTAACTTAGCTTGTTTGATCACATCAAAACACCTTGGGGTTCCAACAATCTCCCCCTTTTTGATGTGAGCAACCCAAGTTAAGTTAGGGTAACCATATGCAATAAAAACGATTTATATTCCAATAAGTCCAAATATTTTTCAATTGAAAAAATTATATTACCTCCCCCTAGACTTGACATACTTCTCCCCCTTTGATCACATAAAAATTGGGGTTTTTTAAAAAAGCAATCTAAGGGTTTGACACTTAGAAAAATTATAGAAATCTATTTCAATGTTTTTCGGAGAAAAAATATTTCCAAGTTAAACAAAATTTCTAAGTCAAAGAATGACTCTTGAAAAATTTCTAAGTTTTCACCAGAATTAAATCTTTCTAAGCCCAAAAATTTATGCAAGAAAATTTTAAAAAAAATTGATAGCATTAAAAAATTTTCTATGCATCTATTTATTTATTTTATACTGATACTTATATCAGCAAGTTTTAAATTTCCATTTCAATTTTTCATGACTTCTCAAATTACACTTTTTCAATTTTAAAGCCACAAATATTAAACATGCAATAATTTGTATCATGTTAATTTCTATTATTTTTTGAATTTCAACTTCACAAAGATATTCAAATAGCATAGATTCTAACTTGATAAAATTTTTCAACAATATAAAAAATTCTTTCGGCAATGTGCAAAATTCGTTCGAAAGAATATTTTGTAATTTGCAAGAATTTTTTAACAACAAAAATTCTAATTTACAGGAATCTATTAACAATAGATTTCTTAATCCGAAATACCTTTTCAGTGACTCAATTTCTAAATCGTAAAATTCTTTCGAGAGAGTAATTTGTAATTCAAAAAATTCTTCTAATTTGCATAATTCTTTTGTCAAAATATTTTTAAATTTGCAAATTTCTTTTGATAATATTTCTGATTTGCAAGACAAATTTGACAATTGATTTTCTAATTCAAAAAACTTTTTCGGTAATTCAATTATTAAATCACAAAAATCTTCAGGCAATTTTTCTATTGAATTAACCGGCTGTTCAGAAGGTAGAGACCATACCTTACTTACCTCGTTGGCCGTTGGTTCTCCCCCTGTTGAGTTGCTTTCTTCCGAAGATTCTCCCCCTTCATCGATCTCGGGATGTACTTCGGCTGTTGTAGTACTTACCTCGATTTCGGACTCTTCTGTCGGTGGCTCGGTATCTATTGAGGTGTCAGCTTTTGAAGGTTCTTCGTAAAGTTTTAAGAACTTTTCCCAAAGTTCTTTTGCGCTGTTGTATTCGCCAACTCTATCAAAGTCTTCGTTTGGTATTGCTGTTAAAATGTGAAACTCTGCCCGACCGTTTGCCATTGACTCGTCACGTTGCTTCTTGTTCCATAGGCGTAGATCGAGTTCTTCTCCATTCGTTGTCTTTGGTGATTCATAACCTGTTTTCATTATTAGAGAAATACCAATATCAGAGTTAAGAAATACCGTCATTTGTTGCTTCCAAGAAGCAAGCTCCCCCTCAAATGCTGGTGGGTAGTCGCTAGCTCCGGCCATTGTTTTGTTGCTTCAGACGGCGGTTAGTCCTTCTGAGGCGTACTCAGCTCTGATACCACTTGTAGAATCGTTGGGCCGGCTAGGAGGGGGTTGTTGGATATCCTGCTAACACAAAAGGAAAACAAACCCTCCTCGAACTCTTTAAGCTAATACTTGCATAAATAAACTAAGCAGTAAATTAAAAGCATAAAGAAAAGCGAGGCAAAAGTATTTACTTGGTTACAACCGATGTGGTTGTTAATCCAAGGAAGATTAAGTTCAAATAAAAATCTCCTTCAGGCGAAGAAGCCTCGTACAGCAATGCAGCGCAGAAAACAGAAGCTTAGACTAAAAGAGAGCGTGCAAGCACTGGATTTACAATCAGTGAATTCATTTCAAAGCTTCTGGACCAAGGCTATATTTATAGCCTTGGTCGGGGCGCCTGGAAGGGTTCCGGGCGCCCTGGGGGGATAAAACTTATCCCCCAACGTTAAGATCGAGTCAAAACTCGATCTGGTCGATTTTACTTCTCAGGGCGCCCTGGAGGGTTCCGGGCGCCCTGGGCTGCTCAGGGTTGTTGGTTGCTACTCGGAAAACCTAGAGGTTCCACTATACAAAAATTTTGTACAAAGGTCTGAACCTTTTCCTAGCTATCATGTGTTCTTTTAAATTAAATTTTGGATCACCTGCGGAACTTAACACGTTTGATCCAAAACTTAATCTATTTGTTCTTTTAGGTTTTGACTTGGATCTCCTACGGAACTTAACACGTTCGACCCAAATCACCTTAAGTTATTAATTCCATTAAATATTAATTTCCATAATTGGTTCCCAGTACTGACGTGGCGAGGCACATGACCTTCTTGGATATGGGAGCAACCACCACCGACTAGACAAAATCTTTTATGGAAAGCTAATATTTAATTTCCTAAAATAACTTTAGGTTAACCGAAAAGAACAATCAAATCACAAGGAAAAATAAATCAAAAGAACACATCATCGAAAAATATATTCGAAATACTAGAATCGTAAGCCTCTTGTATTTGGTATTATTTCCATAAATAACTAGTATGATGCGGAAAGGAAAAATTACTAGTTATACCTTCTAGAAAGACCTCTTGATCTTCTACCGTATTCCTCTTCTAACCTCGGACGTTGTGTGGGCAACGTTCTTCCGAGATGAGAAACCACCAATCACCTTCTTCTTCCTTGCAAGTTTCGGCCATCAAAACATCTTCTAGGATGAAGAGGTTCGACCACCACCACTATGCTCCAAGGGATGCTAGAAACGAGGCTTGCTTTCTCTCCTTCTTCTCCTTCCTTGATCCGGCCACTAACAAAAGCTCCACCAAGAGATAAGTTTCGGCCAACAAGAGGAGAGGAGAGAAATAGGGCCGGCCACACCACCAAGGAAAAGAGGGAGAAAAATATAATAGAGTCGTTCGCTTTGAAGCCTCCTCTACCCCCTCTTTTATAATCCTTGATCCTGGCAAATAAGGAAAATTTAATAAAAATTTCCTTAATTCTTTTTTCATTGAAAAGGAAAAATTATTTAATTAAAATAATTTTCTTTCTCAATTTTATTTGGCCGGCCACATAAAAGCTACAAATAAGGAGAGTTTTAATTAATTAAAACTTCCTAATTTGTCTCCAGAAATTTATAAAATTTCTCCAATAATTTAATCCCTTCATGATTGGTTTATAAAAAGGAAATTTAATAAATTAAAATCTTTCTTTTAAACATGTGGATAAAAAGAAAGTTATCTCTAAAAATTAAAATCTCTTTTAATCTACAAATAAGGAAAGATATCAAATCTTTTCTTAATCTTGTGTAGAAACTTATAAAAGAGAATATTTAATTTTAAACTCTCTTTTAAATCATGAACATGATTAAAAAGGAAAGTTTTCTTAAAATTTAAAATCCTCCTTTAATCAACAAATAAGGAAAGATTTCAAATTTTAAACTCTCTTTTAAACATGTAGATGATTTACAAATAAGGAAAGTTTTACAAAAATTAAAACCATCCTTTTAAACTACAAATAAGGAAAGAGATTAATCTCTTCTCTTAATCTTTTGTAGAAAGCTATAAAAGGAAATTTTAATTTTAAACTTTCTTTAAAACATGATATCCACATAAGAAATAATTTTAATAAAATCTTTTTGATATTCTAGTGGTCGACACCCAAGCTTGGGACCCAAGCTTTGGCGCCACCTACATGACTCATCCACTTGATCTTGGCCGGCCCTAGCTTGGGTTCCAAGCTAGCTTGGCCGGCCCCATTGGATGGGTAAGAAGGTGGGTATGCGGTGGGTATAAATCTCTATATACTAGAGGCTACGATAGGGACCGAGAGGAGGAATTGGTTTTGGTGTCCCGATAAAATTAAGCATCCCGTGTTCGCCCCGAACACACAACTTAATTTCATCAATAATAATTCATTCCACTAAAGAACTATTATTGAACTACCGCACCAATCCCAAATTATATTTTGGGCTCCTTCTTATTATGAGTGTGTTAGTCTCCCTGTGTTTAAGATAACAAATGTCCACTAATTAAGTAAGTTACTGACAACTCACTTAATTAATATCTAGCTCCAAGAGTAGTACCACTCAACTTCATCGTCATGTCGGACTAAGTCCACCTGCAGGGTTTAACATGACAATCCTTATGAGTTCCTCTTAGGGACATTCTCAACCTAGATTACTAGGACACAGTTTCCTTCTATAATCAACAACACACACTATAAGTGATATCATTTCCCAACTTATCGGGCTTATTGATTCATCGAACTAAATCTCGCCCATTGATAAATTAAAGAAATAAATATCAAATATATGTGCTTGTTATTATATTAGGATTAAGAGCACACACTTCCATAATAACTGAGGTCTTTGTTCCTTCATAAAGTCAGTATAAAAGGAACGACCTCAAATGGTCCTACTTAATACACTCTAAGTGTACTAGTGTAATTATATAGTTAAGATAAACTAATACCTAATTACACTACGACCTTCCAATGGCTTGTTCCTTTCCATCTTGGTCGTGAGCTACTGTTTATAATTTATAAGGTACTGATAACATGATCTTCTGTGTGTGACACCACACACCATGTTATCTACAATATAAATTAATTGAACAACTACATTTATCACAAATGTAGACATTTGACCAATGTGATTCTTATTTCTAGATAAATATTTTATACCAAAAGCTAGGCTTTTAGTATACATTCTAACAATCTCCCACTTATACTAAAAGACTAAGCTGCCATATCTGCTGCCATACATCTGATTCCCATGCCTTTTAAAAAGCTCTTGCCTTAAGGACTTTAGGTTATCATCTGATGCAATCTAGGCGGCAACAACTTCTCCTCGTTATACAATTTCTCGTATTGGGTAGTACTTGCGCTCTATTGTGTTTACTTGCCTTATAGACTCATGGTTTCTTCGAGTTTGTTACTGCACCATTATTATTACAATAAATTGTAATAATCTTTGGACAAACTAGAAATCATATCTAAGTCTATCTTGAGGTAATTAAGTCATTCAGCTTTTATGGCTACCTCAGAGGCTTGCCATATACTCAGCTTCTATGGTGGAGTCCAGAAAAACATCTATGCTTATCACTCTTCCATAGTTATGACTTTTCCTCCTAAAGTAAACACAAAACCCCGAGGTCGACTTATTATTGTCCCTATCCGATTGGAAGTCAAAATTCGTGTAACTCACATGGACCAAATTAACTGCCTTGTAAGCTAGCATATAATCTCTAGCGCCTCTAAGGTACTTTAATATATGCTTTACTGCAGTCCAATATCCTTGTCTAGGGTTACTTTGATATCTGCTAACTATGCTCTTGGCAAAACAGATTTCTGATCTCGTGCATAGCATACATTAGGTTGTCTAACTGCCGAAGCATAAAGAACTGGTTACATGTCCTCAATCTCCTTTGATGTCATCGGAGACATCTCTTTAGATAAAGACACTCCATGCTTAAAAGGTAAGAAACCTTTCGAGGAGTTTTGCATGCTTAAAACGAGCAAGGATTTTCCGATGTATCAAGCTTGGGATAAGTAAAATATATTTTTTCTTTCGATCCCTTATTATTTTGATCTCAAAAATATATACATTCTCCCAAGTCCTTTATATCGAATTATTTGGACAACCATACCCTTACTTCTGACAACATTTTGATATTGTTTCCAACTACCAAAAATGTTATCTACGTATAGTACAAGAAATACGACCACGTTTCCATCACACCTTTTGTATACACGAGACTTATCCGTTTACTCAATAAATCCATAGGTCTGGATTACTTTGATAAACCGGATGTTCCAAGACCTTGAAGCTTTGCCTCAGTCCAAAGACTTATTGAGCTTGCACACAAGATGTTCTTAGCCCTTTGCAATAAACCCTTCTGGTTGCTTTATATGGATGCTTTCATCAAGTCTTCCATTAAGGAATGCTGTCTTGACATCCACTTGCCAAATAGATAAAAGAATCCGGATAGACTTAAGCATGGATACCAGTGAAAAAGTTTTCTTTTTCATCAAGCCTTGCTTTGAAAGTTACTACCTTCCTTTCTATCCCTCTTTTCCTATTATAGACCTTTTTACACCCAAAGGCTTTTACACTATTTGGTGATTTTACAAGCTTCCAGATTTTATTAGAATATATATATTCTAATTCTGTTATTCATTACTCTTTGCCAAGATGTTGCATCTTTATCTTGGAGTGTTTCGTCATATGTCCGGAGATCAGGTTCATGTCCTCCAGGGATCGAGTCCAAAAACTCTCCCAAAACATGAATCTTTTTAGGTTGCTTAACAACCCTCCCACTACGACAAGGCACTTTCTGCAATTGTGTATCATTTGTGATACGTGTTGCAGTTTTCTTGTGGTATCTCATCTTGTACAGTTGGTACTAGATTAGATATGCCTTTTATTATTTCCTTAAGAACAAATTTTCTTATGGGCACATGATTTATTACATAGTCCTTTTCTAAAAATCGGTCATTGATGCGAACAATGACCTTCTGATTTTTAAGACTATAAACCTACTTTCATTTCACTAGGATAACCCACAAACAAGTGAATTCCTGTCCAACTTATCATTGTCTCTCTTCAGCATATGTGCTGGACTACCCGAATCCGAATATGCTTCGAAATAGGCTTACGCCTATTCAGCAATTCTATATGAGTAGAGAGTTCTGAATTTAGAAGGTACTATATTCACTCCCGTTTCCAGAGTATATCCTTAAAATGATTTTGATAATATTCTTAATAACTCATCAATCTACTTATTTCCATAAGAGTCCTATACCTTCCTTTTCCTACACCATTCTGTTGGGGTGTACCAGGTGCAGTTAGTTGGGATTGAATCCCTACTTCTGATAAATGACTCCTAAATTATCCCAAGAGGTACTTGCCACTACGATCTTACCGTAGTGTCTTGATACTTTTACTTTGTCGTTTCTCCACATCAGCCTCGTACTCTTTGAACTAATCAAAGCACTTAGACTTGCGACACATCAAGTAAATATATCTGTATCTCAAATAGTTGTCTATAAAATAGATGAAATATTTGAAACGACCTCTTGCCTGGATGCTCATAGGATCACACAAATCAGAATGAACCAATTCCAATATATCTTTGACTCCATACCCCTTAGACTTAAAAGCTTCTTGGTTATTTTTCCTTCCAAGTAAGACTCGTAGGTTGGAAAGATTTCCACTACTAATGAACCCAAAAGTTCATCAGCTACCAATGAATCCTACTCAAGTTAATATAACCTAGCCTTAGAAGCCAAAGATATAATTGGTTCATTTTCGAAGGTTACTTTCTCTTAAAGTTAGAAGATGTGTTACTAATTTCCATTTGTTGCATCGTGAGAGTTATTGGATTTATAAATTATCAACCAACGTACCAGAACAGATAACTTCCATCTTTTTCTTAATAACAACTTTGTTATTAAAAGAGGCAGAATATCAAGTTCTTTGAATAGTTTAGAAACTGAAAACTAGTTCTTTCTAAACTTGGTGCGTAAAGACAATTACTCAAAAATCCATGTTTTATTCTTATCAAAAGATAAACATCTCCCACTGCAACAGCTACCATTTTTACAGTAGTGCCCATGTAGACGGTGTTTTAATTTTCATTTAGTTGCCGGGTTTCCTGGAATCCTGCAATAAATTGCGGACATGATTAATGGCATCTGTATCTACACTTCAGGTTCTGGTAGATAACACCACTAAACATGTTTCAACTAATGAATTAAATACACCTATATTGTTCTTAGTTCTAAGAAGACAGTCTACCTTAATGTCCAAGTCCTATTTCCAATCATTACAATTGAGATTACTAAGTCTTTCTTATAGTATGACTACTAGGGGATTGACAAACATTTTAAATCCTAAGAATCACAAAAATACTTGGTCAAGATCAACTCCTTAAAAATCCCCATGAATTTTGTATGCCACGATAGTGTGGACGTATACAAAATCGAAGAGGAGATTTTATTCATTAATTTTATTATCTCGTCAACTTTACTTTATGACGAAATAAATTAATAGTTGATCTGTCTTTGATCAAATATTTGGTCAAAAACTTTTGAATTTAAAAAATATTGATTCCTCCAACAATATTATTTAAATTCACCAACACCTCAAACACCGTGAATTTTGCATGCCACGTTAGTGTGAACGTATACAAATTCAACATTTGTAAAAGGAGGGTTTTAACCCATTAATTTTATTATCTTGTCAACCTAACTTTTTGACAAATAAAATTAATAGTTGGTATCATTTGGTCACACAAATAATAGCAGTGACTCCGATGGGGATGATACTATTAGATGTGTCTAAGTGTATACCATTACTTGACACTAAGTCCATTAATAAGATTATGCCCCTTCCGTTGGGGAAGATCACACGCTTTTAATTAACTTCCTATAGTCATCCAAAAATGGAAGTCTGTTCTAGTGATCCACAAACAAGCTCATCTGTTATGGAGGAAGGCACTCAGAGCCAACGCGCAAGCTTGTTTGCATCACTTACAAACCAGTAATGGAGACCATGGGATTTACTTAAAAAATCCTCTCCCACTTAGTTATTTATAAATGAGGAATTTTAACTATGCTAGCCTACTAAATATGTAAACTAACATGCACACACAACACAATATAAAAGCAATAAAAAGAAAATCTAATTTTCAACTATTATGGCTTTTATCTCTAGTTGTCCTCCGTGTGTTGTCATCCCAAGCTGCTGTCATATTTGGCCACTGCCATCCATCTTGCTCCTAGTTCCACTGCGCCTCTGGTCCTTAGAAGGTTCCACGCTTTGCAAGATTCGATCCGCGACATAAATAGAATTTTACATTTTGATCCTATATTCCATAAAAGAAATGTACATGTATCTAGATCAAAAATAAAATCCTAATAAAACTAAATACAGCTCCTGCTGTATTTTATAATACAATCATGCACACACAATAAAATGCCCTTGACATGTCCAAGGGTCCAATCACACACATAATAACTATAAGCCATAATAGTTGGATCCTGCATCCACAAAGTTAGCACATCCTACTATTATCCTGCCTAAATTATGTATGACATGTGCATAATTAAACTAATACCAAATACACAGAGGCAAAACCCTAGCTTTGATACCAATTGTTGGTTGCTACTCGGAAAACCTAGAGGTTCCACTGTACAAAAAATTTGTACAAAGGTCTGAACCTTTTCCTAGCTACCATGTGTTCTTTTAAATTAAATTTTGGATCGCCTGCGGAACTTAACACGTTTGATCCAAAACTTAATCTATTTGTTCTTTTAGGTTTTGACTTGGATCTCCTGCGGAACTTAACACGTTCGACCCAAATCACCTTAAATCATTAATTCCATTAAATATTAATTTCCATAATTGGTTCCCAGTACTGACGTGGCGAGGCACATGACCTTCTTGGATATGGGAGCAACCACCACCGACTAGACAAAACCTTTTATGGAAAGCTAATATTTAATTTCCTAAAATAACTTTAGGTTAACCGAAAAGAACAATCAAATCACAAGGAAAAATAAAACAAAAGAACACATCATCGAAAAACATATTCGAAATACTAGAATCGTAAGCCTCTTGTATTTGGTATTATTTCCATAAATAACTAGCATGATGCGGAAAGGAAAAATTACTAGTTATACCTTCTAGAAAGACCTCTTGATCTTCTACCGTATTCCTCTTCTAACCTCGGGCGTTGTGTGGGCAACGTTCTTCCGAGATGAGAAACCACCAATCACCTTCTTCTTCCTTGCAAGTTTCGGCCATCAAAACATCTTCTAGGATGAAGAGGTTCGGCCACCACCACCATGCTCCAAGGGATGCTAGAAACGAGGCTTGCTTTCTCTCCTTCTTCTCCTTCCTTGATCCGGCCACTAACAAAAGCTCCACCAAGAGATAAGTTTCGGCCAACAAGAGGAGAGGAGAGAAATAGGGCCGGCCACACCACCAAGGAAAAGAGGGAGAAAAATATAATAGAGTCGTTCGCTTTGAAGCCTCCTCTACCCCCTCTTTTATAATCCTTGATCCTGGCAAATAAGGAAAATTTAATAAAAATTTCCTTAATTCTTTTTTCATTGAAAAGGAAAAATTATTTAATTAAAATAATTTTCTTTCTCAATTTTATTTGGCCGGCCACATAAAAGCTACAAACAAGGAGAGTTTTAATTAATTAAAACTTCCTAATTTGTCTCCAGAAATTTATAAAATTTCTCCAATAATTTAATCCCTTCATGATTGGTTTATAAAAAGGAAATTTAATAAATTAAAATCTTTCTTTTAAACATGTGGATAAAAAGAAAGTTATCTCTAAAAATTAAAATCTCTTTTAATCTACAAATAAGGAAAGATATCAAATCTTTTCTTAATCTTTTGTAGAAACTTATAAAAGAGAATATTTAATTTTAAACTCTCTTTTAAATCATGAACATGATTAAAAAGGAAAGTTTTCTTAAAATTTAAAATCCTCCTTTAATCAACAAATAAGGAAAGATTTCAAATTTTAAACTCTCTTTTAAACATGTAGATGATTTACAAATAAGGAAAATTTTTACCAAAAATTAAAACCATCCTTTTAAACTACAAATAAGGAAAGAGATTAATCTCTTCTCTTAATCTTTTGTAGAAAGCTATAAAAGGAAAATTTTAATTTTTAAACTTTCTTTTAAAACATGATATCCACATAAGAAATAATTTTAATAAAAATCCTTTTTAATATTCTAGTGGCCGACCACCTAAGCTTGGGACCCAAGCTTTGGCCGGCCACCTACATGACTCATCCACTTGATCTTGGCCGGCCCTAGCTTGGGTTCCAAGCTAGTTTGGCCGACCCCATTGGATGGGTAAGAAGGTGGGTATGCGGTGGGTATAAATCTCTATATACTAGAGGCTACGATAGGGACCGAGAGGAGGAATTGGTTTTGGTCTCCCGATGAAATTAAGCATCCCGTGTTCGCCCCGAACACACAACTTAATTTCATCAATAATAATTCATTCCACTAAAGAACTATTATTGAACTACCGCACCAATCCCAAATTACATTTTGGGCTCCTTCTTATTATGAGTGTGTTAGTCTCCCTGTGTTTAAGATAACAAATGTCCACTAATTAAGTAAGTTACTGACAACTCACTTAATTAACATCTAGCTCCAAGAGTAGTACCACTCAACTTCATCGTCATGTCGGACTAAGTCCACCTGCAGGGTTTAACATGACAATCCTTATGAGTTCCTCTTGGGGACATTCTCAACCTAGATTACTAGGACACAGTTTCCTTCTATAATCAACAACACACACTATAAGTGATATCATTTCCCAACTTATCGGGCTTATTGATTCATCGAACTAATTCTCACCCATTGATAAATTAAAGAAATAAATATCAAATATATGTGCTTGTTATTATATTAGGATTAAGAGCACACACTTCCATAATAACTGAGGTCTTTATTCCTTCATAAAGTCAGTATAAAAGGAACGACCTCAAATGGTTCTACTCAATACACTCTAAGTGTACTAGTGTAATTATATAGTTAAGATAAACTAATACCTAATTACACTACGACTTTCCAATGATTTGTTCCTTTCCATCTTGGTCGTGAGCTACTGTTTATAATTTATAAGGTACTGATAACATGATCTTCTGTGTGTGACACCACACACCATGTTATCTACAATATAAATTAATTGAACAACTACATTTATCACAAATATAGACATTTGATCAATGTTATTCTTATTTCTAGATAAATGTTTTATACCAAAAGCTAGGTTTTTAGTATACATTCTAACAAGGGCGCCCCAGACTGCTCAGGGCACCCCAGACTCCTCAGGGCGCCCTGAGCCCCGAAGTCAACATAGTTGACTTTTTCGTCTCCGGTTCAGCTCGTCTCGGTCCGGGTCTTGTTCGCTCCGGCTCCGCTAGCTTGGGTGATCTCGGCCATCCGGAATAGGGCTCACCCGAACCCAAGTTCCGACCTTCTCCTCGAGCAGCCTTCCTTCCCGGTTTCTCGTCCCTCGAACGCCGCACACGTTCTTCTCGTCCACCGGTGTACTCTTCTGCGGTCACCTCGTCCCTCGGACGTACCGAGCCCGTCGGCTCTCTCCCCGTGCCGTCCTTCTCGCTAGCCGCGTCTTCCGCTCGACTTCCTGTGTTCCTAAGCTCTTGCACACTTAGACACAAAGGTTAAACAAACGCAGGACCTAACTTAGCTTGTTTGATCACATCAAAACACCTTGGGGTTCCAACAGTTACCTCTTTTTGGAGTGACTTAACCCGGACGTTGGATTTGGCCAACTCTTTTAATAAGTATGCAACTAGATTTTGTAATTCATCTACGTTAGTACCAGAAATTAGAGAGCTTATAATGTTATTTGGCTCTTCTGAAACAGATACGGATCTGTTGCTTCTCTCAGACTCAGTTTTCGATTCGCTCTTGGTATCGAACTCGGACTCGATTTCGGCAATGTACACTTATGCTGGTAGAGTAACAAAGCTTGATTGCTCGTGTTCTTCTTCATCTGACTCTTCCGATGACTCAGACCACGTTGCCTTAGTGTTGGAAGTACCCTCATGCAGCTCGATCAGTTTTTCCCACAGCTCTTTCACACTTGAGAACGGGCCGACTCGGTTCAGCTCTTCTTTGGTTAGGTCGCATTGAAGAGTGCAAGTTGTTTTTGCATCAGCTTCAATCTTCTTGCGGGTTGATACGCCCCATTTGTCATAGGGGACGTGGACTCTATCTTCAGTGGGAAATGTGAATCCAATCTAGATAATTATCCACATTTCCACCTGAGTCTTTAGATGGTACTCTATTCGGCCCTTCTAGTAGTCGAAGTCTTCACCGGAGAAGAGAGACAGGTGGGCGGTGTTGTAGCCTTCTTGGTGGGCCATTAACAAGGAATCTCACACACAAAAAGCAATAACAAATATTCCAGGACTTGGTCTTGGATTAGTAGTGCGGGAGGAAAATAAAAATGACAATTCATTAATTTCGAGAAAAAAATAATAAAATAATAAAAATATATTGTGACAAATTTTGTTAAATGTAATATTTCACCAATTCTAACTAATGGTGAAAATTTGAGAATAAATTTTTCAAAAAATTTGGAGGGAAAAAATAAAAGACATAAGGTTTTATTTTTACCAAAAACGAACGAAAAAGTGACGAAAAAAATGCTCGAAATTTAGAGTAACCCCGCTCTGATACCAATTGTAGGATCAAAAGTGCTAGAGGGGGGGGGGGGGGGTGAATAGCGCTCATGGCTGATTCGTTCATTTTGGAAAAATTCAAAGTAAATACGCAGCGGAAAATTAAAACACAAACAATACTCAAACACCAAGGGTTTGACTTAGTTCGGAGCATGTGACGACTCCTACTCCAATGCCCACGTTTGTTGAGCGTTTACTTCAGGCAATCACTATCAATTCAGAAAATACAACTTTGAAGTACAATTTAGAGCAATAACGAAAATTATACCGACAGAAAAAAATAGAGAATTTGAAGCTTCTGGTCATCAGAGTCGAGTTATAGCTTTGTCGGATCGTTCTTTGAGTAGTACACGGAAAACGAATTACGATTTGAAGTTCTTTTTTTTGCTGCTGCTCAAGACAGACTTATATAGCCTGTTGAGGGCGCCTCCCATCTCCCTAGGAGGCGCCTCAAGCCCGCCGGATCCACAGCGTGGATAAGCTCTGCTTTGCTCGCAGCATATCTGCCCGAGGGCACCTCCAACCCCGCGTCCAGGGTGCCTCCAAGCTCTATAGAGGGCGCCTCCTGCTCTGTTGCACGTAGCCTTCGAGCAATGCACCCGAGGCACCTCCAAGTTCCATGGAGGGCGCCTCGAGTACTGTTCATCCGAGGCTTTAAGGCTTTTTCACTCCCTGCAAGATGTGTTAGTCCAAAATACAAAACATAACCTGAAAAACAGAGTTTAACACAATAATATAAGAAATAATAAGTCATTTTGACAATCTCTGGACTGTCTGGTTCTGACTTCGGATTTCCATCCGAAAACCCTAGGTCAAACCGACGCCTACTGTTCCCTCACTGGGGAACGCGTCCTCACCTACTCCACTCAGGAGAGTTTACCTGTTGCCAGTCCGATTCTCCAGACCGAATGAACTTTTGCTCAGCACTCGAGGCTTCCGATTTTCATGCTGGACATCCGCTCCACGACCCGCCTAGACTTCCACCCGGTCTGCGACCATCAGGATTTCAACCTAGAGTCCCCGACTCTAGGATTTTTTCCTAAAGCGTTCGATCTGCCAAGACTTTCTGCCTAGGGTTACCACCCCCTAGGACCTAGGGTTACCGCCCCCTAGGATTTTCCACTTGTCTAACCGCAACTAGGACTTTTTTCACCTAGGGTTACCACCCCTAGAACCTAGGGTTACCACCCCCTAGGGTTTTTCACCTGCCTAACCGCAGCTAGGACTTTTCTTCACCTAGGGTTACTACCCTGTAGGGTTTTTCACCTGCCTAGAATCCATTAGGACTTTTGCCTAAGACAACTTAGGACTTTCCTGCGAGCTCAATCAAACTTGTTAGATCATAAGACAACTTAACTTTGGACCATTTGACATAATTAAAAGTCCTAACCGCAGCTAGAACTTTTCTTCGCCTAGGGTTACTACCCTGTAGGATTTTTCACCTGCCTAGAATCCACTAGGACTTTTGCCTAAGACAACTTAGGACTTTCCTGCGAGCTCAATTAAACTTGTTAGATCATAAGACAACTTAACTTTGGACCCTTTGACATAATTAAAATTCAGGTTCGATCGTCTAGTGCTCCCTGCACCAACAACTTTTACAAACATTTGTAAATTTCATGAAAACTTGTGGATTTAAGGGGGTGTATTCAATCTTTGAAAAGCGTAGGCGGTCATGGTCTCACATGATATTTATTTTCAAACAAAATCTAAAATACCTAATTAAATTTATTTTTAATAAAATAATAAATAGCATACTTGTTCGTAATTTTTTTTTTCAACTTTTTATACTTTTATCTTGTTTTTGGCTAAAAACAAAAAGAAGATAATGTCTCACTTAAAAAAAAAACTTTAATAATATAATTTTCAATCCAACAATATTATAATAATTTTAAATATCTTTATTTATAATTTTGATCCAAATTATTATGAAATGTTGGTCAACCCTTTAATTTCGTCAAACTTTTAATAAAATATTGAATTGATAAATTTGATTAGTAATAAAATTAATAATATTATTAATAATTTAAATAGTAATAATATTATTAAAATAAATATATATAAATATATAAAATTTATTTAGGAATTTTTTAAATTTAATAAATTTTATAGAATCATTTTAGGTCAAATTACATTAAACTTTATTAAATTATCTATTAATTAAGTCAAGAATTAATTTTATTTATTAACATATATTTTATATTAAAACCTAATGTCTCAAATTTCTCTTCCCTCTACGCACAACGCCGCCGTCTAAATCGACTTCGACTTTGACCTAATCACAAGTAGTCGACGGAAGCATCACCGGCCGCCTCAAATAATTTTTTTTTATTTATTTTCCTCCTTTCCGGCGCATCGCAGGCTTCACCGGATAACAGTCATTGTTTCCCATCATGAGCAACCGGAGAAAAAATCTCCACCTGCAGCCCGCCATCGTGAACCGTCTCCGTTCCAACCATTTCGATCCATTCTTTTTCGTTATAACGTCGGAGAACGACATTTCAGAGGACTCTCGGCTTCACATGAAATGCATGCTGAGAGATTGATGTAGGCTGTCGAAAGGTTGAACAAGGACAGGACCATTAAGATCCAAAAAATTAGCAAAATCGAGGAGCGGGAAGAGAAATGAATTATTTGTAAAAAATTAAAGCGATTTGAAGTCTATAGAAATCTCAAGTGTTAAGAGAAGACTTTTTATTTTATTTTTAAATTTATATCAAGTGTTTTGGAGAACTCTTATTGGTTAAAATTTATATACAAGGATTTCTAAAAGAATCCATGAAAATCTATTGAAACTTTGGATACAAGATTTTCATAGAGTTTTAAAAAGTCAATTTTGAATACCACGTGATATTTTAAAATTCTATAAAAATCTAATTTGGATACCACTAGATTTCTATAAATTTATAAAAGTCTAGATTAAATACACGTAGACTTTTAAAATCTATAAAAGTCATTCAAAATAATTAAAAGTCCAATATTGAATATACCCCCTTAGTGGATTGCATTAAATGTCAAAGTTAGATTTTAATGCTTCTCAATTAAAAGCTAAGGGGTTAGGTTTTAATGCTTCTTGATTAAGAGCCTAAGTGGTTAGATTTTAAGCGCATTTTTCTTCTGTCCTCTTTTATTCTCTCTATTGCCGCTCACGCAGCAAACTGTTTCGTTTTCTTCCGCTGCCGCCCAAGGGATGGAGTCGTCACCATTCACAAGCTACCAACCGGAGTTCGCTGCTGTCGTATGGGTTGCTACCACTGCCGAAACCAAGAAGGGGTACCCCTTCTTGCCGCCAACCCAGCTGCTAAAGCTTTGCTCTAGACATAATTTCTGGCGTCAAAAAATTGCTGCCGCCCAGAAAAAGGAAGCTTCGCTCAACTTTCTCCACCTTCCAGCCAAAAGGTTTGGCCGGATCTCAAGGCTGCTGCCCCTGTTGGATCTCCATGCTACTACCCTGCCGGTGGTGGGGCTGTTCCAGAAGCAAGACTGCTGCCCTTGACGGTGGTGGTTCTGTTTCAGCATCAAGGTTCCAGCAAGAGGTTGCTAGTTGATCCTGTCTGAATCTGAGTCAGACGAAGGTCGGCTGAGAGGTCGTCGGTGTTGATGGAGAGACTTAGACACACCTAGTGTATGTGCGCAAGAAAACGGACCCCCACGTGGAACTGAAAGATGGCGATGACAAAACCGACAGTACTTAGACTCTGCGCACACTCAAACAAGCACACGGAACGTTAGAGGCCAGAAATCAGGAAAAACAAGTCCCTAGCACAGGTCCTCCGACGCTCAAGTCAGATACTTTTTCCCCAGAAGAACAGTGTACGAAGGAAAAAGAAATGTAGAAGACGAGTGCGAATGTGCGCGTACCTACTCAAGGGAGAGGACCTCCCATTTTATATGACACTGCTTACCTCTGGAGTCTGACCATTGTCAGAGAATGTCGGGTGTTGGGGCCTGTCGGATGATGGAGAACACATGGTGTCCTCTCATTAGTGGAAGAAAGGTTCCATTCGCAGACGATAGCAGACCATTGGAATATTCCCTGACACACGACATTTATTTTCTGACAGAAGATTACGATTTTCTGACCTTGTTTGTCCCTTAGTGCCTTATTTCCTGCCTAGGTTTAGCTATGGACAACTCGGGATGACCGTTTGGGGTGTTTCCTGACTTGAGTCATGATGAGGGAGACGGGCTGCGACGAGGAGCCCATCTTTCACGCTTAGAGCACTGAAGGACCGACCAGGAGTTGTCTTATTACAAGTACCAAGTCTGTCTATGCAGATCGGGTTGAGAGAATCCGACCAGTCGGGGCAGGTCAAGCGTTATTCCGGTTGAGGGAACCGACCAATTGGGGCAGGTCAGGTGTTACTCTAGGCTACATGTTGTGATATGGGATCTTGATCTGTCAATTCCCGAGTTCGCCCAACATGGGCATCAACTCAAGTACAAAACAGTAAACTCTCCAACACAACGACGTTATCGCTACAGTCTAATTCATTTCATAATGCGGGATTGTCTTAGGCCTGCGAATATCGAAATGAGGTGTTATCTCTCTTGGATCGTTTTGTCTCTCACCTTCAGCTAGTATCGAAGCAGAGATATGCTCGTGACTTAGCGAAGTTACCTCGAGGATAACTCAGCATGAATACAAGTGGAGGTAAGCTTTATTAAGTTTGCCCGTTGGTTGATTCATATTAAGGCTAGCCTTACGAAGTTAGCAAACACTATCTATAAGGTTTGATAACAAACTTATAGGTATAATCATTTGTCATAAAATTTGATTATACGATCATATTTCATATGTGTGGTGTGTGCTGTAATAAATTAAATTTATTATTTTATCTTCCGCCACGTGTTTTCAAAATGTGTCCAATGCACACACCATCAGCTCCCAATAGGTTTTGCTCTGCTCGACTAAGTTATCTTATCAAATAAATTTAAATACAATAAAATTTGAATTGGCTTAGCTCTTTTACATCCTAAATGAAGGAGAGCTCAATTATGAGCTCAATAGACTTGAGGTTTGGCAAAATTGATAGCTCGTTCCTGAGGCTTTAATAGACTGGAGATCTGAGAGAGGTAATTAAGAGGAGTCTCGTCGTAGATCTGCAGCGCCCTTTGGATAGTTTCAAGGGCATGTAAGTGGCATTGGCTGAAACCTTCGAAGGAGTTCTTTAACCTAAACTTTGCAAGAGTGGCCTTCCTAAGCACTTCATCCACTATAGTGGCGGTTATAGTTAAGTATGTTGATCAATCAGTTGTATCTGTCTCTAAACTGTAATGCATGGGTTGGAGCTAGTGGAGGACTCAAGCTCCTTAGGATTAGCTCTTTAGTAGACACCATTTTAATAGTACCTTGGCTTAATTTAATCAATTTCCCATAGGCGACATAATAATAATGGTGCGAAAATTAGTTGTCGAGTTGGAAGTTGAGGTGGAGGTGGAGGTGTAGTTCAATCTATAAGCTAGGGCCTAAATGTTAGGGGGCGCTAGGGTTGTCCGCTAAAACCCTTTGATTCTTAAGTGAGTCTTTATATGTGGAATGATAAAGAGTATGAAAATAAAATAAAATGAGATTAGTGCGCCTTTTGAATATCACCTTATCTTGATATTTATAGGTGTAAAATGTTAGGACTCGTGTGACCTCAGATGGGTGAATAGTTCTGATCGCTTCTCGTCTTGATATTGTGCTCGTTGTTTGAATAACGAAAATCTTGATTCAAACTTGATTCCACATACACAACTTTAAGGTTTTACTTGTTATCCGCCTCTTAGGTGACTACTCTAAGGCCTTACTCCTAGTGATCTCCCTTCACTATAATAATCTCCTTCTCGAACACCTTCCGAAAGCATAAAAGTCTCTTACACCCTTTTTCTTACAAGAACACAACAAGAAAGACAAGTACAAAAGAAAATGAAAGTAAAACAAACTTTACATATGAAATCTTTACTTTGGAAGCTTATTTATTGCTTTGGATAACCTCTTCATGGTAGAAAATGGAACAATATTTTGCTCCAGAACCTTCAAGAATTGACACATTCAAATCTCCACAAAACCCTCTTTTATAGGGTTGCATTCAGGCAGATTTTCAACTACCAATCGATTGGTAGACTTCACTAATCGATTGTCATTAAATTTGACAGTTTAAATCTACAAAATGACTATTTTTTACCTTACCAATTGATTGGTAAGACTCAACAATCGATTAGTTGCTTCCAGTCGATCAAATCAATCGATTTGGAAGCATTCTGTTGGCTACTGAAGTGCCACTATTAAGCTTCTAGAACTCACCAATCAATTGGTATGGTAATAAAAACATTATAGCAACAACCATAAATATGAAAGTGTAGCAATATGAAGTTAGTGTAGCACATCCTAACCACTATAGCAAACCATATTTTCCATGGTCTAGGGTTTAAAACAAACCTATTACTATAATAAACCCTAATTATTGCAACAAATCTTAAAAATCCCTCAAAATCTCAATTTCAAGTTTTAGAGTCTATTGGTTGATCGATATGGCCTATCAATCTATAAATACTCTTATTTCAACGTTACCAAATTGAATTTTATTTATCTTGCCTAGTATTCAATTAACATTAACTTATTATGATTTCATTTGCTTAGTATTCAGTCAACTTTGACCTGTCGAAATTTCCCGTTGCCTAACAACCGGTTAAATTTGACTTGCCAAGACTTCTATCATCACCAAATGTCTGGTCTTTCATGATCCACTTGGATTTTTTGTCTCTTGTCAACACCATATTGAACTTTCGATCACTAAGTATCCGATTAATCTTGACCCACTTAGACTTTTTTCTTACCAATTTTCTGTTAGATTTATAATCACAAATGCTATCCGATCAATCTTAATTCACTTGAATTTTTCTCTATCCAACTTTCCATTGGACTTCCCACTCCCATTGGACTTTCCACTAGGCAAGTATCCAATAAATCTTGATCTACTTGACTTTTTACTAATATATTGATCAAATATAGAAATCTAAACTCAAGTCAACTTGAGTTTGATCAATCTTGACCTGAGATCGATTGCAGCATGAAAATAAAAGAAACTGTTGAATTGTGTCCGTGATCTTTGAAAAATTATTCTACTATTGTTGTTATAAATTGATCCGGCGGTAAGAATGGGGGATCCACTTCCTGAAGGGTCTCAGCTTGAGGACAGATGGAGGGCTGACTAAGCGGTTAATGGCCGCGCCGAGCAGCTGAGTAGGTCCGAGCGGAACCAAAGATAATCCTGCCAGGCTTGGGTTTCCGACGCCAAGGCAAGAGGATTGAATGGCCGAGCGGGGCGTCTGCCCGGCTGGAACCGAGGGGCCGAGCGGGTTGTCCGTTCGGCCAGGATAAGGGCGAGGATACAAAGGTTAGCCGAGCGGCCTATTCGTTCGGCTCGAGATATGGGATGTCAGCAGAGGCATGTCTAATGATTATGCCGTACACAGGATTTCACGATAGAAGATCTTGCCGTCACATCATGGAGAGGTTGATACAGTAGCGGTATGGCCTCATGGATGCCCTTCTGACAGACCCATACCTGGGCATGGTCGAAAGCAGGAGATTGCTTCGATTGGCGCGCCCAGGCTTCTTGGAGAGGTCTATATAAGGTCTCCATTTCTTCACCGGAGGTACGCGAGTCTTCATTCTGCAGCCACCTTCTTCATCCATTCCTCGCCTGACTTGAGCGTCGGAGGGTCGTCGCCGGGACACCCCCCCGGCTCGATTTTGTTGCAGGTTCGCCGGAGCACTCGAGGATCCAGCAGGGAGCGCCACGTCCCCAGCGTTCGTTGACCCCTGGTTCGGACAGGATCAATTTGGCGCCGTCTGTGGGAACGCACCTGCATTCGAACGGGAACAATGGACGAGGCTGGACGACAACACACGGTGACGCTTTCGACGGAAGAACTCGACGCTCTGGTCGAGATGAGGGCCGCCAAACTTGTGGAGTTAAAACAAAAAGCATCAGCCGAGCGGCCGGAGCAACAAGCAACATCTGCATCGGGTGGCCGAGCGGACGCACCACAAGCCACCGTTGCATTCCATCGGGCCTTATTCCGCACCCCTGAAGCCGGGCCAGCTCGGAGAGATAGAGGATCTTCTTCCGACGAAATGCCTAGGCGAGACGCCAGAAAGGGGAAAACCCCCCGAGCGGACCCATCTCCCGAGCGGATCAATCGCCAATTTTCGGAGGCTATTCTACGAGACCCTCTGCCTAAACATTACGCGCCCCCGGCGATCGGCGAGTACAATGGAACAACAAACCCGGATGATCATCTGGGTAAGTTCGATAACACAGCTACGCTCCATCAATATACAGATGGAGTAAAGTACCGAGTCTTCCTTACCACTCTCTCAAGATCGGCTCAACGGTGGTTTCGGAGGCTGCCGGACGGATCCATCACTAGCTTCAAGGACTTCCGAACAGCCTTCCTCCACCACTTCGCCAGCAGTCGGCGTTATCAGAAGACCAGCGTCAGCTTGTTCGCCATCAAGCAAGAGCCGAGAGAATCGCTTCGAGCTTACATCCAGCGATTCAACCAAGTGGCGATGGATATTCCAACGGCCACATCGGAGACGATGATGAATACCTTCACGCAAGGCCTTGTGGACGGGGACTTCTTCCGGTCGCTCATCCGAAAGCCGCCCCAAGATTATGATCATATGCTGCACCGGGCCAATGAATATATCAACGTGGAGGAAGCGCAGGCAGCCAGGAAGAAAGAAACACCAACCGAACGGGCTCCTCCTGCCGAGCGGAGACCCTTGGCCGCTCATCAACCGCCAAGAGGACCGAGGGCTGAAGCAGTCCGATCCCCCCATGCCAGATCACACGTACAAGAGGTAGCTGCCGCTCGGCCCAAGCCAAAGAAGAGATGGACCCCTATGTTATGCTCCTTCCACCGGACGGATACGCACAACACGAGGGATTGTCGAAGTCTTCCCTTCGTGGCTAATCCCGTTCCCAGGAATGTCGAACGGCGGTCTCCTCCCATCGACAGAAGACAAAGGACCCATGAAGCCGATCGGACACGCACCGAGAGGCGTCATCAACAGACGCCCGATCGGCACCGATCTCCAAGACAGGAGAATCGACGGGCGTCCAGAGAACGGTCCCGACCGTCCGCTCGGGAAGAGGAGAATAGAAGCAATACTGCCCGAGGCGAGATCAACGTTATTGCTGGTGGGCCGACCGGAGGAGACTCCAACCGAGCCAGAAAGGCGGGCGTTCGGCAGCTACAGATCCACGCAGTCGGTTGTAGCCAAGAGCGGACAAGTGGATCGGAAATCACTTTCGGGCCCGGAGACTTAGAAGGAGTAGAAGTGCCCCACGACGACGCTCTGCTCATCAAAGCAGTAATAGCAAATTATACTATTCATCGCATATTTGTTGACACAGGGAGCTCGGTCAACATTATATTCAAGAAGGCGTTCGATCAGCTGCAAATTGATCGAGCCGAGCTGCTGCCCATGATAACGCCGCTCTACGGGTTCACGGGTAACGAAGTGCAGCCGGTCGGACAAATACGGCTGGCTATCTCACTAGGAGAAGAGCCGCTCAGGAGGACGCGAACAGCAAACTTCGTGGTGGTGGACTCTCCCTCATCATATAACGTCATTTTGGGACGACCGGCGCTCAGCGAGTTCCGGGCGGTTGTCTCTACCTTCCACCAGAAGATCAAATTCCCCGTGGAGGATAGAGTAGGAGAAGTACGTGGAGATCAGCTAGCAGCTCGGCGGTGCTATATAGAGATGATCCGAGCAGAAGCCTGTTCCGCTCGGAAGGCGCCCCGGATCGAGGTGCACGCCATAACCGAGAAACCTCTTGCTTTAATTTATGATGAAAAGGAGGAAGTTCAGATCCATCCGACCCGATCGGAGAACACGACTTTTATTGCCTCTGATCTGGAGGAGGAGCAGAAGGAGGAGCTGATCCAATGCCTCCAACGAAATCATGATGTCTTCGTCTGGTCGACACATGAGTTGCCCGGAATTTCCCCAAGCATAGCGCAGCATGAGTTGCATGTCCGACCGGACGCTCATCCGGTGAAGCAGAGGAAAAGGGATTTCAGTGCTGAGCAGAATGCAATCATCCAGGCGGAAGTAGAAAAACTTCTGGAGGCCGGCCATATACGCGAAGTGCAGTTCCCGAGCTGGCTGGCTAATGTAGTATTAGTCTCCAAGCCGGGCGGCAAGTGGAGAGTCTGTATCGACTTTAGGGACTTAAACAAAGCATGCCCCAAAGATTTTTATCCCCTGCCCCGGATAGATCAGCTGGTGGATTCTACGGCCGGCTGCGAATTAATTTGTATGCTTGACGCCTACCAAGGCTATCATCAAGTGCCGCTCGCCCGGGAAGATCAAGAAAAAGTAAGCTTCGTAACGGCCGACGACACATATTGCTACAATGTGATGCCGTTCGGATTGAAGAATGTCGGGGCCACCTATCAATGCTTGATGAATAAAGTGTTCAAGGAGCAGATCGGGCGGAATCTGGAATTTTATGTGGACGACATTCTTATCAAGTCCGCCCGAGCGGCCGATCTCTTCAAGGACATGGAAGAAACCTTCCGAACGCTTCGCAAATATGGAGTCAAGCTAAATCCCCAAAAGTGCCTGTTCGGAGCAAAAGGAGGGCGTTTCTTGGGATACATAGTGACCGAGCGGGGAATCGAAGCCAATCCCAGCAAGGTGAAAGCTCTGCAAGACATGCCGCCTCCAAGAAATACAAGGGAAGTGCAGCGGTTGACCGGTCGGATTCATCTCCAAAACCGCCGACCGGAGCCTACCATTCTTCAAGATCCTGCGCAAGGCTACTAAGTTCCAGTGGGATGAAGAATGTGACCGAGCATTCGAAGAATTGAAGACATATCTTAATTCTCTGCCTATACTTGCCAAGCCGATCGGGGGTGAGTCACTTTATATTTATCCGTCGTCAACTGAGCATGCTGTAGGCTCAGCACTTGTGAGGGCGAGTGGCGAAGAGCAGCCGGTGTATTTTCTGAGCCATATTTTAAAAGATGCTGAATCTTGTTACACCGGGCTCGAGAAGTTGGCCTTTGCTTTAGTTCTAGCCGCTCGGCGTCTTCGACCATATTTCTTGGATCACACCATCATTGTCCGGACGAACAACCCGCTAGGAAGGGTGCTGTTAAATCCAGAAGCGTCCGGACGGCTCATCAAATGGACGACAGAACTAAGTGAATTTGACATCCAATACCAGCCTCGCTCAGCGATCAAAGCGCAATCCTTGGCTGACTTTGTGACCGAAGTGCAAAAGCCAGAGCCGGAAGCTCTGTGGAGAATATATGTGGACGGGTCTTCCACTCGGCTCGGAAGTGGGATTGGAATATTGCTGCTCTCGCCTCAAGAAGAAAAGATGCACTTATCCGTCCGACTGGATTATAAAGCTACCAACAATGAAGCAGAGTATGAGGCCCTCATAGCCGGATTACAGGCAGCACGGCATGTGGGAGCCGGTCGGGTGACACTTTATTCAGATTCACAGTTGGCCGCTCAGCAACTATCTGACACCTTTGAAATCAACAGCGCTCGGCTTAAACTCTATGCTGAGGCCTTTGAAAAACTCAAAGCTAATTTCCGTGAGGTGCTTATCCAGAAGATTCCCCGAACGGAGAACCAGGCAGCCGATGAGTTGGCCAAACTAGCAAGTTCTATGACGCCGGTCATTATCCCGAAGCCAATTGAACAAGTATCTTTGGTGGCACATGTTGACCGGATGGAAGGCCTCAGATTTCCGGACGACTGGAGGACACCCATCATAGAGTTTTTGCGCTCGGGCACCACTTCTGCCGATCGGGAAGAAGCCCAGCTGCTCAGGAGGAGGGCCGGTCGGTTCACACTCATCGGCGATCAGCTCTACAAGAAGGCTTTCTCTCGCCCGCTGTTGAAGTGTGTGAGCTCGGAAGACTCGGCTTACATCCTCCAAGAGGTACATCAAGGATCGTGTGGAGGACATCCAGGCGGACGATCACTAGCCAAGAAGATTTTGCTAGCTGGATATTTTTGGCCAACCTTACAAATGGACGCCGCTCGGACAGTATCTACGTGCCTCTCATGCCAGAAGTATCACAACTTCTCGCACCGACTGACAGAGGAGATGAAGACATCAGCCGTTTCATGTCCGTTCGATCAATGGGGAATGGATATTGTGGGTCCATTCCCGATGGCGACCGGGCAAAGGAAATTTTTGCTGGTGGCGGTTGATTATTTTTCCAAGTGGGTGGAGGCCGAGCCACTAGCCAGGATCACCGAGCAGATGGTCAAAAAATTCATCTGGCAACACATCATCTGTAGGTTCGGTATCCCTCGCCGGTTGGTTTCCGACAATGGGTGGCAATTCACAGGGAAGGTGTTAGAAGATTGGTGCAAAAGCTACGGCATCGAGCAACACTTCACGTCCGTGGCATACCCCCAAAGCAACGGTCAAGACGAAGTAGCCTACTGGGAAATTCTCCGTATTCTACGCACTCGGCCCGACCACGTGGGGGGGAGTTGGCCGGATGAAGTGCCGGGCGTTTTATGGGCCATCCGGACGACTCCTAAGGAAGCAACGGGCGTCACACCTTTTCATCTGGTGTACGGCGGCGAAGCAGTCATTCCAGTTGAAGTCGGCGTCGAGTCCGTCTAGGTCCAATTGTACGATGAAGGCAACGCCGATCGGAGGAACATGGAGCTGGATTTGATTGGCGAGGAGCGAGCCAAGGCATCCGTTCGGCTGATGGCATACCGTCAACGAATGAAGCAAAACTACAACCGCCGCGTCATTCCCCGATCATTCCAGGTCGGCGACTTTGTCTGGAAAAAAGTCAAACCGGTCGGCGACGTCGGCAAGCTTGAAGCTCCGTGGGCAGGTCCCTTCAAAATCACCGAAAAACTCCGCTCGGGTGCGTATTATTTGGAGGATGAAGATGGTCGGCAGTTGGATAGGCCGTGGAGCGCGAACGACCTCCAGCCTTATCGGGCGGGATGAAAGGTGTACCACTGTAAATCATCCTGTGTACTTTTTTCGACCGAATACTGGAAATGTAGAAATGAAGAATCAAGAGAACAAATATATGGCACCGTCACCGATGAACGAAGGCCCCGCGCCGTTCAGACGGAGGTATATTGGTCGAGCCAAGGTGCTCGACGAAGCAAACCCTGAGCCGTTCGGCCAGGAGTACGTTCTCCAAGCTGGAAGGAAAGGGCGTATGACCCGTGCTGTTCGGCCGGGCATAAAAATAGTTCAAGCACGAGATGAGCTATGAAGGCCAAGGTCGCTCGACCTGGTAAGGAGTTAGCCTTGAAGGTCGTCTAGCCCAGACGTTAAACCGTAGAGCCGCGCCGACCGGCTATAAATATCCGCGCCGACGAGCTCCGTCGTTAAAGATCGAGAGACGAGCCGGCGTCTATAAACCCTCCGAGCGGGAGATCGACGAGCCCCGTCGTTAAACATCGAGAGCCGCGCCGACCGGCTATAAATATCCGCGCCGACGAGCTCCGTCGTTAAATATCGAGAGACGAGCCGACGTCTATAAACCCTCCGAGCGGGAGACCGACGAGCTCCGTTGTTAAACATCGAGAGCCGCGCCGACCGGCTATAAATATCCGCGCCGACGAGCTCCGTCGTTAAATATCGAGAGACGAGCCGGCGTCTATAAACCCTCCGAGCGGGAGACCGACGAGCCCCGTCGTTAAACATCGAGAGCCGCGCCGACCGGCTATAAATATCCGCGCCGACGAGCTCCGTCGTTAAAGATCGAGAGACGAGCCGGCGTCTATAAACCCTCCGAGCGGGAGACCGACGAGCCCCGTCGTTAAACATCGAGAGCCGCGCCGACCGGCTATAAATATCCGCGCCGACGAGCTCCGTCGTTAAAGATCTAGAGACGAGCCGGCGTCTATAAACCCTCCGAGCGGGAGACCGACGAGCCCCGTCGTTAAAAATCGAGAGCCGCGCCGACCGGCTATAAATATCCGCGCCGATACCGACGAGCCCCGTCGTTAAAAATCGAGAGCCGCGCCGACCGGCTATAAATATCCGCGCCGTCGAGCACCGACGTTAAATATCGAGAGACGAGCCGGCGTTTATAAGCCCCCGAGCGGAAGACCGACGAGCTCCGTCGTTAAAAATCAAGAACCGCGCCGATTGTCTATAAACATTCGCGCAACTAGCATTCGCAAAAACTAAATTGTTTAAGTCCGATCGGCCGTCGGTTTGTTAATACTTCGCATTCACTGAATGCAAACAGTATAGCCAAGCGCTAAACGATTTCGAGGAAAACGAGTTAATTGATTAACCTGATCGGTCGTCTAGTGGGAGACACGTATAGCTTAACTGACTCTACGAATGAGCACCAAACAGACAGAAGAGGGCAATAAAGGACCGACAAAAATGGAAGCAAAGGAATACAATTAGGCCGAACGACACATACAAAAATTTTACATCCGCCGAGCGGATGAAATACAGTAAGTGCTTGGAAGAACTCGCCTCACTCCGGGTCCTCAAAATTGAAAAAGGCATCCGGGATATCGTCAATCATGGCCGCCAGGTCGGAGGCGGGAATGTGCATTCCCGCAGGAAGGTGGCCACCCTTCTTCAAGTACGCCACGGTGACCTTGACCGCCTCGGCGAAGGTTGATGAGACGTTGCCGCCGAATTTTGCGCCGAATCGTTCCGAGCGGAGGTAGTCTTAGCGCGCTGCTACTAGGCGGCTCGGCTCTCCCTCCTTATATTTTCTGAGTACCGCCCGGGAAGCAGTTAAGGAATCTTGGACTGCCTTCAAGTCCATCTCAGCTTTTGTGCGTTCAGCCGAACGGACCTCCCGCTCGGCATTCAGCTGGGCCTCCAGCTTTTTAGATTGCTGATCTAGGGCCCGGACTTCAACTTTCATCTTATCCAGATCAGCAATCGCCCGCCTCTTCCGGCCACTGGCGCGCTTCACGTCCCTGTCACGCTTCTTCACCAAGTCTTCGAGTCGGGCCACCTCTGTAGCCAGATCGGCGACCTTTTTCTGTTCGGCCTCGAGGGTTTGTTTCTCCCGCTCGGCCGATGGACCCCCCGATACTTGGAGTTTTTCCAGGAGATCCTCCAGCTCGGCTAGCCGATTGCTAGTGGCGATTTGCTCAGCCCAACGCTGTAAGGGAAATAATAAAATCAGGAATCAAACAATAGCATGGCACAGGCAGAAAGATGAATTTACCTGAGTGGCCTGCTGCATGTTGTTATCGCCGAGCTGCTTAGGCGTCATGAGGGCCTCTTGAATCTGGGCATCCTCGAAGAGCTTGGCGAGCGGACCCGTCAGGGTTATTTCATGTACGGGGCTTGATGGCCGATCGGCGGACAGCAAATATTCCTCCGATGGAAATCGGAGGGTAGTCTTGATGGTCGGGTGGCCGGACGGCATTTCCTCGGCCGCACTCGCCTTGCCCGAGGACTCCCCTATGGTAGAGGTTTCGCCCAACCGTCGTAAGCGACGGCGAGTTCGTGGAGGAGAACCAGAGGGCTGTGCGGTGGGCGAGGCCGCTGGAGTCCCGATATGCGACGGCGTGCGATCTGGCGAAGCTACCCCGATCGGCGCCTGTGGTCCGCCCTCTTGGGTCGGCGGAAGGCTGGAGTCTCTTTGACGTTTTCGCCGAACTTCCAGTGGGGGATCCCCGACCTGGGGGACCCCCAGCTCGGCTGGGGCAGAGGAAACAGGGTCCGCCTCAACTTCCATTGAAGCGGATGGGGTAACTTCTGTTTCAGGAGCGGACTGCGTCCCCCCCTCTCCGGTAGCTGCCGGGCGGCTGGGAATAAGACCCCGCTCGGCGAGTTCTTTTTTGGTAGCCGCCTCAATTTCCACGGCCTTCAATTTCAAATGAGTGGTAGTCTTGGAGCGCCACATGACTTCAGCTGCAATAGAAGAAATTAAAATCAGTTAGATAAAAAAAGGCGATGGGAGTAAAGAGTCTCTTACTCATGCGGTAGGGAAGATTGGCCCGAACGGGAGATAACGCAAAAATATACAACACCCCCTTGAGAAGCAACTGGTCGATCTTGTACCGCTGACCAGACAACCAGTTAGCCGCATGAAGGTAGGCCGGATTGCTTCTGAATTTGCCGAGCTCCGGTTGGGTCGGCACAGCGGTCTGCCATTTGGTTCGGAATGCTGGCCGCTCGGGAAGTCGAATATAGAAGAAGAATTCCTTCCAGTGCTTGTTGGAGGTCGACATATTGTCAAAAAATTTAAAGCTTATTCTACTTTGGAAAATAAAAGTGCCCAACTCGGATTATTTGGGGTAGAAGAAGAAGTGGAATATTTTGGGGTCAAGAGGGATACTGTGCAGCTTAAAGAGGACGACCACCCCGCTCAGCAACCTAAAGGAATTTGGCACAAGCTGGCCGAGCGGGATGCGGAAATAATTACAAACCTCCAAAATAAATGGATGGGTAGGAAATCTAAGGCCGCCCTGAAATTGGTCTAAAAAGAAACAAACGGTGCCGATCGGCGGGCTATGAGGCCGGTCGGACGGGTCGACTATAATTATTTCATGGTCATCAGGGATCTCATACGTCCGAACAAGACGCTGAGCGCCCTCTTCATCAAACCGACTCTCCATGGTCATATACCAAGGGCCATGAACAGCAACAGCGGGCTCAGAGGAGCTTGCCATCTCGGAGAAGCAATAAGATAGCAAGAAACAAGAGGAACGGGAACGAAAGAGGTAAAACGAGTTGGGAAGACCTTGTAAACGAAGGGAGAAGACTCACTGAGAAGGAAACAGGCGGAAAGGATCACCGGTAGGGATGGTAGCCGCCGAAAAATAGGAACTGGATCGTCGGAGGTCACAGCAGAAGAAGAGGCGGAAGGACAACGCACAAGCAAGCATGCGGCGAAGGAAGTAGACGGAGGCTTTATACGGCAGAGGCTGGTCGGCCTCCGCCGTCGGATGCAGGTCACGAGAGACGAGGTCATCATCTAACCGTCCATTTCAAAGTAATCGGCGTCCCATCGTACGAATCATCACCGCCACACAAGAAGAGCCACGTGGCGCTCTGTCACCAGGCGCAATTAAGGCGCCCATACCGCGCATGCTTCGGTTTAATGAAGAAGATTTGCATGATTTTCGAGAAGATTTAGACAAGCAAACATCCACGTTGAGCGACAAGACAACCAAAACGAAGAGCCGAGCGAGCCGAGCGGCTGAATTTGGCAGAAGGGCCGAACGGCCCCAGGGATATTATAAGCGACGGAAAGGCGACGACCGCCCGGCGGTAAGAATGGGAGATCCACTTCCTGAAGGGTCTCAGCTTGAGGACAGATGGAGGGCTGACTAAGCGGTTAATGGCCGCGCCGAGCAGCTGAGTAGGTCCGAGCGGAACCAAAGATAACCCAGCCAGGCTTGGGTTTCCGACGCCAAGGCAGGAGGATTGAATGGCCGAGCGGGGCGTCTGCCCGGCTGGAACCGAGGGGCCGAGCGGGTTGTCCGTTCGGCCAGGATAAGGGCGAGGATACAAAGGTTAGCCGAGCGGCCTATTCGTTCGGCTCGAGATATGGGATGTCAGCAGAGGCATGTCTAATGATTATGCCGTACACAGGATTTCACGATAGAAGATCTTGCCGTCACATCATGGAGAGGTTGATACAGTAGCGGTATGGCCTCATGGATGCCCTTCTGACAGACCCATACCTGGGCATGGTCGAAAGCAGGAGATTGCTTCGATTGGCGCGCCCAGGCTTCTTGGAGAGGTCTATATAAGGTCTCCATTTCTTCACCGGAGGTACGCGAGTCTTCATTTTGCAGCCACCTTCTTCATCCATTCCTCGCCTGACTTGAGCGTCGGAGGGCCGTCGCCGGGACACCCCCCCGGCTCGGTTTTGTTGCAGGTTCGCCGTAGTACTCGAGGATCTAGCAGGGAGCGCCACGTCCTCAGCGTTCGTTGACCCCTGGTTCGGACAGGATCATAAATGATGACATTAATTATGGTCACCTTCGTATTAATGTCTGTTGTTTGGTCATTACTAGCTAGCCATTAATCGCAGAGATGATGATCGTGGGAACCGTGGATCACATCTACTTACAATCAATAATCATGCGATTTGCGAATGATCATAGGAGTTCGAAGTAAGGAGCTTAAGAAGTTAGGGAGTTCAAAAAAAAGACTTAGCTTGAAAGATCGATCAAAAGATGCCGTGCCGACCAGCTCAAAAGGTTGGCCCCTTAACTAGGAGCTACGGATTCATTTCTCCTGTGCAATGGGAAACAGTGTACAATTTTATGGACAAACTTTATTTCAAGGCCTCGCTAGCCTAAATACGATAAGAGGCATCCGACAATGATCCTTGATGAGATCATCTTAGGATCCTTTAATTTTGTGCATTAGGTTTTTCTTACTTTTGCTATGCTTTCTGGATTTGATAATAGGAATTGGTAATATAAAACCTCTTGATCTTATTGTCCCTGGTATCTTGTACGTTCCTTAACTAAAGATGGTCCGAGTTGGTATTTTACTGATCAGTGATGAGTGATGCATGCATGCTGTTGAAGCTGCACCTCTACAGATGAAAATAATTTATTTTAAAGCAGAATGCACGCAGCATTTTCCATTGCCAATCCATGCAATTGCAAGAATCTTCCTCATCACTCATTTCTTATATAATCCTTGCACTCCCTTTACTATATATGCTTTTCCAGGTAGCTTTGCACTTTGCTTCCATATGCTCCTCTAACCAAAATATTTAATCTCATAAATCCATTGTTCATGCAGAACAGATCAGTAATTGATAAGAGCACCAATATTTAACTGCAGTAGTAATTGCGTTTCAGAAATCCAAGAGACAATGATCCTTTTAGTTGATGCCACAAATATATATATCAACGTATGCATTTGCTGCAGGGTTAGATCATGCGTGGCACCTCCGGTGAAAAGCTAAAGCTGATGAAGACAAAATTTTAAAGATGAAAGGAGGTAGAATCCTTAGAGCTTAAGTACTTTAGGGCATATTCATGCACCAACGTGGAAGGCCATGAATTATTGAACTCTACTTTCATTGAAATGCAAAAATGTTCGATATAGTTTTCAGTTTGAAGATCATCAAGTTTTATTCCATGATCATACTGATCAATTAAAAGTCCATGAAAACAATGCCCTCACAACTCATTCTATTGTGCCTTTGATTCCTTAGTCCTGAATTAAAATTTGTCGTCATTTAACTTGCTTTACTTTACTTAGATTAAAAAAAACAAAAAGAATGCTAATCTAGGATTATCATGTAAAGCACCAGTCAAGTTGATTCTGCTTTTATAGCCCCATCAGGAGCATGATTAATGCATCATGCTCTTTTAAAAACATTTTTAATGCTTAATCCATAAAGGTTTAGTGGATGGCAGCTACTTAAAAGGTATGCCCACCGTGAAGCTTATCTCTTGGTTGTTCTCCATTTAACACCTTGCTTCCTTCCTTCCTTCCTAACTTTGAGCTTGAGGGCTAGTTTTAATTATTCTCTCCATCGATCTTAAGATTATTAGGCTTCGAATTCCTTGACAAAGAAAGAGAGGTATGGCTCATTCCTTCCTCAAGAGTAATTTATATATCTTAAATATATTTTACAAGTACACATACATCTTATTATATTAATCTCCTCGTGAACACAGAGCAACAGAGAGAGAGAGAGAAGCATGAAGGATGGAGCTCTGAAATGATTCAGCCATGAACCTTTACAAGGATCAACAACAGCAAAAAGAAGATATAATGGAGCTTTACCTTGGTTACTTTGAAAACAATATGCACCATGTTGGATCTTGGTAAGCAATTTCTTTTTCTTCTTCCTTCTTCTGGTGTTGTTGGTGTTGTTTTTAAAATAAATAAAAAAAGTGATTTTTTTTTGCTATAATTTATTATTTCAAAAATAAGCTAGAATAACTCATGAAAACTTCATCATTTTTTTTAATTGAAAATAAAAATCATCATCATCATTGCGGGCATTATAATGGGAGTGGTCGACATTGCGCTGTCAATATCGCATGGGAAAATTTGAATTTCGCCATCGACTTTACTTTCCTTTTTAACTTGCCTACCAAAACTTCCAAAAACATTCCTAAAAGTTTAGAGGGAGGGCCTTTTTCATAATTTTAAACTTCTGTGGATGGTTAGGAAAAAGGTAAAGTGGAGAGTGAGAGAGGGGGACGAAACGGAAAAAAAAAAATTAGGTGCATTTGGGGAAGGTAAGTGCACCGGAGTTGTGCCCGACAGCCACCGCTGGTGTCCCGATGGAGCAGGAGAACGAGACGCCCAACTGTCGCACACTCTTTCCGCTTTCCCGCGACCCACCATTAAAAAATAACGGTGGAGGACTGAGAAGGGACGGAACTCGACCTCCGGGAATCTCCACTTCCGTCTACTAAACTGCTTCTAAGCCTCTCTCTTTCTCTCTCCCTCTTGATAAGGAATGGCGGCCGCTGGCTTTCCCTACCGGGCTTCGGGGTTAGGGTTGTACGCTTCATTCCGAGGCAATAGTTTGCGAATAGGCGGCTCAACTCTGGACCTCAAGGTTAGATCTTTTTTTTTTTTTGGTCTTTTCGTCGTAGGTGATATGCTTGTTTCCTGGTCGCTGCTGCTTGTGAAGTTGGAATCTCTCTGTTGAACGGGAAAAATCCTTTTTTTTTTCTTACTTAAATAAGAGCGAAGCGTAAAAATACTGCTTTGGATGAGTTTTGTCAGTAGAGAACGTGAACAGAAATTTGCTTGTACTCTGAGTTCAGCACTGCTCTTGTGTTTTTTTTTTTTTTTAACCTTTTGTAGATAAAGGAAGTAATCAAAACTCTGATTTTGTCATAGAAGGATTTCAGTAATTCAGATGAAACAATAATATCTCCCTGGTGTTCGATTTTTATTGTTTGTAAAGGAAGAATGAAGAAGATATACGATTACTTTGCATGCCTAGTTTCGCTTGACAAATTGATCTAACATATGGTTTAGTTTTATAAAAGTTTCTCGTGACACAATCCTTGAGTAAGTTGACAGGAATAATTATGGGGATTTGTCTAAATCCTGATAATCTTTCTCTGCAGAATGAAATGATCTTAAATAGGGGTTGGAGATATTGATCCATAACGGTTATTTCTCTAAAAGTTATGCATAGTCAGCTATAAGATACCAGGAGTGAAGATGGATTTGTTAAGTAATCTTGGGGCTTGGATTCATTTCTGTTCAATGAGTTTGTCAAGCAAATTTGTGTTGTGCCATTTATACAAAGTGGGTTGTTGTACTTAGAACTGTTTGGAGTGCTAAAGAAGTATGATACTCTTATCCATTGCTTACTATTTATGTTTGGCTACCAATAAGACACTAATGGAGTGAGGATGATTGTTATATTTACTTTTATTGGCATGATTCAAAGCCTTGATGCAATAAATTGAACATTGTGTCTCTAGGAAACACTTCCTTAATCAATAAATTGTTGACTTCTAACTGCTGTGCATTCCATTGGAATAATCTTCTTATCCTTTCAGTGCAAACAGTAGGAGCCATATATCTCCATTTCGAGCCTCAAGTAGGATGGGCATGTGTGAAGAAAATCACCACATTGGCATGTGGGAGGACTCATTCAAAGCTGATAGCAGTCAAAATACATGCGCTTCAACTGTTATGGAGTCAGATATGCGAATTGACTATTTGGTTGATATCTGCAGCATATCTATCTTGTTCCAATTATAACCTTTACTAATGTCGCACTAGTTCTGATTGGTTATTTGTATTCTTATGTAGCTAGAAGATATTCCTCTCAAGGCACTAGGAAAACCAAAGAAATATGACCATAAAGAAAACAAGACTTCAGATAAGGTATATAAAATATTAAAATGCCTATGAGATTTTTTTTTTTACTCCTATCAATTCTGTGGTAGTTTTATTAATTTATTTTTCTCAATCTTGACTAACATGACATCAGTAATTGTTTCCTAAGTCATTTTAATGTGATTGTCATGCTGTAAATTCATGCAGAAAGTATCCTTTTTCACAAAATCTTCAATATTCTTGTTACTACCAGAAATTAAATTTTGATATCACATGTCAAACTAAGCGATCTATACCAACCTCTTGAAGACTTTTGCATGTGGAAAATAAGAAATACTGACCTCGGTAGTAAGTGGATTTATATCTGATTGAAACTTAATTTGTGAGGCAATTTTATTAGTGATAACCAATGGAAGCACACATATACATTCCAGACTTAGAAAACTCGTGAAATTCCAACGGTTGATGGTTTGAGATATCCTATCATGAACTGAATTATAATTATTTTAAGTTGGTTGAATTTTTTGTTTTAGTTACCTTAAATGGTTTATATTTGAAACACACTATTGCTCCTTATTTTGTTAATCTGGTGTATGGCATGACTGTTCATATTTGATCAGAGATTTATCTTCTTATATGAAACCCCAATCATCTCAGTGAGCCACGTTCAACTCTGTTAATTAAGTAGACTCTGAAAGTATGGATTGCATTTAGTAATGCTTATCAGAAATGTTCTGCAATTAATATGGGCCCTTAGTTTAATAAATGACATTTATAGGTATTGAGACGGCTGGCACAAAATCGAGTGGCTGCTCGAAAAAGTCGACTGCGGAAAAAGGTACTTAGCAAAGTGATTTCTTTTAACTGACTATTAAAGTCAGGTTTAATATGCTGATCTTCAAGCACATTCTTTGACAGGCTTATGTTCAGGAGTTAGAGTCAAGTCGTTTAAAACTCGCCCAACTAGAACAGGAGGTTGAGAAGGGCAGACACTTGGTAGAAATGCTACACCTTCATGATGAGCAGAAATCTTATCTTGTCCATGTCAGCTGATGAACAAATTGTTGCTTTACTTCAGGGTATGTACACAATAGGTGGGAATATGCGAGGATCACCCCTTGGGGTGCCTGGAAGCGTCAATATAGGTATGATGTTGAATTTTGTTTTCCTCTCTTCTTTACACTAAGTCATCAAGGAAAGGAAAAGAAATCCCAACAATTTCTTGAAATAATCATTTTGCACCGATATGTTGATAATGATAGGTACTTGTATCTAACATGGCATGAGTCTAGATGTCTCAGACGTTTTCTTTTAAGAAATCTTAACATTGTGAATGAAGGGTAGAAATACTTGGACACCTGGCCCTCTTTTTTAGATGTCTGATACCTTTTTTTTCCTTTTAAAGTTTATGAGACATGATCTCTTGAGCATGATGATGTTCATATTGTATGTTGGATGTCTTAGAGACAGGTGTAGAAGTGGTGGAAGAGTCTTACTATCATAGTTCACTAGATCTTTTAGTTTATGTTGAACCACACTATGGTTCATTTTTTTGGTTGCACTTTTAGCAATACTAGATAAATCTGTGCTTTCTTCTTCCATTTTTTTATCTTGCACATAGAGATGCCAAATCATTATCATCCGACCTTTACTCTTTCCGATGTTTAAGCTGATGCTAGGGACTCATTTTTAAAAATGCATACCATGATATGAGTTGGATGAAGAAACTACCATTTATTGAATATAATGAAATAGCACAGAAACCTATAAATATAGATTTAGTGTTTTAAAAATAATATGGACAATATGGGACACCTTAATTTAGTCCTAGATGTCTAGTTATGGACCACCAGAAGAGTCTTGTGGGCTTATATGAATAAAGTACTAATAATTTGTTCCTAGGCAACCAGAGCATGTGGTACGCATAATGAATTTCTGGGTTGTTTAAATTGTGACATTTGATATCAGAGCCCGGTTTATGCTAGGCATGGTAAGGTGGTTAAACTTGTGTGCCTTCAATTGCAAGTAGGGCTGATTCTTGATTCTCAGTTGGACTTTGGGTATTGACATGGATATGAAGCCTGTTAGGCAGAGGAGGTTATGGCATTTTGATTTTGACCTACATGAGTAGTTGTTGATTGGTGAATGGGTTTTACAAACTTATATGAGTGAACTATTATTATTTTGGATGGTTTATGCTAGGCATGGTAAGGTGGTTAAACTTATGTGCCTTCAATTGCAAGTAGGGCTGATTCTTGATTCTCAGTTGGACTTTGGGTATTGACATGGACATGAAGCCTGTTAGGCAGAGGAGGTTATGGCATTTTGATTTTGACCTACATGAGTAGTTGTTGATTGGTGAATGGGTTTTACAAACTTATATGAGTGAACTATTATTATTTTGGATGAATGGTTAGAGCTACCAAGTTATGATAGGGGTTAGTTCTCCCGTTTGAAAAGGTTGTGACACTAAAATATTGCATAGTTGAATTCATCTTCCATTCACAATATATTACATCCTCTTTCTTCTACGATAAACTTGTCACAAATTTATGACATTTCTACCCTTGGGCGGCATAATTATTTGTAGGTTTGTTCTGCTTTATTCTTTGATCTTTTGATTTCTTAGTACCTATAACCTGAGGTGCAATTCTTGTTTGCTTTCCAGGGATTGCTGCTTTTGAAATGGAATATGGACACTGGGTTGAAGAACAAAATCGACAAACATGTGAACTTAGAGCTGCACTGCAGGCAAATATGTCTGATTTGGAGCTTCACATGCTTGTTGAGAGTGGAATGAGACATTATGATAATCTTTTCCAAATAAAATCCAAAGCTGCTAACTCTGATGTCTTCTATCTTATGTCTGGCATGTGGAGAACATCCACTGAGAGATTTTTTCTTTGGATTGGTGGATTTAGGCCCTCAGAGCTTCTGAAGGTGATTGAATTATTTGAAAAAAAAAAAAAAATTCTAGCCTCCATTATGATTGCACATGCACACTGTACTTCAATATCAGCATGAAGATCTGTGATTCCTTGAAACATAGTGACTACTCAAATGTAGCATGGGACTGCTGAAAGTGTACATCAATCTAAATCTAAACTAGGTCTATTCCAAATTTCCAATATAATGACATAATTGAAAACAAAAAAATACACTAAGTTTCAGATTCCTATCATTTTTCTGTAAATTCTTTTTTTCTTTTGACTTGCCAAGACAACCATTTTCATTATCCTCGTACTAATATCTCATTCTTGGTTTGCAGGCACTCTACCCACAGCTTGACCCTCTGTCGGAGCAACAAATGACTGCTGTCTGCAGCCTGCGGCTATCTTCACAACAAGCTGAAGATGCACTGTCTCAAGGACTGGAAAAACTTCAGCAAACTCTTTCTGAAACTCTGACATGTAACTCCTTAGGCACATCTTGTGTTTCAGGTTACATGGGACAAATGGCAAATGCCATGGGAAAGTTGGATGCTCTTGTAAGCTTTCTGAACCAGGTGATACACAATTCTGCCAACACATTCATTAATCTTGCTCTGCGTATTTTTATTTTCTTTTTTGCTGATTCATCAGTGTTCTACTAGTTCAGATTTTTTTAATATTATATATCAGTGCAATGCTTAAGAATGACTTACCAACGTCATTTTAGTCTTAACTATGTACTTGGATTTGGCTACCAATACCTTGCCTATGTTTCTGGTATATGACTTTGTCAAAATCTTTGTATGCGACCAACGGCAATGTCTGTGTCCAATTTGGAGTATCGGTTGTCTAAAACAAGCCCCACAGAACTGGTGTTTGGATACTAAGTTCTTGAAGGTTGTTCAAGAGTATTCCTATTTGAAAGGATAAAACGACAATGTAGTAGATTTATAATCAGGCCTAGGATGAAAAGTTGGTAATTTAGTGAGGAGTTGGAGTTCTTCATACAACAGCCATCATCTATACTGCTGAACAACATATCCCTTCTTAATCAGATTAAGTTTCAGCGCCGTCAACTCTTTTCTTCTATATGAGCATCTATGCTTTTTGTAGTAGCAAGTTTTTGACACCGCGTTGGGTTGCAACTGGCGGGTACCCATTTATTCTCCTCTACCAATTTTAAACTTCAAGTTTGCACTTCCATATACACTGGATAATTTTCAACCATTTCTCTCATTGGTGCACTAAAGTTTTTGAGTTGTTTGTAGAAATGAAACAGAAAAGCAATTTATCAACACCAACAACTGTAATATATTTGACATTTTCTCTATAATCAATTGAGTTCATCCTGAATATTAGTCTGACCATCAATCATCCTTTCCTAAATTCAATACAGGCTGACCACCTGAGACAGCAGACTTTGCAGCAGATGCACAGTATCCTCACAACCCGTCAGGCGGCACGAGGTTTGCTTGCATTGGGCGACTACTTCCAACGACTCCGTGCCCTTAGTTCATTATGGGCTGCTCGACCTTGCAAACCTGCTTCAAAAAAATCAGATCAGATCAGATCCCATTGGTGAATTGTCATTTCAAAAATCGCAAACCAAATCAACTGGAACTGGGCCAGGGAATGGACATTAACAAAATGGTTCGTAGCCTCCATCCGGATCATTATCCTAACAAGTATATACAACACAAATTGCAACAAGTGCCGTAGTGTAGATGATCTGTAAAAATATATCTGATGGTTCTGTAGCTTGTTTATGAACATGCCATTTGTTATTGTTGCAGCTCCATTTTCAGTATAAGGACATTAAGTTGCCCATGAACTGGTATTCCATATCAGGAACAAACAGCTCTTTCCCAGTATATATAAAATGTTTGTTATCGGATATGTTTACATTGGAAGCAGCGACGAATAATTAAAAATTGTATGTGCATGAGCACTTCACAAACAACGCATAAGGTGAATTTGATATATGAACATTACTATAGGCTATCTAGTTAATATGTTCAAGGAAGGTGTTTTTGAGTAACCCAGTATGCTTGGGGATGCTCAACATGCTAATAATCAAAATCATATCTTCCTGTATAACACAGACCTTTATTGGAATCAGAACCCAATAAAAGATTCCTGCAGCAGAATTTCTACCATGGCCATCAAAGTAGAACACAGAGCTTTAAAGCTGATAATAGCTTAATTACAATCCAACAAAGTAATAATTGCCCAAATGCTACCACTTGTAGATGGCCTGATAAGTGAGCTATGGTGCAACGGAAAGGTATTTAGATTATCATTTAGATATTCATGATTTAATCCTTAGTTATGATGAATTTATAAGAATTTTTTCTTCAAATGGAACATGTAATCAAATGATGCTAGACTTTTTCTCGATTTACCTTGATGACTTACCTAGTCTGATTAATTATTTTTTTATAAGTAGATTTATGAACCAAACTAGATATATGAGAATTTGATATAACATAACAAAAAAGTTAATAATAGAACATCAATGGATATAACTCCTATGTCAATCGAGTAGTTTTCCTTTTATCTTCTCAAACTTTCACCTTCTTAGAAGATACATAAAAACATAGTTAAAAATAAAAAAGGTAGCACAGTGTATAAAATTCTCGTTATGCGGGATCACAAGAAAGGATCCAATGTATGCAATTTTATCTTACTTTTTGCAAGAAGTTATTTCCAGGATTTGAACTCATGATTTTTTTTATCACAAAGTAATAATTTTACTGTACCAGGACTTCTTTTCCGTAAAAATATAGTTATGTTGAGAATTTGGATAACTATACTGAATAGTATCTAGCAAAATAAGGAGAAAGCATGCCACATTGGAATGGTCCAAGCCCATGTTTTGATTCGTTAACATCTTTCTGCAAAAAAGGAAGCTAGGAAAGTTAACAGGATCTTGATTTTTAAAAAATATTTCCTAAAAAAAAACTCAAAATGACAAGCCTAAAACACAAATATACATGTGTTTCTAGGTCCAATACTTTGATCAACCTGCAAAATTCAACTTGTTTGCTACCACAAAATTGAGGGCATCCATGGATTTAACATAAAGATACCCAAATAAATCAGCCATGATAAGAAGATTAACAAAGATCCATTGAGTTGCCGTAAATCACTAAGGCTCCGTTTAATTTGTAGGATAGAATTAATGGTGTTAGGGATTATTGATATGAGAAAGAGTGTTTGATGGATGAGATATGATTAATAGTATAAGGATTAATGGTGTGATAAATAATCATTGGCTCTCCCAAAGGATTATTTATCACATCGTTAATCCGTATCCCACCTACACCATTAATCCTATCCCACAAATTAAACGGAGCCTAAGTGTTTTGCTTATTGAGGTACTTGTTGTTTGGATCTATAAGAGCATCTCCAATGGAGGATATTTGGAGGGGGTATTTCTCTAAATATCCCCCCTCTTAAATATCCTCCATTGTGGGGGATATTTGAGGGATGTAGTTTTCTTTTAATTTAATAAAAAATGGTGAGCCCCACCAAAAATAGTGGGCTGACGTTACTTTTAGATTTTTTGTTTTTTTAATTTAATTAAATTCAGAAAATTAAAAACAAATCAAACGTTCGAAAAATTAAATGTTCGGAAAATTAAATATTGGGTAACGTTCAATTTCTCCCATATATACATCTTCTTTCATCTATTTTCATCATTTTCATACTCATTGCTTACAAAAAATTTAGAGAGAAATGGATAAAAATTCTGGTAATTATTTTAGGGATTTGTTCAACTCTCCAAATATCGACGAAAATTCTAGTGAAGAAAGTTCTCGAGTCCATCCTAATTTCTTCAATCCTCAATTTTCATTTCCCACTCAACATCCACCAAATTTCCAACCTTTTCCATACCCACCACCATATTATCATAATTTTCAAAGTTATCCAAATTCTTTGAGTGGCGACCCTCGAGCTCCGTTTTATACATATCCTCCAGAATATTGGCAGAGTAGTCAGTATTTCATACAAGTCCCATCTCATGGAATTGATCCGCTTCAATCACCAGAGATTCAATCAAATGAATTGAGAAGAGCTAGTGTTGATGCAACTGACAGTGATAAAGGTACACCTTATACAGTCCCTGATTCACAATTTCCTCCATTCTCATCGACGATATTATTCTCAATCAAGCACCAGAGATGGGCAACGTATCAGATGAAGACCATAGTAAGCGAACAATATGGACAGTAGCAGATGATAAGCTCCTTGCAGCGGCCTACACAATTATGAGTAAAGATTCAGTAGTTGGTAATGCCCAGAAGAGTGAGTCATTTTGGAAACGAGTTGTGACATACTTCAATGCCAATCGAACTAAGGGAGCTAAAAAGAGAACTGCGGAGAAAGCAAAATCACATTGGGCTTCATTGAAAAAGATCGTAAATAGATACAATGGAATCTACAATAAATGGTATAATGATCAACCAAGCAGATGGAGTAACGAGGATTTGATGGTGCGAGCTCATGAAGAATATAAGAGTACTTTTAAAATTACTTTCCAATATGAGCATGTGTGGAGAATCGTGAAAGATAGTCGATGTATGCTTCTCAATTCTCAGAGCGACGGGCTACAAAAAAAGCAAGAACATCAGAATCATCAGGTGCACATACTGACTCTTCTAATCCTAACACAACTGCTGATATAGATGATAGAGAAATCTGATCTCGTCCAATGGGACAGAAGACAACAAAGAGGAAAGACAAAGAAAGAGTATGCCTAATTGATGAATTGAATCAGGCTATGCAACAATCAATTGCACATTTAGAAGAGTATAATAACAATAAGAAAGTTGATCAACTCATCCAAGCACATCAACTCCTCATAATGGACACACGAGGCATGACTGAGGAACAACTTCAAAATCATCTAGCGATATGTGAACAACTAAAGAAAAAATTGAACATGTAGTTAATTTCTATGGTTTATTTTATCTGCTGCATGTTTATTTTATTAATTGTAGTTTATCGTTATGTATTTTATTAATTTAATATGGTTTGTATCTCTGTATTTCAATTTTAAATTTATAAAATATTTATATTTGTATGAACTTAAATTTATATATCTTCTATTATATTTTTCTTAAAATTAAATGTAAGTTAATTAAATGGTCGTAGGCCCCATAAATATTTGATTGTGGAATTGAGGATATTTGAGAGTGAATATTTGATGGATGAGACCCATAAATATTTGATTAGTGGAATATTTCATTGTGAAAGTTGAGATATTTGAATAGTAAAATATTTGAAAGATGATATGAAAGTGGAAGCCATAAATACTTAGAAGAAATATTTCTAACTATTGTGGATGCTATAAGACAAACTAGGTAACACTTGAATCAATAACCACCATTTATAACTGTAGCAGAAGAACATAAAAAGGAAAATCTGAATGGAAAGGGAAAAAAATACATTTGATGAATACTATAATTGTATATATAAGTTAGCAGATAAATAGATAAACTAGTTATTATTAAATCATAAAACTTCTTAAATGGCACTAGCCTTCTCCCCCACTCAAACAAGTTCCTCATTTAAGCTTTGCAAAAGCTTCCCATGAAACTTGGCGCTCATTGCAATCAGTAATGCGAGGGGAGAGATCCAAAATTCTACTTTTCAATCATCAAACAAAGAGTCCTCTAGATCCAATTTTTCCAACATCAATAAGTAACTAAGTCATGAATCCATTGTTTTTTGTCCCCTCGGGACGGTGCGATGGTTAAGACATGGGGTGTTGCCACATGAGGTCTTGGGGTCGAAACTCGACGTGATCGAGCATAACTTCTCCCATGTCTTGATCATTTACACTAATGGCTAGTAGTCACCCGTAATTTACCTCCTCCGTGTTGATCTAAAGATGAGTTAATAGAGGCGTTGGGGGCAAACAAATTATCTTTTGTCACATGAAAAAAAAAAATGTATCAATTTGTACACAAACTAACTCTTCCAGCTAAACATAATAGGAGAATACTTATTTGTACAAAGCGGAAATTTGATCTATTTTTTTTCTCTTTCGTATTCATGTTTACTTATAACTAATATAGGGAATAATTTCTAAGCAAAAATAAAGAAAAATATTAAGCATTATCACATAGGAAAGCACACGTTAAGTTGAAACAATCAAACAAACTATTAAAGATTTTAAACTACATCAAAAGTCTCTGAGATATTGCGACATCAAAGCATAAAAAATAAACCATATATATAAAGTCATTAAGATTACTATTACTCACAGATCATAATCATAAAAAAAATAATATTTATGATCTTTAATTACTATTAAAATTATCAAAGAATTTAAACTTTTCCATATCAAAATAAAATTTCAATAGACATCTTGCTAATTTCAATAGACCTTTTACCTTATATATATAATCTATTATAATTATTCGTTTATAGTCTTAGGATAATTTAACCTTTTACCTTTTCAGTTTAGAGTTTAGTTAGATTTAGTCTTTTACCTTTTCAGTTTAGGGTTTATATTTTTTCTTATAATTAATTATATAAAGGTCTTGTAATCTTTATTTCTCAATCAATTTTGGATTCAATAATATGGTTAGTTTTTCCTTCTCTTAATTTCTACATAGTATAAGAGCAAGGTTTTCTTTCTCTGATCTAATTTTTCCACCGTCCTCTGTTATTGCTTCCTGTTGCTGCTGCCATCTCCTACTGCTGCTGTTGATTTCGGTGCCGTCATCTATTTTCTATCCTTGTTCTGTCGATTTCGGCGCCGACACCTTGTTCTGTCGATTTTGGTACCGACGTCCTGTGCTGCTAATTTTGGTGTCGACGTTCTTTACTGCCAATTTCAATGTCGACACCCTATGTTGTCAATTTCGGCACTGACGTCCTTTTCTACTAATTTCGACATTGATGTCGGTTTTTTTTTGCGGATCATGCAAATGTGTATCCTTACAGTTTGGTTATTCTGAAAATTATTCATTCTGTCATCATGCCTGATCGTGCAGATGCTTCATGGAAATCTAATTCGTATATGTTTGAGCAGTTTCAACAGTTCCTTGTTTCACAACCCTTTGCTATGTTAGCTTCCTCTCATATAGGTTTGTCATCGTCTGGTATTTCATATATATCTTCGTCCTTATGGATTTTGGACTCTGGTGCCTCCAATCATATGTCATCCAATTTGTCATCTTTTATTTCTTTTTCTTCCAGTTCATCTATATCTATTGTGACTATTAATGGTACTCCTATGTCATTAGCAGGTGTTGGTTCAATTGTTACATCTTCTTTATCTCTAACTAATGTTTATTATATTCTAAGTCTTACTCTAAATCTTATTTCTGTTAGTCAATTATGTGAGTCTGGATACCTAGTCTCTTTTTCTTCATCCAATTGTTATGTTCAGGACCTGCGATCTCAGAGGCTGATTGGGGCCGGTCATAGGCAAGAAGTACTCTATGTTTTAGATCAACTCAAAGTACCAGAAGTTGTAGCTTCAAGTGTAGATTTATCATCTTTTCATTTGAGTCGTTCATCTTCTGATTTTTATTTGTGGCACTTCCGTTTAGGTCATGTTTCAGCGTCTCGTTTGTAGTTTTTAGCTTCTACAGGAGTATTAGGACCTTTAAAAAGTTCTGATATTTCTGATTGTAGTGGTTGTAAACTGGCCAAATTTTATGTCTTACCATTTTCTAAAAGTCTTTCTTTTTCTTCTGCTCCATTTGATCTTATCCATTCTGATATGTGGGGGCCCTCCCCTATTCCTACAAAAGGAGGTTCAAGGTATTATGTTTCTTTCATTGATGATTGCGCTCGTTACTCTTGGATCTATCTTATGAAACACAAGTCTGATTATCTTACAATTTTTAATAACTTTAGAGCTCTTGTGAAAACTCAACATTATAGTGTCATAAAGTATTTTCATTGTGATTTTGGGGGTGAATACACTTCGAATCAATTTTTACATTTACTTGCTTCTGATGATATTTTTCATCAAACCTCGTGTACAGATACTCCTAAACAAAATGGCGTAGCTGAACGAAAACATAGACATCTTGTTGAAACAACCCGTTCATTTTTATTGTCTGTTAGTGTTCCTAGTGCCTTTTGGGGGGAAGCAATCTTTACTGCTGCTCATGTCATTAATAGAATTCCAACCTCACTCAATTCAGGTTTGTCACCTTTTGAAAAATTGTATGGGTATGCTCCTGTCTATTCCTCTTTGCGTGTTTTTGGTTGTACTTACTTTGTCCTTCGTCTACATGCAGAGCATAATAAGTTAGCATCTCGGTCTGCTCTTTGTGTCTTTCTGGATTATGATGTTAGTCAAAAAGGATATCGTTGCTTTGATCCTATTAGTCAAAAATTGTATGTCTCTCGTCATATTGTGTTTCTTGAACATATTTCATTCTTTTCTAGTTCGCATAATATGACAAAGTCAGATCTACTTTGCATTGATCCTTCAATACTAACACTGAGGAAGCTTCACCCACAGCTCCTACTGGTAGCTCAACTGAATCTGGTACTTTGGTTCCCGAGATATCCGCTCCACATGCTCCTCCTTCTGCCACCACCCAATCATCTCCTCATATTGCAGATGATCCTTCTATCCACCGTCGTCAATCCACTCATGTTCGTAAGTCTACTAAACTACCAGATTTTGCTTACTCTTATTATTCTCATTCTTTTGCTTCATTTATTCCATCTATTCATTGTCTTTCTAAGCTCGTATCCTATAGAGATGTTGTTTGTAACCCACTTTGGCAAAGTGCTATGGCTGAGAAACTAACTACTTTGCATCATAGTCATACATGAGATTTGGTCCCATTGCCACCAGGAAAGCATACCATTGGTTCTCGTTGGGTATATAAGATCAAAACTAAATCTGATGGATCAATCGAACGATACATAGCTCATCTTATTGCTAAAGGTTATTCTTAGGAGTATGACATAGATTGTGAGGAAACATTTGCTCCTGTTGCAAAAATGACAACTGTTCGTACTCTGATTGTTGTTGCTTCTGTTTGTCGATGGAGAATATCTCAGATGGATGTCCAAAATGTATTTCTAAATGGTGATCTTCATGAAGAAGTTTATATGACACCTCCTCCTGGTATTTCACACCAACCTGGTGAAGTTTGCAGGCTTCATAAAGTGCTTTATGGTCTCAAACAAGCACCTCGTGCTTGGTTTGAGAAATTATCTACAGTGATTACTTCGTTTGATTTTCATCCTAGTAATCATGATTCAGCATTGTTTGTCAGATGTATGAGTGCATGTCGTATTCTTTTATCATTATATGTTGATGACATGATTATTACTGGTGATGATTCTGATGGAATTGTTTCCTTAAAGTCTGAGTTGGCTCATTGTTTTGCTATGAAATACTTGAGTATACTACGCTACTTTTTGGGCATTGAGGTTGCTTATTCCCCGAAAGATTATCTTTTATCTCAGTCAAAGTATATATCTGATTTGTTTGAGCGTGCTCGTCTTACTGATAATAGGGTTGTTGATACTCCTATTGAGATTAATGCTTGATATTCTCCATCTAATTGCTCACCTTTGTCGGATCCTAGTTTGTACAAAACTATTGTTGGAAGCTTAGTTTATCTCACCGTGACTCGTCCAGATATTGCGTATGCTATTCATGTGGTTAGTCAATTTATCGCTGCACCAACTACAGTTCATTGGGTTGTTGTTCTTCGTATTCTTAAGTATCTTCGGGGCACTCAATTTCAAAGTCTTTTATTCCCTTCTACTTCATCTATTGAACTGCGTGCATACTCTGATGCAGATTGGACTGGTGATCCTACGGATCGCAAATCTACCAATGGCTTATGTATTTTTCTTGATGATTTCCTCATTTCTTGGAAGAGTAAAAAGCAAGATGTTATTTCCAGATCTTCCACGGAAGTTGAGTATCGTGTCATGGTCTCAACTACTTGTGAGATAGTTTGGTTACGTTGGTTGCTTGTCGATATGGGTATCTTTCTTCATCAACCTACTCTGTTATATTGTGATAATCAGAGTGCTATTCAAATTACGCGCAATTCAGTTTTTCATGAACGGGCGAAACATATTGAAATCGATTGTCGCATTACTCGTCATCATCTTCAAATTGGCACAATCACATTGCTTTTTATTCCTTCAAAACTACAGATTGTTGATATGTTTATCAAAGCTCATTCCGCTTCGAGCTTTCGATTTTTATCTAACAAACTCTCAAAGTTTCTGGTTGTAATATCATGAGTTTGAGGGGGGATGTTAGATTATATAATTTATATTATATAATCTATTAGAATTATTTGTTTATAGCCTTGAGGGTAATTTAGTATTTTACCTTTTCAGTTTAGGCTTTAGATTTAGTCTTTTACCTTTTCAATTTAAGATTTAGATTTTTTCTTATAATTAACTATATAAAAATCTTATACTCTTTATTTCTTAATCAATTTTGGATTCAATAATATGATTAATTTTTCCTTCTCTTAATTTCTATATCTAATTCTAAATAAAAATTATAAGTATAATCAAATCATTAATTCAATTTTTTTTTTAATTCTATCTCCTTTATATTTTATAATATTATTTTAATTCAAATATGATAAAGAAAAACACATGAGTAAGATGAATTTTATTTATCTCGCCTTGGAATGAACGAATTAGTTGTTGGTGTGGCTTAAATGAAAGAGCTCCCTCAATCTATTTTGGCAGAGTAACTCCTTACTTAGAGAATAGCTTTCTTTTTTTTAAAAAAAAAAATTAAATTAAAATAAAAGTTTAATTTAAAAAAATTAATAATTTTTTATTCAGATTTTTTATGTATTATAGTTTATTTTTAATTATTATGTTACTATAATTTATGAATTTAAATTTTAATTATATATATAAGAGGATCCATAATAGATGCTCTTGTTAACTTAAATGAGGGAGCTCTCTCATTTGACAGGAAGTGACTCTTTTAGGGAGTCGCTCCTTCTATTTTTTTTTAAAAAATATATATTTTATATTTTTAATTAAAGTATTTTTAAAATTTAAATTTAAAAATAAATAAATTTTTTTATTTAGGATTTTATTGAATGTAATGTAATTTATTTTTTAATTATTAATGTTATTGAATGTTTTTATGACTTTAAATTTTAATTATATATTAAGTAAAATATAATAAAACTGTGAGACACGTAAGGAAATTGTTAAAAGGTTTTTTTTAAATGGAAAAATAGGTAGGAGTTTTTATTTTTACATGGCGTGACATTGAGAGCTCCCATGACTGTAAATGTGTAAAAAAAAAATAATGAAAAATAGGAGATCCATGAAAAAAATTACTAAGAGATTTATTTTATAATGAAAAGATATACAAAGATTTTAAATTTGACGTAACGTTGATATTACACTGAGGAGCTTTTAAAGATCTCCTATGACTATAAGCGCCCAAGTCATCTCTCAAAATTAAAACACAAAATAATATTAATATTGTTTTTGATGAAGTGAAAATAAATTTAAAATTTATAACTAAAACTAAAATTTCATGACCATCAAAGACTAATAAATTAATAGATTTTATTATCATCTTCATTGTCATAGTAAAAGATATATTATCTCAATTAATTCCTTTGGGAGTATGATGATTAAGATATGGAATGTTACCATATTAAGTTATGGAGTCAAAATTTAATATGTTTGAACATGTTTTTTGTCATATCTTGGTCACTATACTAATGACTAGTAGTTATCCGTAATTTATCTCCTTCGTATTCGTCTAAAGATGAATCAATACTATAAAAAAGAAACAGGTTTATCGATAAAAATATCTGTCAGAGTTCCGTCAGTATATACATATATCGACGGATTGCCAACGGAATAACAACCGTCAGGAGAGGATTTGTCAAAAATAGATTTTCCGATGGATTACATGATTCTGTTGTAAATATTTTAACGACGGAATTATATTTCCGTAGTTAAAGTTGCCGGAAATACTATACCAGCAACTGGGTAACTTCCGACGGAAACACATTTTTCGTCGAAAAACAACAATCCTAAACTTAACCGGTTCACGGTTTTACCGACGAAATCAAGTGACTCCGTCAGTAACCTATAGAAATAATGACGGGATATAGTGTTTCCGTCGGTGTTTATTTTCGATAATAACTGATGAAATAGATATTCCATCAATATTCCGTCAGAAAACGAAAAAAAAATCACAGATTCGATTTGTTTACATGCTCTTCCCTATATACAATTTCTAAATATACAAAAACCATCACAGACGATTAATCCACATATACAAATAGATCAAATATAATCCACACACATACATCATATAACTGTTGGTGCAGTTTGCACTAATGGTCTAACTCAGATTTTAATGAATGATAAATAAGTTAAGTTAGGTATAATTGTGATCTAACCATTTTACCAAGTGTGCAGATAGGTCGACGGGTTGACCGGATATTTGGCGGGAAGTCTAGATAATCAACGGGCCAACAGGATATATAGCGAGAAGTCCAAATAGGTCGATGGATTGACCGGATATCTGGCAGGAAGTCCAGATAGATCGACAGGCTAACCAGATATCTGTCAAATTGGTAAGTAAAGGTAAGTCATTGGAGGAGAGTGACTAAGTGAGGGCGCGTCCCGGTTGAGGGGACAGTAGGCGTCGGTCCAGGTTAGGTTTATTTCAGATCCCTAAACTGAGACCTTAACTAGTTCCTAGTCCTGGGAAGACATGAATTAATTACTACTACTCATTATTATTGTACTGATATTTGTCTTGCAGGTCATTACTTGGTGTATTGGACTAACGTTATTTTACAGGACAAAGGAGTAAATTTACCTTCGGAGGAATAATATCCGAAGGTCGAAGGTGCTTTCAAGCAACTAAAGGCACCTTCGTACTGTTCATCAAAGGCGCCTTCCATGGCTATGGAAGGCGCCTTCCGTAGGATGAAATTTGGACGAAGTCGCGGATAGAGGCCGGACTTTCTCAATTGGAGGCACCTTCAATGGAAGGCGCCCCAATACCCTATATAAGGTAGTCTCGAGGAAGCTTCAATACAGAACACATATACGAGCTACTACGCATCCATTTGAGGTTCTGACTACTCCGGGCTCCTGCTATGACTCTGCTACGAAGTTACTGTGCCTAACGACTACTCTGAGAACTTCTGATCATGGTCAACAGACCGACATTGAAACATGAACAAGCTATTTAATTCCCTCAGTGTCAGTAAAATTTTTATTGTACTTAAATTCTGCAAATGGGAAGTGTAGTCTATTGCACTGCTTCGATCATCTTTGTACTCGATTCTCTCTTCCGGAGGTACCAGAAGAGGTTTTTAGTGGTTTACCCATCGATAGGTTCACGGACCTGGGTCTTGGAGTAGGAGTCACTGAAGGCTCCGAATCAATTAAAACCACCTATGTTTTCTTGTGTTATTCTTTTTAGTTTTCCGCTGTGTATACTTTGTTTTTAAAACGAAAAAAAAGATGAGTTTTCAAAAAACCACGTGATTCACCCCCCCCCTCTCACGTGTGTATCGATCCAACAAGTGGTATCGAAGATGGTACCATTTTGAATTGGTGCAACCACCAATATGATTATGTCCGGATTCTGAGTCTGATAAAGGCTGGATGAACTGTTGTTAGCGTTGACGGAGGGGCGACTGAGACACCTTTGTCATATGCGCCTATAAGAATGGATCCCCACGTGGTGCTGACGAATGACGATGACTGAGTCGGCGGTACTTGAACTCTGTGCACACTCAGACAAGCACACGGAACGTTAGAGGTCAGAAACTAAGGAAAAAGTCCCCGGAGCAGACCCTCCGATGCTCAAGTCAAGTACTTTTTCCCTAGAAGAATAGTGTACGAAGGAGAAAGAAAGTAGAAGACAAGTGAGAATGTGTGAGAGAGCGTATCTGCGCAAGAGAGAGGACCTCCCTTTTTATATGACAGTGCGTACCTTCTAGAGCCTGACGTCAGAGAATTTCAAGTGTCAGGACTTGTTGGGTGATGGAGGACATGTGGCATCCTCCTATAGACTAAAGGATGGTTCCATCCTCCTATAGGACACGTGACATTCGGCAGTTATTCTCTGACAGACGGTTATGATTCCCTAACCTTATTATCGTGTAGCACCTCCTGTCCCGACCTTCTGGCTCGATCGGGAATGAATAGGCCAGCTCATGCTGTTCTGTTGGGTATAATACCTCGCCTAAAGCTTGAGGAGCGGGGAGCTGTGGTGAGATCGTCCAGGAGCCGACCGAGATTTAGTTCACTGAGGAGAGAACCATGCCCGGATATAACCGAGTCGCGAGAACTCGACCAGTCAAATCCCGGTCAAATATTACTTCAACTACCCCCCCTATGTTTTAGACCAGGGTGTCTGATCTGGAGTCCTGGTTTGTGAAAACCCGACCAGGAACCATCTTGCTGACGTAATCCCACATTCCTACTTCTCCTTTACCTAACCGCAGACTGCCACGTCCTCTTAGCTTCTGACTATCACATCCTCTTAACTTCCGACTGTCACGTCCCCTTGACTTCTGATTGTCTGACTTTATCGGACCCCACCATTATGCACTGTATCACAAGTCTCCCCCTATATCTAGTCGAATGAGGCTCAGGTCTGACTAACTAGACTCAGGCTCTGGTTTCTTATTCCACCATAACATCCTTAAATGTTGCTTCTTTTCCCAGATCCTCGAATGTATAACCTGTTTAATCACCCAATCAACCTCGGGGGAAGGGGCTCACAAATCCTTCGAAGCTAACTTTTCATATCTTCCTCTTTAAAAGGGGTTGAGTCCCCTTACATCATTGTACTTTTCTTGTTGACTTCTCCTGACCATGGAATCTATCTCTAAGTATGATGAGGTGTCACCTCTATGCCAACAACTAGCACATTTGACTCAGCTATTTGCCCAAAAGGATATTGATTTAGTTGAGATAACGCAAGACAGGGATCTTCAGTCTTTTCTTCGCTGAGACATTGAGGAACTTTGGTTAGCCACCAAATCTCGGGTCTGGGTTGAAGTAGCGTTGAAGCAGAAAGCTTATGCGGATCTGGAGAGGCAAACTCAATTCCTGATTTATCTGAAAGAGAAACACGCCGCTTCCGTAGCCCTTCTTCAAGAAGAAAATCGGCTCAAAGATGAGACCATTGCTCAATAGCATCACATTATTCAGTCCACCAAAGCCGAGCTGATTCAGGCACGCTCTTACTTGAAGCAGGTAGGCCAAGCGGAACACCTTTGCTCAAGTTGTCGACCAGCTACTGACATTGGAACTGAAACCTGATTACTTAGATGTCCCTAATGTGGAAGTGAGATTTTGAGGGGTGTCTCTTGTAGTTCATTAAATAAATGCAAATCTAGTCGGGCTTCAGTCTTTGTTTCTTTTTTACTTTCTTCTCTGGCCCTTCTTTACTCTCAGACCCCGAGGGAGGTTAGTGAAGGCTTTGCTTGCTGATATCCTGCCCGAGAAGAAGGCTGACCCGTGAGTTACTAATCGCGGGAGTGTGCTTGTTTATAGTTCATGCTAAGGCGCAAAGGGTGAGAGTCGGAAATTCCGTTCGAGGGGTCATTGGTCGTGAGAGCAAGCTCACTTATAACTCATGCAGGGGCGAGAGTCTGGAATCCCAACTGAGAGGTCGTTAGTCGTGAGAGCAAGCTCACTTATAACTTGCACTGGGACGAGAGTCTGGAGGCGTGAGAGCATGCTTACTTATAACTCACACTGAGCGAGAGTCTGGAAGTGTGAGAGTAAGTTCACTTATAACTCGCACTGGGGTGAGAGTCTAGAAGCGTAAGAGTAAGATCACTTATAAATCGCATTGGGGCGAGAGTCTGGAATCCAGACCGAGAGGTCGTTGGTCATGAGATCATGCTCACTTATAACTCACATTGGGGCAAGAGTCTGGAAGTATGAGAGCATGCTCACTTATAACTCGCGTTGGGGTGAGGCGTGATAGTATGCTCACTTATAACTCGCATTGGGGCGAGAATCTAGAATCTTGACTGAGAGGTCGTTGGTCGTGAGAGCATGCTCACTTATAATTCACACTGGGGCGAGAGTCTGGAAGCATGAGAGCATACTCACTTATAACTCGTGCTTGGGTGAGAGTCTGGAGGCTTGAAAGCATGCTTACTTATAACTCGCGTTGTGGCGAGAGTCTGGAAGCGTAAGAGCATGCTCACTTATCGTGCTGGGGCGAGAGTCTCGAGGCATGAGAGCATGCTCACTTATAACTCGCGCTGGGGCAACAGTTTGGAATCCCAACCAAGAGGTCATTGGTCGTGAGAGCATGCTCACTTATAACTCGCACTGGGACGAGAGTCTGGAAGCATGAGAGCATGCTCACTTATAACTCGCGCTAGGACGAGAGTCTAGAGGCGTGAGAGCAAACTCATTTATAACTCGCACTAGGGCGAGAGTCTGGAGGTGTGAGAGCAAGCTCACTTATAACTCGCACTAGGATGAGAGTCTGGAATCTCGACCAAGAGGTTGTTGGTCGTGAGAGCATGCTCACTTATAACTCATACTGGGGCGAGAGTGTTGGATCGAGAAGCGCTAGAGGGGGGGTGAATAGTGCTCGCGGCTATTTCGTTCGATTATCGGAATCGTAAAACTATCGGAGTAATTAAAACACAGCAGAATAAAATAAAAAAACACAAACACAGAGGAATTTACTTCGTTCGGAGCCTAAGGCGACTCCTACTCGAAGGCCCGCGATCCTTGATCGCTTTCGGTGGGCAACAACTATAAGTTCAGAATAATTACAAACTGAAGTACAATAATTGACAAGAATTAATTATACCGACGACAATTAAGAAATGAAGATTCGGAGCTCCGGGTCGTCGGGTGGTTGTCGCAACACTTCGGAAGCAATACTTGAGCAGAACACAGCACGATGAAGCTTTTTCTTTCGTTGTCTTTTTGCTGCTGCTCGAACCCCTCTTATAAAGGGTGTTCAAGGCGCCTTAAACCCCTCCAAGGCCCCTCCAGGCTGGCCGCGTCACCCGCGTGGATTAGAACTGACCTGGTCGAACTCTATCTTGTTCAAGGCGCCTTCAACCTCTCTAAGGCGCCTTTATCAACTTGTTCAAGGTGCCTTCAGCCTCTCCAAGGCGCATTGAAGCTTGCTTCACAGCCAACTCAGGTTTTGCACCCGAGGCGCCTCCAAGCTCCATGGAGGCGCCTCAGACACTGTTCATCCGAGGTTAATCTTTACACTTTAGTCCCTGTAAGATACATTAATTCCAAATATACCCTGCAACACAAAGTTAGCACATAAAGCATAATAGAAATGATAATGACAGTCTCCAGACTGTCCGAGTCTGACTTCGAGTTTCCAACCGGAAACCCTAGGTCGACCCGACGCCTACTGTTCTCTCTGCGGGGAACGCATCCTCACCTACTCCACTCAGGAGATTTACCTGATGCCAGTCCGGTCCTCCAGACCGACTAGACTTTCCGCCTAGGGTTACCACCCCCTAGGACCTAGGGTTACCGCCCCCTAGGGTTTTTCTCCACCTAGGGTTACCACCCCCTAGGACCTAAGGTTGCCGCCCCTTAGGGTTTTCCTCCGCCTAGGGTTACCGCCCCCTAGGACCTAAGGTTGCCGCCCCTTAGGGTTTTCCTCCACTTAGGGTTACCGCCCCATAGGACCTAAGGTTGCCCCCCCCCCCTCCCTTAGGATTTTCCTTCACCTAGGGTTACCGCCCCCTAGGACCTAAGGTTACTCCCCCTTAGGATTTTTCTTCACCTAGGGTTACCACCCCCTAGGACCTAAGGTTACCCCCCCTTAGGATTTTCCCCTGCCTAACCGCAGTTAGGACTTTCCTAAAACCTTATTTAACCATGTTAGATAACAAGGAATCTTAACTTTGAATCCCTTTGCCATTATCAAAACTGAGGTTCGATCGTCGGATACTTACTGCACCAACAGAGAGTCTGGAATCCTGACCGAGAGGTTGTTGGTCATGAGAGCATGCTCACTTATAACTCGCACTGAGGCGAGAGTCTGGAAGCGTGAGAGCATGCTCATTTATAACTCGCACTAGGGTGAGAGTCTGAAGACGTGAGAGCATGCTCACTTATAACTTGCGCTGGGGCGAGAGTCTCGAGGCGTGAGAGCATACTCACTTATAACTCGCGCTGGGGCGAGAGTCTGGAATCCTGACCAAGATGTCGTTGGTCATGAGAGCATGCTCACTTATAACTCACACTAGGGTGAGAGTCTGGAATCCCGACCGGCCTGACCAGGAAGCAATCTTGAGACCTGACCAGGAAGCGATCTGGAAGTCTGACCAGGACTTGATCTGGAGACCTGACCGGGAATCGATCTAAAGGTTTGACCAGGAATTGATGATCTGGAGGCCTGACCAGGAAGCGATCTGGAGGTCTGACCAAGAGTGCCTTGAATGAGACACCTTTGTGACTTGAAGGGATTGTGCTCGGGGACTTAGCCTAATACTCCGGAGTCTCAAATCTATGACCCTACTGCAGTCGTGTCTGGACTTAAGGTGGAGGTGGCGATCTTGAAGAAAGCGAGCGCCTCCTGGGAACAGACCTTGGAGGATGCCTAGTCGAAGATCAGCTGTCTCTGAGATGATAAGAGCCGGCTTGAAGTTCTCTTGCAAACATCTGAGGCTAAGTGTCAAGAGACTCAATCAGAGCTAACTCAGCGATCTGTAGCTCTAGAGGACCTCAAGCTTACACATAAACAAGAGCTGGATCGTATAGCCCAGGAGCTGAATTCCCGGGACCTGCTTATTATGGATGAGAAATGGGATCTGGAGTCTCAGGCAACAGAGCTGGGTTCTTTGTAGGCAGAGCTATCTCAGGCTCAGTCTGCTTTATCGAGCTCCGTTATTACTTTAGAGACCTATAAGGCTAGGGAGAGCGACCATCTATAAGCGAGCCGAGATTAATATTTACATTCTTCAGAGTTCGACTCACAGATGGGTGTTCGCTTCGTCACATCCGTGGCCTATGGTGCGGTAGGGGCACTTCAATAACTTGAGGAGAAAGGGTATCTGTCCTCTACCCCTCCTGAAGATTTTCTGGATTATCATCGCATCCTCAGAGAGATGCCCGACGATGTATTCACAGAATTTAAATAATTTGTATATGAACATTATATTGTACTCTATTAATGTGCACTTATTGTACTGTTGTGACAATTTTATTTTTAGATGTTATGCCTTTTCCTTAGTCTTAACTTAGTAGAGCCTGAGCTGTTAACTCGAGCACGGGGGTCTGATTAGGTCTTAAAAAAGATTTATGAGTGTTCTGGACCTAGGTATCCCGACCTGGCATTTCATGCTCGACCGGTCATATCTTCCCAATCTCAAGTCTTACAAAGTACTAACTTAAATACGATAGGGCTGGAGGTAGTTAACACTCCAAGGATAGTCTAGCTTTCTACCCTGAGCGTCTTGAAGATAGTAGGCACTCGATGTTAACCTTTTGACAACTTTGTACGGACCGTCCCACTGTGGTGCCAATTTGGTTACCTCCTATACGGGCTTTGTCCTCTTCCACACTAAGTCCACTTCTCCAAAGAACTGGGGAATCGCCCTTCTATCATAGTTCTGACGCATCCTTTGCTGATATGCAATTAAGCGGGCAGTTGTCCCTTCATGAATTTCACTGATCATATCTAGCTCTGAAAGTCGCAGCTCAACATTTCCTTCGTCATATAACATTCTTCTGACTGATTGCACCCCTACCTCGATAGGCACCATAGCCTCATTGTCGTCGACCAAGTGGAATGGGGTGTGTCTTGTACTTTCTCGTGGAGTCATGTGGTATGCCCAAAGGATGCAGGGCAGCTCTGTTAGAATGTATACTAAAAGCCTAGCTTTTGGTATAAAACATTTATCTAGAAATAAGAATCACATTGGTCAAATGTCTACATTTGTGATAAATGTAGTTGTTCAATTAATTTATATTGTAGATAACATGGTGTGTGGTGTCACACACAGAAGATCATGTTATCAGTACCTTATAAATTATAAACAGTAGCTCACGACCAAGATGGAAAGGAACAAACCATTGGAAGGTCGTAGTGTAATTAGGTATTAGTTTATCTTAACTATATAATTACACTAGTACACTTAGAGTGTATTGAGTAGGACCATTTGAGGTCGTTCCTTTTATACTGACTTTATGAAGGAACAAAAACCTCAGTTATTATGGAAGTGTGTGCTCTTAATCCTAATATAATAACAAGCACATATATTTGATATTTATTTCTTTAATTTATCAATGGGTGAGATTTAGTTCGATAAATCAATAAGCCCGATAAGTTGGGAAATGATATCACTTATAGTGTGTGTTGTTGATTATAGAAGGAAACTGTGTCCTAGTAATCTAGGTTGAGAATGTCCCCAAGAGGAGCTCATAAGGATTGTCATGTTAAACCCTGCAGGTGGACTTAGTTCGACATGACAATGAAGTTGAGTGGTACTACTCTTGGAGCTAGATATTAATTAAGTGAGTTGTCAGTAACTTACTTAATTAGTGGACATTTGTTATCTTAAACACAGGGAGACTGACACACTCATAATAAGAAGGAGCCCAAAATGTAATTTGGGATTGGTGCGGTAGTTCAATAATAGTTCTTTAGTGGAATGAATTATTATTGATGAAATTAAGTTGTGTGTTTGGGGTGAACACGGGATACTTAATTTCATCGGGAGACCAAAACCAATTCCTCCTCTCGGTCCCTATCGTAGCCTCTTAATTATAGAGTACTATACTCACCTATACCCACCTTCTTACCCATCCCATAGGGGCCGGCCAAGCTAGCTTGGAGACCAAGCTAGGGCCGGCCAAAGTTTGGTTCATGGGTGCTTCAAGGTGGCCGGCCCTAGCTTGGGTTCAAGCTTGGTGTGGCCGGCCCAAATTAAAATAAAAGGTTTTTTATTTTTAAAATTTTTCTTATGTGGATAACATGATTTAAAAGAGAGTTTAAAAATTTAAATCTTTCCTTTTATAAGATTCTACAAAAGATTAAGAGAAGAGCTAAATCTCTTTCCTTATTTGTAGATTAAAAGGTTGATTTTAATTTTGGTAAAAACTTTCCTTTTTAACCATGTTCATGATTTAAAAGAAAGTTAATAATTCTCTTTTATTAGTTTCTACAAAAGATTAAGAAAAGATTTGATATCTTTCCTTATTTGTAGATTGAAAAGAGATTTTAATTTTTAAAGATAACTTTCCGGAAATTATCCACATGTTTAAAGAAAGATTTAATTTATAAAATTTCCTTTTTACCAATCATGAAGGGATTAAAATTATTGTAGAAATTTTTTATAAAATTTCCGGAAGCAAATAAGGAAGTTTTAATTTGTGTTTAAAATTTTTATTTGCTTGGAGAATAGGTGTGGCCGACCATTGTAATTTGAAAAGAGAAAATTATTTTAATTAAATAAATTTTCCTTTTCAATGGCAAAAGAATTAAGGAAGTTTTTATTAAATTTTCCTTATTTGCCAAGACCAAGGATTATAAAAGAGGGGGTAGAGGAGGCTTCAAGGTGAACAACTCTATTCTATTTTTCTTCCTCTTTTCCTTGGTGGTGTGGCCGACCCTTCCTTCTTCTCTTCTTCTTCTCTTTGTGGCCGAACCTCTTCATGCTTATGGAGTTTTAATTGGTGGCCGGATCTAGCTTGAGGAAGAATGAGAGAAAGCCTACATCCCTTGGAGCTTGGTTGGTGGAAAAGATCTTCATCTTTTGAAAGCTTTGTGCTTGGCCGAAATTTGAAGAAAGGAGAAGGTGCTTTGGTGGTTTCTCATCTCGGAAGATCGTTGCCCACACAACGTCCGAGGTTAGAAGAGGAATACGGTAGAAGATCAAGAGGTTTTTCTAAAAGGTATAACTAGTATTTTTTCTTTCCGCATCATACTAGTTATTTTTGGAAATAATACTAAATACAAGAGGCATACGATTCTAGAGTTTCGAATTTGTTTTCGATATAGTGTTCTTTTGTTTTTCTTTTCCTTGTGATTTGATTGTTCTTTTCGGTTAACCTAAAGTTATTTTAGGAAATTAAATATTAGCTTTCCATAAAAGGTTTTGTCTAGTCGGTGGTGGTTGCTCCCATATCCAAGAAGGTCATGTGCCTCGCCACGTCAGTACTGGGAACCAATTATGGAAATTAATATTTAATGGGATTAATAACTTAAGGTGACTTGGGTCGAACATGTTAAGTTCCGCAGGAGATCCAAGTCAAAACCTAAAAGAATAAATAGATTAAGTTTTGGATCAAACGTGTTAAGTTCCGCAGGCGATCCAAAATTTAATTTAAAAGAACACATGGTAGCTAGGGAAAGGTTCAGACCTTTGTACAAAATTTTTTGTACAGTGGAACCTCTAGGTTTTCCGAGTAGCAACCAACAAGCTCCTCCACCTAATCACCTCCAACATAATCCAACTTGACTTTCAATCCCCGAACTATCTCTCTATTGGTAACCTTGGTCTGCCCATTGCTCTGAGGGTAAGCTACAAACGTGAAAGCCTGAGTTATGTCAAACCCTTGACACCGTACCTGGATCTTGTGACCCTAGAACTGTCTTCCGTTATCTAAAATCAACTTGTACGATATTCCAAATTGGTAGAGGATATTTTTCCATAATAATTGAATAACTGCTCCTTCCGTAATCCTGGCCAAGGCTTCTACTTCTACTCATTTAGAAAAGTAATCCACTGCTACGAGCAAGAACCGTTTCTAACCTGGCACGATCGGGAATGATCCCACAATATTCATGTCCCATTGGTCGAAGGGGCATGAGACTATTGAAGTTTTCAGCATATTGGTCGGTCGATGGGTCAAGTTCTGATGCTTTTGGCAAGATGAACAAGTATTCCCCAGTCATTGAGCATCCTTCTGCAGAGTGGGCCAAAAATACCAGGCCAGCAATACTTTTCGGGCCAGCATCCTTCCTCTTACGTGATTACCGCAACATCCCTGATGTATTTCTTGCAAAGCATACTCAGCCTTTTCCATTCCTAAGCATTTGAGCAGCGGTCTGGAGAATGTTCGCTTGTGCAGCTGATCCCCGATCAAGGTATACACATGAGCTCTTTTCCTGATCAACCTCGCTTTTTCTGAATCAGTAGGCAGAATACCTTGCTGAAGATAAATGATCATCGTGGCCCTCCAGTCGATCGACTCCTCAATATTGTTCTGCAAGTCTATCTGATCTATTAGGAAGGTCTGGGCTATTGACCTGTCTAGCACCTAAGTGGTCAAAGAGCTATCCATTTTAACTAATTCGTCAGCCCTTTGGTTATCTGCTCGGGGAATCTTGGTCACCGTGACCTCCTTGAAATCCTCTTTCATCTTCTCATGTGCTTCCCAGTATACCTGCAGCTTGTCACTGTTAACTTCGAAGTTGCTTGCTACTTGCTGAGCTACAAGCTGAGAATCTGAATAAACAACCACCCGGATGACTCCGACATGCCGAGATGCTTGTAGCCCTGCCAATAGTGCTTCATATTCCACCTCATTATTTGTGGCTCTGAAATTTAACATGATGACTAGCTGAAGGACATCTTCCTAAGGGAATATCAGGAGTATCCCCACTCCGCTTCCCTGTTGGGTAGATGATCCGTCTGCATAGATCTTCCAAGTTTCTTCAAAGTTAGGTTGATGAACCTCCATCAGAAAATCTGCTAGAGCTTGCGCTTTAATCGTCGTTCAAGGCTGGTACTATATGCTATATTTTCCCAACTCAGTAGCCCATTTGATGAGATGGCCTACCACCTCCACATTAGTAAGAGCCTTACCCATGGTTGTATTGGTTAGGACTGTGATGGGGTGTGTCAGGAAATAGGGTCTTAAACGGTGAGCCATGAGTATTAATCTATAGACCAATTTTTTCAGGGTCGTATATCGGAACTCAACCCCTTTCAATAAGTGGCTGAAGAAATACACTGGTCGCTGTACATTGTCCTGTTCTTTTACTAATACCACCCCTACGACCTCAAGGGTGGTTGACAGATAAACCCAGAGCGACTCTCCAGCAATAGGCTTGAACAACAAGGGTAAGGTCTCCAGGTGCTTCTTTAATTCCTCGAAGGCCTAGTTACATTTGTCATCCCATTGAAACTTGACTGCTCTCCTAAGTACTGTTGGGAGATTGTTGGTGCAATATTCCCCAGGTCAAGTTTGATCTAGTTTGACTAAGCTTCAATTGGGTCAAGCCTGAGCCTTAATGTTTATGTTTTGATGGTTTGACAATACATGTTGACAATACATGTTTGACAATACATATAGACAACACATGGAAATTGCAGGTGCAATTGTTCATGTGTGGAGATTGTGAAGGAGAGTCAAGTAGGTCAAGGTTGACTGGATACTTGACTGGGAAATCCTGGTGAGTGAAGTCAGGTGAAAGTCCTAGTGAGTGAAGCTAGGTAGAAGTGAAAGTCCTGGTGAGTGAAGCCAGACAGAAGGAAGTCCTGGTGAGTGAAGCCAGGCAGAAGGAAAATCCTGGTGAGTGAAGCCAGGTGAAAGACCTAGTGAGTGAAGCTAGGCAGAAGTGAAAGTCCTGGTGAGTGAAGCCAGGCAAATGGAAAGTCCTGGTGAGTGAAGCCAGGCAAATGGGAAGTCCAGGTGAGTGAAGCCAGGCACGAAAAATCCAGATGGATCAAGGTCGATCAGACATCTGGTGTTGAGAAGTCCAAGTAGGTCAAAGGGATTGACCGGATACTTGGCACGAGGAAATCCAGATGGGTCAAGGTTGACCAGACATCTGGTAGAAGTTCAAGTGGGTCAAAGGATTGACCGGACACTTGGTGAGCGAGTTCTAGTAGGTCAAGGGTGATCAGATGCTAGGAATGATGTACCAACAAGTCAAGGTTGACCGGATATTGGTTTGGGGGCTTAGGACTTGGTTTTGGGCAAAAACCAGCAGCTGGATCGATCAGCCGATTGATTGGCTGAAGCTCAATAGATCGGCCGATCAATTGGGGAGTCCCCGCAAGAAGCCTTCGTCCCAATCGATCAGTGGATCGATTGGGAGGCAGTCGCGAGCGCACAGAAGCTTGTTGGATCGATCGGGTGATCGATCCAGAGGTCCCAATCGATCAGTGGATCGATTGGGAAGCTGTGATTTATCGCGATAAGCCCTGGATCGATCGACTAATCGATCCAGGCAAATTCCCAGAGCACAAAGGCGCTCGGGATCGATCGGTTGATAGATCCAAAGCCAACCCGATCGATTGGGAGCAATCCAATCAATCGAGATCCGACCGTTGGCGCAGATAAAGGTCGTTGGCGTGCGTCTTCTTTGGTAGAATTTGTACTGTTCACTTCAGATCCTCGACAGCAACTCCACAGCTCTCTCTAAGCTCCAAATCGCCAGTTCTTGAAGGTTCTTAGAGGCTCTTCCAAGTCAAGAGGCGGATCAAAAGCAAGAAGAAGAAAGCAAGGGTTAGGGTTACTTGTATTCATTGTAAGCTTTGTTTATACTTTTGTTCCCTTTCCTTTCTTTCTGTATTGAGAGTCTTGTAGGGCTTCTCCGCCTTCGGTAGTTACCGAAAAGGAGCGTTTATTAGTAGAGGTGTGTGTGTGTGCGTGGATCCTTGGACTAGTCACCTCTTGTGAGGTGAATACCAAGTAAAATCCATTTGTTAGCGTTGTTATAGTTGTTTCTTGTATTTCCGCTGCACATCTTTGAAGAAACAAGCAACGCCGACCATGAGCACGCGACGAGCTATTCACCACCCTCCCTCTAGCTACATTTCGGTCCCAACAAGCGGTATCAGAGCGAGGCCGCTCTTCACCGGAATCATCGCCGGAAAAGGGAAAAGAGCTAGAGGGTGAAGAAGTTGGAGCAAAGTTTTTCAAGTCAAAGATTTCAGAAGCTCAACTTCAAGATGCAATTCCAAGATGGACTTGGATTTGACACAAGGGTGGCTCCACCGTACACATCTACAAGCTTCGATCTTTAGATATCAAGGATCGAAAACTTCTTAATGGTGGAGATAGAGTAATGGTTTGCTCTTATGGAAGGCTTCGAAGCTCCAACGAATTCAAAGGGCAAAGTCCTCAAGAAAAGCAAATGGAGCCAAGAACAAATCCAAAGATGTGAGGCCAATGATAAAGTGACCAAGCTTTTGGTCAATCTATTGCCTAGTCACATTCTTGGAAAAATTGGAGAGTTCAAGGATGCCAAGGAGATTTGGAGAAAATTGGCATCAATTCATGAGATCCCCTCCACTGCACCAATCCAAGAAGAATCCAAAGAGGGTGACTCATTGGAGCAAAATCAAAAGGAAGAGGAAGAGGACTCCGAAGTTGAGAGATGCTCAACTTCCGAAGAAGAAGAAGTCCAAGAAGCCTCATCCTCAAAGGAGTACAACCAAAAGAACAAGGAAGGAGCATATTCCTTGTTTAATGTACAAGAGGATGAAGAAGAAGAAGAAGCCTCCACCTCTAGGATTGAGGGGGAGCAATTTTTGATGACACCGGATCAAGAAGAAGGAGAAGTCTCCACATCCGGATAAAATGAAGAAGAAGATGAAGTAACTTCCACCTCCACAAGTCAAGTAAAGTCTAATGGAGGAACATCAATTTCGGATCAAGAGGAAGCCTCTACTTCCAAGTCTAATGGAGGAGCAAGTGTCATCCCTACACAGGAAGGTATAAGTGTCTTAATTAAAAATAAAAAACATATCATATGTTTTGAGTGTAGGGAATATGGGCACTACAAGAGCAAGTGCTCTAAATTGGCCAAGAAGAAGGGCCAAGTGGCACAAAAGGGCAAGGAAAAGCCCAAGGAGACTACTCTCGGAACCAAGAAGAGTAAGGAGCACATTGTGTGCTTTTCTTGCAATCAAAAGGGACACTATCAGAGTCAATGCCCCAAGGGGAAGAAGGCGGTCAAGGCTTAAGGAGGAAGCACCAGTCAAGGGGGAGCTTCGAAGGTAAAAAGGAATGTATCATTCATTGAGCCTATCCCCCTAAATAATGGTAAAAAGCATGATAGTTCTAATTTATATCATTTCAATGTTATTTACCATGAAAATAGGAGGCATGATAAAGTTAAGGAAAATTATGTAGCTTTTCATGCTAAAACTTCTCAACCTAGGTTTAGAAAGGTAGATAGGAATTTAGGCAAGAACCCTAAGGATTCTAAGTATTTGCCCACGAAAAAGAAAAATCATGATTTTAGTAAAAAATCTATGGTTGAGGGATTATGGAAGGAAAATCAAGTCTTGAGGTCAAGGCTTGATAAATTAGAGAAGACCCTTAAAAAAAACAAAAATGAAACACAAGGGTCTAAGGGTAAAAATCTAGGTCTAGGAGTACAACAAGGGTCATCCAATGTTCATAAAGGTTTGGGATACAAACCTAAGGCTAAGAAGGATGAAATGTCTTACCATAGGGTCCCATATAGTTATGGAACAAACCCTAGGTCTAGTGGTTAAGTCAAGAATACTAGGAAGGTTATTCCTAAGAGTATTTTTACAACAAATGTGACTAAGACTTCTAAGAAGTCCAAGAAAGTCACAAAGAAGGTCACAAGGGAAGCGATCCCTAGGGTTGACCTAGAAAATGTGACTAAGGCTTCCAAGAAGCCAAACAAGGTCATTAGGAAGGTATCTAGGGAAGTTATCCCTAGTGAGTACCTAGAGCATCCAAGGAGCACCAATAGGTTTTGGGTTCCTAGGAGCATCTTCTCTTCCCCATAGATGGGTTAGAGAGTGTTAACTCCGATTAGAAGGCTAGTTAACCCAACTTTGATGAAGTTGACACTCAAGGAGCATTTTCAAGGTTATTATTAACCTATGAAAATGAAAAGGATAAAGGGTTTACTCTTGGAAAGAGTAAAAGGTGTCATATTTCGAGAAATTAGATGAAATTTTAAATGACAAAATTTGAGAAAATCATAAGAACTACCAAGTTAGGATTTTGGTATGTTCTTAGGAAGTTAAAGGAAATTTAAGCCTTAACTCATTTGGTTACTCTTTAAAGGAGTAATTTGTGCCAAAATTAGAGGAATATGTTTAATCTAAATTGGCACAAATTAGGAAAAGCAAAAGAGATGTCAAAGTTAGATTATTGACATCTTCTTGAGAAATAGTGGCCAATCTATGTTTTAGATTTTAATTTAGCTAAAGATTAAGGATACTGATCCTGTCCGAACCAGAAGTCAACAGACGCTGGGCACGTGACGCTCCAAGGCTCGCTGATGTAGATCTCCAACTAGCGTCGAGATGCTCCGGCTATCCTGCACAGAAGTCGAGCCGGGAAGGGGATTCCCAGCGACGACCCTCCGACGCTCAAGTCAGGTAAATCACGATGAACAAGGTGGCTCCAGAAGTCTCAGAGTACGTACCAGAATCCCCCTGCCGGTGAAACCTGAGGTTCTTTATATAGAGCGGTGTCAAGTTTGGGCACGCGTACCGAAGTGCATAAGTGTCTTCTGTCCTTTCCTAGGTATGCGGCTGTCAGAAAGCTTACCTGACCCCTACCGCTACAGTCAGAGCATGCCCTCGATGGGACAACGGAATCCCGAAGTGCATAAGTGTCCTCTGTCCTTTCCTAGATACGCGGCTGTCAGAAAGTTTACCTGACCCATATCGCTACAGTCAAAGCATGCCCTCGATGGGACAGCAGAATCCCCTGTCACAAGATTCGGAGCATGGCACACACGTGAAACCTACAGGTTGTCAAAGAAAGAAATCCTTTGGCCTTTTCCTTTGCTCCAAACTTGTAGTCCGAGCGGACGGATACCTAAACATCCGACCGGACATCCGCAATGGTTTACTTGTGCTTTGTGGAGACTAACAAACAGGGGCGCTTTATGACTGCGGTCGGTCAAAAGGTCAGCTCGGTCCATGACCTTTTTAACTGAGCGTCGGAACCCCGATTTGACAGGGTACCTCCCAACTCTAAGTGCGAGCCGGACGGACCCCTCCAGGTACTCGATTCCATCGACCGGCCGACAGTCCAATCGGACCGATCGTCTACGGCCGTCCGTCCGGTCGGACCACACTCTCCTCTGGGTGGGCGGCTGTTCCGGTGACTTCCCCTTGGCGTTGACTTTGCAAGAAAAAAGGGGGGGAGGCCCATTCTTACTACCGGATCACTTGCCTTCCCTTCAAGTCTAGTCGAAGGAGGCGCATAGTCCGACTGACTGGACTGTGAGTCTAGCCGAAGGAGGCGCATAGTCCGACTGACTGGACTGTGAGTCTAGCCGAACGGCTCATTCATGATGGTATTCTCCGCCCGGTCAGCCGTAGAGATGTCCTTGAATGAGTCAGTGATGGCCTTCACCGGATCTCCTCGCGTTCTGCGCCAATCTTCGCCATCAAGGTTGATCATACCTTCATTAAATGCTCCGAACGATTGACTGCCACGTGGAGCGATGCTCTCGGAATACGGAGGCGGCAGCGTGATATTTTGATGTGACCGAAGCAATTCGAAATATACGGCTAGATGTATGCTTTGATTCCCGTGACCTGGATCCGACGGTGGAGGCCGCCCGGCCCTCACCCTATAAATTCTTCATTTCCTCCTCACCTTCACACGCCTCCGTCACCTCTACTGTTGCTTTCTGCGCTCTGGAGCTCCGGCGATCTCGCTTTTGCCCTTTGACGCTATCCGGCGCCTTTCTTCGATCCCTCTTCCCCCAGTAAGGTTTTAGATCTTTCCTTTTTCCTTTCCGATATCTAATTCGCACTTCTGCTCTAGTTTTTGAAACTCCATTTCCTCGTCTTTGAAACTTCCTTTTTGATTTCTTCTGTCCCGATCATGGCCAGTTCTTCTCATCCCGAAGAACAATCCCTAGGCCCATGGTATACTACCATGCGATCTCGCTTCGAACAACGGGATTTTGATATTTTGGCTGACAATTTCGAAATCCCCGAGGATATCGAAGTTCGCCTAGCTGGTCCTGCCGCTCGGCCTCACAGACCACCGCGCGGCGGTTTCTGTGTCTTTCGCGACCAATTCATCGCCGGTCTGCGGTTCCCCGTACATCCTTTTATAGTAGACGTCTGTAACTATTTTAGCGTGCCGCTCGGCAGTTTAGTACCAAATACCTTTCGTCTGCTCTGCGGCGTTGTCGTTTTGTTTAAGATTCACAACATCCCCCTCCGACCGGAGGTCTTCTTTTATTTCTATTATCCTAAGCAAGCCGAGCCGGGCACCTTTATGTTCCAAGCTCGGCCCGGTTTGGTCTTCTTCAATAAACTACCCACTTCCAATAAACATTGGAAGGACTATTATTTCTATATCCGCATGCCCAGTCAGCCAAACTTTCCGACCCAGTGGCAAGTCAGTCTACCTCCTACTCCCGAATCGAAGAAATTCAAGACCCGACCGGATTATCTTCACGCCGCAAATGTACTAGCCGGTCTACGGCTTGACATCAACAAGCTTCTTCACGAGGGAGTGATGTACATTTTTGGGCTGAGTCCTATACGGACCCCACTTCCGACCGGCTTCGGTAAGAACTTTGTTTTGGCACTTGCTTTAATTGCTAACTGATTTCTTTTTCTCTTCCTGCAGCTGACATCGTCATGGACTCGGTGATGGCCGGCGTTCTAAAGAGAAAGGCAGCGGCGCTGGAGGCCGTGGCAGCCAAGGAAATGAAGGCGCTGGGTATTCAGCCGGTCGGTTCTCACGAAGGAGAAAGCGGCACCCAGGCTGAATCGGCCGCTCAGGCCTCTCAACAGCAGGTGGACAGCGGAGCTACCCCCTCCAGGGAACCAACGGCCCCCGAGGAAGGGTCCGTTCGGGAGGAGGATCAGCCACTGCAAAAGAGACGCCGAGTGGAGACCCCGCTACGCTCGGCTACCTCCGCGGTCCAACCCTCTGACCGGGCCGCCTCGACTGCGAAAGGGAAGGCGCCTGTGCCCGAGACCATTTCGTCCGACCGGACACCTTCTGACTGGGACGAGCTGACTGCTCCGGTCGAGGCTACTCCGGTCGAGGCCACTCCGGTCGACACTCTCCCCCCTGCTCGCCGTTCAGTCCAACGTTGGACTATCCATTCGCGATCTTCTGCGCCAGCTTCTGATCCCGGTCGGGCGATCCCTGGTCATGGCCGCACAGTACGGGCTACTCTTCATCTCCCTACTGAAGAGTTGCTGCCAGAAGCTGACCGGACAACCGTGCCCGAGCACACTATTACTTTGAAAGGGCCCATCGCCGAGATGTGGGCCGACGCCCGGGCGCGCGTAGCACTGATTCCTCTCCAGAACTGCCACGGGGGTAAGTTCTTCGTTGTTTTTGTTTTGTTTTGCCTAAAATATTTCCGCTCGGCTTCTAACAACTGCGCCTTCTCGTTTCAGAGGTGGGTGGAAGAGATAGCAGTTTCCAGCCGTCTGGCTATGGCGGACGAGGAGATAAGGCAACTGCGGGCGGCAGGTGGTCCGAGCGGCTCCCGAGGACCTTCCTACTCCGAGCTGCAAAAAGAGCTGGAGAAAGCTCAAACTCTGCTGGCTGCTGACCGGTGCCCACGCCCTAGCCGAGTCCGAGCGACAGTCAAGTCGCTTGACACAAAGATAACTCTTGCCACCACTCGGAAGAACACGCCATCTCCGATCCGGAGAAGAAACGCGAGGCCCGGGGCCAAGGAGCTGACGGAGCAGCTCGATCGGAGAAGGAAGGCCGCTCTACCGATGCGGAGAAGATCGAACGTCTGAATGAGGCCTCACAAGCTCCCAGGCAACTTTCAAAGAATACCAGATGCCGAGCCGAGCCGAGTCGCCGCTCTCGACAAAGCCACATCCGATCGCCCGAGTTCTCGGAGAA